>NC_068284.1:7604523-7948690 GCF_025860055.1 Xyrauchen texanus | reverse complement strand
GAAGTTTGTTAAAGACAACAGAATACTTGGAAAGAAAACCAAATGGAAAGTAGAGTATTGCAAAGGAAGCATGATGTGCCCATCACCAAGAGGTCAAAGGATCAAAACCATCCATTACCCAAGTAGTTTTCAACTGAATGTAAGAATGAAAATATGCAAAAACATTGTCTGAACTAAAGCTTTGTGGAAAGAAAACCAATTGGAAAGTAGAGTATTGCAAAGAAAGCATGATGTGCCTGTCACCAAGAGGTCAATGGATCAAAACCATCCATTACCCAAGTAGTTTTTCATCAAAAGCATCCTCTGCTATGAGGCCTTTAACATCATTGAAACAGCCCCAGTAGCCTAATGGATAAGGCACTGGCCTCCTAAGCCTTGTGAGTTCAAGTCCCATCTGGGGTGAGTTTCAGCAGAGTGGCGCAGCGGAAGCGTGCTGGGCCCATAACCCAGAGGTCGATGGATCGAAACCATCCTCTGCTAGCATACACTTTCTTATTTACACACCCAGCTACTTATTACACTTTCTTATGTACACACCCATCTCCTTGAGAAAGTAAAGCTAAAACTATGCAAGACTTAAACCCAAGTGGTTTTCAACTGAATGTAAGTATGAAAATGGACAAAAAATTTATTTGAACTGAAGTTTTGTTGAAATCAACAGAATACTTGGAAAGAAAACCAAATGATAAAGCTGAGTATTGCAAAGGAAGTGTGATGTGTCCATAACCAATAGGTCAAAGAATCGAAACCATCCACTGCAAACATCTACTCTCTTATGCAGACACCCATCTCCTTGAGAAAGTAAAGCTAAAACTGTGCAAGACTTAAACCCAAGTGGTTTTCAACTGAATTTAAGTATGAAAATGCACAAAAAATTTGTTTGAACTGAAGTTTTGTTGAAATCAACAGAATACTTGGAAAGAAAACCAAATGACAAAGCTGAGTATTGCAAAGGAAGTGTGATGTGTCCATAACCAATAGGTCAAAGAATCGAAACCATCCACTGCAAACGTCTACTCTCTTATGCAGACACCCATCTCCTTGGGAAAGTAAAGGTAAAACTGTGCAAGACTTAAACCCAAGTGGTTTTCAACTGAATTTAAGTATGAAAATGCACAAAAAATTTGTTTGAACTGAAGTTTTGTTGAAATCAACAGAATACTTGGAAAGAAAACCAAATGACAAAGCTGAGTATTGCAAAGGAAGTGTGATGTGTCCATAACCAATAGGTCAAAGAATCGAAACCATCCACTGCAAACGTCTACTCTCTTATGCAGACACCCATCTCCTTGAGAAAGTAAAGGTAAAACTGTGCAACACTTAAACCCAAGTGGTTTTCATTCAAATGTAAGTATGAAAATGCGCAAAAACATTGTCTGAACTGAAGTTTGTTAAAGACAACAGAATACTTGGAAAGAAAACCAAATGGAAAGTAGAGTATTGCAAAGGAAGCATGATGTGCCCATCACCAAGAGGTCAAAGGATCAAAACCATCCATTACCCAAGTAGTTTTCAACTGAATGTAAGAATGAAAATATGCAAAAACATTGTCTGAACTAAAGCTTTGTGGAAAGAAAACCAATTGGAAAGTAGAGTATTGCAAAGAAAGCATGATGTGCCTGTCACCAAGAGGTCAATGGATCAAAACCATCCATTACCCAAGTAGTTTTTCATCAAAAGCATCCTCTGCTATGAGGCCTTTAACATCATTGAAACAGCCCCAGTATCCTAATGGATAAGGCACTGGCCTCCTAAGCCTTGTGAGTTCAAGTCCCATCTGGGGTGAGTTTCAGCAGAGTGGCGCAGCGGAAGCGTGCTGGGCCCATAACCCAGAGGTCGAAGGATCGAAACCATCCTCTGCTAGCATACACTTTCTTATTTACACACCCAGCTACTTATTACACTTTCTTATGTACACACCCATCTCCTTGAGAAAGTAAAGGTAAAACTGTGCAACACTTAAACCCAAGTGGTTTTCAACTGAATTTAAGTATGAAAATGCACAAAAAATTTGTTTGAACTGAAGTTTTGTTGAAATCAACAGAATACTTGGAAAGAAATCCAAATGATAAAGCTGAGTATTGCAAAGGAAGTGTGATGTGTCCATAACCAATAGGTCAAAGAATCGAAACCATCCACTGCAAACATCTACTCTCTTATGCAGACACCCATCTCCTTGAGAAAGTAAAGCTAAAATTGTGCAAGTCTTAAACCCAAGTGGTTTTCAACTGAATTTAAGTATGAAAATGCACAAAAAATTTGTTTGAACTGAAGTTTTGTTGAAATCAACAGAATACTTGGAAAGAAAACCAAATGACAAAGCTGAGTATTGCAAAGGAAGTGTGATGTGTCCATAACCAATAGGTCAAAGAATCGAAACCATCCACTGCAAACGTCTACTCTCTTATGCAGACACCCATCTCCTTGGGAAAGTAAAGGTAAAACTGTGCAACACTTAAACCCAAGTGGTTTTCAACTGAATTTAAGTATGAAAATGCACAAAAAATTTGTTTGAACTGAAGTTTTGTTGAAATCAACAGAATACTTGGAAAGAAAACCAAATGACAAAGCTGAGTATTGCAAAGGAAGTGTGATGTGTCCATAACCAATAGGTCAAAGAATCGAAACCATCCACTGCAAACGTCTACTCTCTTATGCAGACACCCATCTCCTTGGGAAAGTAAAGGTAAAACTGTGCAACACTTAAACCCAAGTGGTTTTCATTCAAATGTAAGTATGAAAATGTGCAAAAACAATGTCTGAACTGAAGTTTGTTAAAGACAACAGAATACTTGGAAAGAAAACCAAATGGAAAGTAGAGTATTGCAAAGGAAGCATGATGTGCCCATCACCAAGAGGTCAAAGGATCAAAACCATCCATTACCCAAGTAGTTTTCAACTGAATGTAAGAATGAAAATATGCAAAAACATTGTCTGAACTAAAGCTTTGTGGAAAGAAAACCAATTGGAAAGTAGAGTATTGCAAAGAAAGCATGATGTGCCTGTCACCAAGAGGTCAATGGATCAAAACCATCCATTACCCAAGTAGTTTTTCATCAAAAGCATCCTCTGCTATGAGGCCTTTAACATCATTGAAACAGGGTCCGGGTATCGTTCGTTCATTTGTTTTTGCTTTCATATATAAAAACGAAAAAATGAGAAAACAACTCCTTTTTTCGTTTTTTCGTTTTTTTTGAAAAACGAAAAAACTAAATTATAATAACTTGATTTTTGGTTTTCCCGTTCTTGCACGGAAATCAGAAAAACGACTTGATATTCCGATTTTCCCCTGTGGGTTGGGCTAAATCTGATTGGCAGGATATGCATTCATTGTTTTTCAAATTAAGAGTTTTCCAAACACTGTATTTTTTAGCCTGTAAATTTAATAGTCTATATGCATGCTATTTGTCACCCAATTATTTGGCTTCACTGACTGAAAAAATCTATTGAAATAGCCTAAATGTAAACATGTTCACGCATTGAAGTTGTCACGGTGGTTATCAGACAAAAGGCTGAATGGAGAGAAGGCCCTTCTTATAGTTTATATTGCATTCCATCGCAATATAGGTTACTTTTGCCGTCCCTATACTCCTGCTCACTACAGTTTTGAGGATGCCTTTCAAGACAGTCATTGGCAAACACCTACAGTAGTCAACCAAAATGCCTATTATCGCCACAGAGAAAAATAAACCAGTCGCATTTCAAGTCATTCACGAAATGACCGCCAGGTGGCGCAAATGGATATTGTGCAAAACAGCAGCAATTGCCGCATTTTGAAATGTAAGTGGGGTTAATGTCAATTAACAGTAAAGATGAAATACTACAACTATGGTAAACAGAATAAAACATTTTTAGCCCAGAAAAATAGAAAAAATAGAGACAAGAACAATATATAGCCTATATATTTCATATTGTAGGCCTATCTTGACGTCGGTTGGCGACATAAGCCTATTCCCCGGGCCGGGGAGCAGCGCGATAACAAAAAAAAAAATCAAATAAACAAACAAAAATAAATTAGGTGCAATTAAGCTGATATTTTTTTACTATTCTATTGAGGAATGAAACGAATGAAGAGCGCTTCTCGCTCATGTGAGCGAACACACACTGGAGAAATGAACGTTTGGGCTTTTCTCAGTGAGTACCCTCATGGCCGAGTGGTAGAACTTACGTTACGATCATGACACGGGTTCAAATCCCGAGCAAACACAGCAATTTTTATATTAGCCTATTAATGCATTTAATACCATATTATTAATGCAGAGATTTGTCTAGTTCTAAAACTGTTACAGCATATCGTTTTTTTGCTCATATAATAAAATTACCATATACTTCCATTTTACACTAAGGAACAAATATTATCCAACAGAATGACTTTACATTTGTATAATAATTTCAAAAGCAGTTCTATATTAAAAAAGCTACTTCACCAATAGACTATATCAAATATATAAAAATAAGTAACAACTGTTATACTTTTGAATCATGAATTAATAATCTCATAGGCCTACAAATATCCACATTTGTCATCTGAAATGTAGGGTAGCTTTCACTAAGATGTTATTGAAATTATATTTCCAATATGCATGGAAACACTTACAGAAATTTTAGCTTGTTACATGCATTTATTTTGATTAAGTAAATCGTTGAAACATCAGATAATCAATAAAACATGAAAAATTTTTAGGCAAATCTTTTTGTTGTGTTTATTAGACACATCAACGCATTTTTGAAAGGTGTGCCATTGTAGTTCACTGCCTCATCAAAAAGAACAGAAATGTCAGGCCACTGTTCTGTGAAGTGCTGTTCCACACTGGCTCTGTCCTCTACTGATGTGATGGGATTACTGCCAAACATGGACAACCTGGTCAGAGTTGACCCAACTTCTTGATGATACATATCTGCTGCAACAGAGGCATTTGGCAGAAACACTTCATCAATCTTGGCTCTGCATCCACCCTCAGCCAGGCGATTTGGTACTCCTCTGCCTGAAATTTTGACCATCATTAAGTTTTGTTTTGTAGAAAGCCTTTCTAAAAATTTAATTTCGTTTTGTATCATTTGTATCTTATTTTTAATCAATGTTTTATCAACCAATTGCCTGGAGTTAATAAATAAGAAGCAAATATAGCAGACAATATAATCAGGACATGGAGGCGCCGGCAAGATTGCATTGCTCGTGAACTGGAGCTCATCTTATAAATGAACCGAAACTCGGTGTTTAAGCTGCCTCACAGACACCAGAAATATATAGAAAGCTTAAAAATGTCTAATTTTAAACGAAACAATTCAAAACGAAAAGAAATCGACTAGCCTACTCTCTGCTTATGTCTAATCCGAAATGTGCATTTCTCTATGCGCGTTAACTACTGCGGTCAATATTGCAGCCGACACATACACTAACAATTAAAATGTCTCCTTGCTATATTTGAAACATTCATAATCATTACTTTTGCCGGTTCCCTGTGACAGCTTTTGCGTTATTGGCAGCGTCACCCTCTGGTTAGACAATAATCGCACAACCTATTCGATATTCTATAATTAAATCAACAAATCGAATATTCGAAAATCGTGACTCATCCCTACTGCTTTATTAATGTATTCAGTGTAAAACCCGGACACCCCCACACAAATGTGGCTTTTTGTTAATGACTGTCCTACTACAGGATTTAACACAGAGTAACAGCTCACTACCAGTTACAAAAGACACTGTAACAGTCTGTCACATGCAATTCTAGTTGCATTTTTCATCAATTAATTTCTTAAATTATCCATTGACTATGTTCTGGCCAGCCATCTAGTGTCAAAAATATTTTTTGGCCCGATGCCAACCTTACTTGTCGACCCCTGGAATAAAGGAATCAACTCTCTCATTAGAGACTTGCCGCCACCTAATGGCGGTGTTAGTTTCATATAGTTAAAAAGTAGACGTTTCATTTTTTTTCCAATAATTTCATATTTCTACATACAATTTTTTACATTTAAAACATTAATCTCTTAACATAATTTATGCAATTATAATTTGCTGTGTATGTGTAAATCCACATGACACAGGCTAAACAGCCTGGGTCAATCTCAATCCAAAATCTCAATCCAAAAATGTATTATATTGATACCGACTTCCATTTATTTGGTCATAGTAACCATACACCAAACACAGTGTCTTTGCATTCTGATTGAATTTGTTGACTAAATTTAAGAATCTGACATAAGAGGACAGATGACAATCCTGCATTATATTGTATTATAATGACGATGTAATATAGCACTAAACTTTGACTATAGCCTGCATGTGGCATATTACTAGGAACCTCAAAGCATATTTATGTGTATGTGCATACAGGCCATAAATAACAAATAGACATTATAAAAAATATATTATTCATAAGAATTTAAGTTAATAAAAACATCTAAAACAAAGAATAAATGTATTATTTAAATTTGTATAATGACAACTGTCAGTGCGTGAACAGGCTTTTAGGCTTGAATTTAGGCTATTTCAATAGATTTTTTCAGTCAGTGAAGCCAAATAATTGGGTGACAAATAGCATGCATATAGACTATTAATTTTACAGGCTAACAAATACAGTGTTTGGAAAACTCTTAATTTGAAAAACAATGAATGCATATCCTGCCAATCAGATTTAGCCCCACCCACAGGGGAAAATCGGAATATCAAGTCGTTTTTCTGATTTCCGTGCAAGGACGGGAAAACCAAAAATCAAGTCATAATTTAGTTTTTTCGTTTTTCAAAAAAAAAGGAGTTGTTTTCTCGTTTTTTCGTTTTTATATACGAAAGCAAAATCAAATGAATGAACGATACCCGGCCCAAACAGCCCCAGTATCCTAATGGATAAGGCACTGGCCTCCTCAGCCTTGTGAGTTCAAGTCCCATCTGGGGTGAGTTTCAGCAGAGTGGCGCAGCGGAAGCGTGCTGGGCCCATAACCCAGAGGTCGATGGATCAAAACCATCCTCTGCTAGCATACACTTTCTTATTTACACACCCAGCTACTTATTACACTTTCTTATGCAGACACCCATCTCCTTGAGAAAGTAAAGCTAAAACTGTGCAACACTTAAACCCAAGTGGTTTTCATTCAAATGTAAGTATGAAAATGCGCAAAAACATTGTCTGAACTGAAGTTTGTTAAAGACAACAGAATACTTGGAAAGAAAACCAAATGGAAAGTAGAGTATTGCAAAGGAAGCATGATGTGCCCATCACCAAGAGGTCAAAGGATCAAAACCATCCATTACCCAAGTAGTTTTCAACTGAATGTAAGAATGAAAATATGCAAAAACATTGTCTGAACTAAAGCTTTGTGGAAAGAAAACCAATTGGAAAGTAGAGTATTGCAAAGAAAGCATGATGTGCCTGTCACCAAGAGGTCAATGGATCAAAACCATCCATTACCCAAGTAGTTTTTCATCAAAAGCATCCTCTGCTATGAGGCCTTTAACATCACTGAAACAGCCCCAGTGGCCTAATGGATAAGGCACTGGCCTCCTAACCCTTGTGAGTTCAAGTCCCATCTAGGGTGAGTTTCAGCAGAGTGGCGCAGCGGAAGCGTGCTGGGCCCATAACCCAGAGGTCAATGGATGGAAACCATCCTCTGCTAGCATACACTTTCTTATTTACACACCCAGCTACTTATTACACTTTCTTATGTACACACCCATCTCCTTGAGAAAGTAAAGCTAAAACTGTGCAAGACTTACACCCAATTGGTTTTCAACTGAATTTAAGTATGAAAATGCACAAAACATTTGTTTGAACTGAAGTTTTGTTGAAATCAACAGAATACTTGGAAAGAAATCCAAATGATAAAGCTGAGAATTGCAAAGGAAGTGTGATGTGTCCATAACCAATAGGTCAAAGAATCGAAACCATCCACTGCAAACATCTACTCTCTTATGCAGACACCCATCTCCTTGAGAAAGTAAAGCTAAAACTGTGCAAGACTTAAACCCAAGTGGTTTTCAACTGAATTTAAGTATGAAAATGCACAAAAAATTAGTTTGAACTGAAGTTTTGTTGAAATCAACAGAATACTTGGAAAGAAAACCAAATGACAAAGCTGAGCATTGCAAAGGAAGTGTGATGTGTCCATAACCAATAGGTCAAAGAATCGAAACCATCCACTGCAAACGTCTACTCTCTTATGCAGACACCCATCTCCTTGAGAAAGTAAAGCTAAAACTGTGCAACACTTAAACCCAAGTGGTTTTCATTCAAATGTAAGTATGAAAATGTGCAAAAACAATGTCTGAACTGAAGTTTGTTAAAGACAACAGAATACTTGGAAAGAAAACCAAATGGAAAGTAGAGTATTGCAAAGGAAGCATGATGTGCCCATCACCAAGAGGTCAAAGGATCAAAACCATCCATTACCCAAGTAGTTTTCAACTGAATGTAAGAATGAAAATATGCAAAAACATTGTCTGAACTAAAGCTTTGTGGAAAGAAAACCAATTGGAAAGTAGAGTATTGCAAAGAAAGCATGATGTGCCTGTCACCAAGAGGTCAATGGATCAAAACCATCCATTACCCAAGTAGTTTTTCATCAAAAGCATCCTCTGCTATGAGGCCTTTAACGAGTAGTATGAAGCTGCAGACTCGGAGCCTGCATCTACAGTCCCGCACCCAGAGTCCCGCATTCTCAGACCCCTCGTTTTTCGAGACAGCGCCTCCTATCAAATCGGATAAACATGTGAAGAACTTAAGCTGAAAGGTGAGTATCGTCAATTTTATTTAGCGAATCATTCGATTTCTTTTTTAATCAAACTACTTTATAGCTCATCGATACACCAACATAGTCCATTTAATATTTATAAAGATAGTTTGTAACAAAATTTGAGCCGTTAATGTATGTTTTTTCGCCTTTTTCCCCCGAAAATATTTTGACAGCTGATACGTTAGCCTTTAACCTTGGACATTTTGTAGACAAGCCATTGTAAAAATTATTATTGATTAAAATTAGTTGACTTTAATGTAGACCAATTAAATACATTAAGTGTGTTAATATCAAAGAATGTCATCATTAATTATTTAATCAGATTTGCCGTTTGACCTTTTTTTAATTACCGGACCGTTTCTCCTAAAACTATAAATTGAATTAATTAATGCCTGAGTAATTATTTTACTTTATATAATTTATGTAGACTACTTAGATTAGTTCTTATAAAACGTAAGTATTAAAATGAATCAATATTAATTTAACTGTGAAGTTGTTGCCAGCCATTTACAACTCATACAATTGCCTAAAAATCAAATTTACTATGCCTTCACTATGTATTAACCAGTCTATGGTATTAACGTGTGAGCTACAATATGTAATTTGGCCTTTTGTTTGGGTTCCTTGTTTTAATTTGTATTGACTGAAATTTGACTGTATGGGCTCTGTGGGCTGGTCTTAAAATTTTAATTTGAGTTTGACTCTCTCTTTTTTTTAAAGATGGATATTACAATTCAAAGGGGGAATTCACTTCCAGAAATCCAGAAATGTCAAAAATGCTGCAGTGATTTTCACTGCCCATTCTGTCACCCCATATATTTCAAACCCACAAAGTTGTCCAAAGTTCAAAAACATCTCAAGGGACACTTCAACAGAGCAGTGCAACATGAAGGTAACATTTGCAAACATCTTTTTTTTGTTTGCTTTTTGAAAGATCATAAGACTGTGTGTGACAGTGCAATCCTTTGCTGTTGTTTTCCAGGGTACACCATACATCGATGCGGTCGCCCCTGCCGAACCCAGCAACATTATCATTGCTTGTACTGTCAGTCAACAATTTTAAGAAAGCCAGATTTCATTACACATTTAGGTTCCTGCAAATGTAAGAGCGTTAAGAGAGCAAGTGCCACTGATGCCTGTAACATCACACCCACTGCTGTGGCAACTGCTGTTGCACAAGCTACTGCCATTGCTGTTCCAGTTACCACAGCCATCGCTGCCACCTCTGTGCCATCTATCATTGTGCCACCTACTGTTATGCCGCCCTTTTCTGCCATCTCTGTGCCGCCCACTGCTGCGCCTTCTACCACAGCCACTGCTGCCACCTCTGTGCCAACCAGCACTATGCCACCCACTGCTGCCACCTCTGTGCCAACCAGCACTATGCCACCCACTGCTGCCACATCAGTACAAACCAGCACTATGCCACCCACTGCTGCCACCTCTGTGCCACCCACTGCTGCCACCTCAGTGCCAACCAGCACTATGCCACCCACTGCTGCCACCCCAGTGCCAACCAGCACTATGCCACCCACTGCTGCCACCTCTGTGCCACCCAATGCTGCCACCTCAGTGCCAACCAGCACTATGCCACCCACTGCTGCCACCTCCGAACCAACCACCTCTGCCATTGTCAGGCCAGTCACAAAAACTGGCATCCGTGTGGGTCCAAAAGTATTGCAGAAATGCCCCAAATGTCATTTGACATTTTACAGAAAAAATTTAAAAAGGCACATTGAACGAAGACACACAGCAAAAATGATGGACATTTCATCCTCATCCCATCTCAAAAGTGAATGCATAGATCCCCAGAATGGACTGTATGCAGTCCACAAAAGTATTCATGGGGCTTCTACTCCTCTCCATGTTCAAATTAAAATATGGGGGGAACAACATCATGTTTCTTGTGAATTAGGTGAGTGCCAAGCTAATATGGAGTTGGCATGGAGAAGTGGACTGCAGTCATACCAGTGTGTACACCTCCGGTCAGTTTCATACTGCAAAACCTTTTTAACCTCGCCCTCACTCAGAGAAGATAGTCTTAAAGAAATGGTGAAAAGCAAGTGGTTTGGGAAGGAAAAAATTAAACTGTGTGTTGATCGTCAAACCCTAGCCAAAGAAAATAATGCACCACTTTCAGTTCTGTCAAAGATTGGAGCCCCTCCATCTAAAAAATTTATATCGGTTCATGAGCCAACTATTTCATATTACAGCAGACTAGGCAGAGTCATGGTGTCTTATGATACAAAAAAAAATGCATGGCACTGTCCTTGTGCAAAAACACAGAGATCATGCACACATAAATACATTGCAAAATGGCACTTATTCCAAACCAATGCAGAACTCTTTCGGAAGGTCCGGAGCACTGAAAGGAGCGCTGAAGAGTTTCAGGTGACAGCAGTGGAGATAAGCGATGGAACTCATGTGGGTGAAACCATCAAAGTGGTTCCCCCTAAAGCCACGTGTGCCAGTCTACATGGACAGTGAGCAGCAGTGTGCCATTCTTTTTCAACACCTCAAAGCTCTGCTGGATAATTCTAAAACTCAACTGAACTTCACAGATGAAGTGGAGTTAATTTGTAGTTTTCTTTTTCCTGAGGTAGGTCCGAACATGTTTGTCAATTGGATTGTTTCTATTATTGCCATATATGCAATGTTTTATATATTTATTTATTTATTTATTTATTTATATGGACAGGCCATCATTCATGGCCTATGTGAGATGCAGGCATTATCCTGGCAGGAAGCTGAGGAGGTTTTCCTCCATGGCCCTACTTATCACCCTAGGTATGCTTGTAATTTGCATTTGCAAAAACAAATATATTATTACACAATATTTTTGACAATGGCATTCATCTTTTATTTTAGTGAAGTCGAGGAATTTGACAGAGCGATTGCAAAAAGAATGAAAAAAGAAGGAACATTCGCCTACCAGAAAGTAATTATTTTACCTTATGCATTTACTTTACATTTTACATGACGCTTTTATCCAAAGCGACTTATAAAAGTTTTTTTTAATGCAATTGAAGACGAAAAGTAAAGTCACTAATACAATTCTTTCTTCCTTTTTTCTTTGCTTTGTCCTGTTTACAGCAAGATGATGTTTAGGTGATTGTTAAATAAAGTACAGAATTGTTTATTATTGGTGTTTTGTCTATTCTTATTTGAGTTTTGCTTCGCATTAGAAATATAAAAAAACAGGTTTTGTAATGTTAGCATGGTATAATGTTAATTAGACCATTATAGGTTGAACTGAAAGAAAAATTGGAATTTGAATAAATAAAACATTGTAGCAATATAATATCACATAATATTTTTCAAAAGATAGTTCAATCTGTAATTGTATCCCTTCCATCAGTAATTTTCCTATTATTTTCCTACTATCCTATTATTTTCAATGGCATTTAGCAGGAGGTGCTGTCTCGAAAAACAAGGGGTCTGAGAACGCGGGACTCTGTGTGCGGGTGTTATACGATCTTCCGAACAGCAGGAGGCGCTGTCTTGAAAAACGAGGGGTCTGAGAATGCGGGACTCTGAGTGCGGGACTGTAGATGCAGGCTACGAGTCTGCACCTTCATAATATTGCCTTTAACATCATTGAAACAGCCCCAGTGGCCAAATGGATAAGGCACTGGCCTCTTAAGCCTTGTGAGTTTCAGCAGAGTGGGGCAGCGGAAGTGTGCTGGGCCCATAACCCAGAGGTCGATGGATTGAAACCATCCTCTGCTAGCATACACTTTCTTATTTACACACCCAGCTACTTATTACACTTTCTTATGTACACACCCATCTCCTTGAGAAAGTAAAGCTAAAACTGTGCAAGACTTAAACCCAAGTGGTTTTCAACAGAATTTAAATATGAAAATGCACAAAAAATATGTTTGAACTGAAGTTTTGTTGAAATCAACAGAATACTTGGAAAGAAAACCAAATGACAAAGCTGAGTATTGCAAAGGAAGTGTGACTACTTACCCAAGTAGTTTTCAACTGAATGTAAGAATGAAAATATGCAAAAACATTGTCTGAACTAAAGCTTTATGGAAAGAAAACCAATTGGAAAGTAGAGTATTGCAAAGGGAGCATGATGTGCCTGTCACCAAGAGGTCAATGGATCAAAAACATCCATTACCCAAGTAGTTTTTCATCGAAAGCATCCTCTGCTATGAGGCCTTTAACATCATTGAAACAGCCCCAGTGGCCTAATGGACAAGGCACTGGCCTCCTAAGCCTTGTGGGTTCAAGTCCCATCTGGGGTGGCGCAGCGGACGCGTGCTGGGCCCATAACCCAGAGGTCGATGGATCGAAACCATCCTCTGCTAGCATACACTTTCTTATTTACACACCCAGCTACTTATTACACTTTCTTATGTACACACCCATCTCCTTGAGAAAGTAAAGCTAAAACTGTGCAAGACTTAAACCCAAGTGGTTTTAAAGCTGAGTATTGCAAAGGAAGTGTGATGTGTCCATAACCAATAGGTCAAAGAATTGTGCAAAAACATTGTCTGAACTGAAGTTTGTTAAAGACAACAGAATACTTGGAAAGAAAACCAAATGGAAATTAGAATATTGCAAAGGAAGCATGATGTGCCCATCACCAAGAGGTCAAAGGATCAAAACCATCCATTACACAAGTACTTTTCAACTGAATGCAAGTATGAAAATATGCAAAAACATTATCTGAATGTGACGGATCTGCCATGAGTATTAGCAAATCACCACAAAAAAATGAGTCCATTGCCAAAAAACAAGGAGCGAAGCGGTCTTCAATTGTGACAGTTTATTAAATCTTGCTTACGCAAGATAAGTAGTGATCGAACCTCATTAAAGAGGAAAGAAAAAAAAAATCAAAGAAATTGTATTCCTCCAGATTACATCACAGGTAATATCCAGGGTTGACAGAAGACATAATTGGGCTTAGCCTCTCAAACTGACAGAGGACAAAATTCAACACCACCTTTCCCAGGATACAATAAGTCACTCCCTTCTAGATAAACCATACACTGAATTTATAAGAAGTGGCCAGCACCATGAAAACAAACAAAGGGGGAACAAACCCATACAACTGTTCACAACAATACCAACACAAACCTTGCAATAAACACAATACATTTAACTAAATTTAGAGCCATGACTACATTTTAGTTAATGCAAAATAACTATATTAAACCAAAAATCACATTAATCAAGACATTACATTTTCCTATGTCCCCTCTAATGCATCAAAGTTGGTACAGTCTAATTTCCTTTAGAATTCCCATAAAACAGATCAACTTCCTGTTTGAATCTCTTTGTCACTAGACTGGTCCATTCCCACAACACACCAGGTACCAAATATTTCAAGTCATCTTAATTATAAAATGAATTAACTATTTGAACCATGTTTTTACAAATCATATTTTAGCCAAAGAGGAATTTTAACTGGTTTAATGTTCTAACCTTAAGCCAAATAACTAAGCCCATGCACGGACTTGGTATAATGAAAAATAAAAGATCTTATCCAAACCAATATAGTAATGTCCTTTTTATTTATTAATAAACTGCAAATATGAATATATAAGAATTGTGTGGCTTAATTCCTGGCCATCACACATCCCCCCACCTAAGATATCACACTGGTAAGCGGGAGAGGAAGTCAGCAGTTGTATTACTTTTCCCAGGCACATGCTGGATGTTAAATTTATAAGGCTGCATAGAAAGATACCAGCGGGTAATTCTAGCGTTGGTATCCCGCATTCTGTCCATCCACTGCAATGGTCGATGATCAGTTTCGATGGTAAACTCTCTACCAAGAAGGTAGTACCTGAAGGTATCCAAGGCCCACTTTACCGCCAGGCACTCCTTCTCAACGGTGGAATACCGTACCTCCCTTGGATACAGCTTCCTACTGACATATGCCACTGGATGTCTACTGTCTGACTCACCCTGAAGGAGCACTGCACCAATGCCAATATCAGAGGCATCAGTCTGCAACACAAATGGCTTTCCAAAATGAGGGCAATGAAGCACTGGCTCTTCACATACGGCAGCCTTTATGTCCTGGAAGGCTTCCTTTGCTGCTTCTGTCCAGCAAATCTGGTTAGGGCAATTCTTTCGAGTCAAATCAGTCAGGGGTGCCACACGAGCAGAGAAGTTCAGTACAAATCTTCTGTACCAACCCGCCATCCCTAAGAATGATCGGATCTGAGTTTTTGTCTCTGGCAAAGGCAATTTTGTATAGCCTCAATCTTTTGAAGCTGGGGTCTAATGACCCCATTACCGACTACATACCCCAGGTACTCCGTTTCCTTTTTAGCCAGAGCACACTTGGAAGAGTTAATGGTGAGACCCGCCTCCTGAATGTGATAGAACACCTCCTTCAGATGTTGGAGATGTTGCTCCCAGGATGAACTATACACAATAATGTCATCCAAGTATGCAGCTGCATAATCAGAAAGGCCAGACAACACAAGATCCATAAGCCTCTGAAATGTAGCGGGAGCCCCATGTAACCCAAAAGGCATAACAGAAAAATGGTAGAGCCCCCAGGGAGTGCGGAATGCAGTCAGTTCTTTTGACGAGACAGTCAAGGGGACTTGCCAATAACCTTTACATAGGTCAATAGTGGTTATCCATTTAGCTTGTCCTAGGCGATCAATCAGTTCATCAATTCTGGGTGTTGGATAGGAGTCGAATCTAGAGACGGAATTAAGATAACGGAAGTCCACACAAAAACGGAGACTGCCATCCTTCTTGGGAACCAACACCACAGGACTACACCAATCACTTCGAGAGGGTTCAATGATGTTCATAGTCAACGTTTGATCCAATTCCTCTTTTAGAGAAGTCAAGAGCCGTTCAGGCACACGATAACTCCTTCGTCGAGGTACTACTCCATCACAAAGTACTATGTCGTGCTGAACCAAACTTGTTCTTCCAGGAGTCTCTTTAAACACCTCTGGGCTACAGAGACCTTGAACGCCCGCCTGTTGATGTAATGACAGATGCCGAAAGTCCAAAGTAACATTAGAAGGAATGGGCAGATACTGTTCACAAACCTCCTCTTCATCTTCCACCCGGCGAAGCATTAGGACCTCCACTCCGGTATCTGACCTCTCATGCCACGCTTTTAATAAGTTAATATGGAGTACCCGTTTGGATCGGCTCTGCCCTGGTAAGGCAATCTCATAGATGGTAGACCCTAACTTCCGAATCACCTCAAAAGGTCCTTGCCATTTAGCCAGTAGCTTACTGTTGTCACTAGGCAGCATCACCAATACCTTGGCTCCTGGCTGAAAACTTCTGGCTCTGGCCTTTTTGTCATACCAGGTTCGCTGTCGACTTTGAGATTCGATCAAGTGCCTGTGAGCAAGTTGTGTCATACTCTCAAGCCTTTCCCTCATTTGGAGGACATAGGAAACAACATTCTGGGAGCCAGTGATCCTGTGGTCGCCTTTCCAGGTTTCCTCCAGAAGGGCCAGGGTTCCTCGGACATCCCGGCCATACAGCAGTTCAAAAGGGGAAAACCCCAAGGAAGCCTGCGGTACTTCCCTGTATGCAAATAACAGATAAGGGAGCCACTGGTCCCAATTGACCCCAGAATCATTAACAAATTTGCGTAGCATTTGCTTAAGGGTCTGATTGAATCTTTCAACCAGCCCATCTGTCTGTGGATGGTAGGGTGTAGTCCTTATGCCCTTTATCCCTAACAACTGATACACTTGTTTTAATAGTTTAGACATGAAGTTAGACCCCTGATCAGTCACTATGGCCTTAGGGAAACCCACTCTAGCAAACAGCTGAACAAGGCAAAGAGCTACATTCCTGGCTGTTACTTTCTTAAGGGGAAAAACCTCCAGGTACCTAGTGGCATAATCATTAATAACCAACATGTACCGGTTCCCGGTTTTACTACGCTCAAGGGGCCCTTCCACATCCATTCCCAGCTGTTCAAATGGTATGCCTATAACAGGTAGTGGTTCTAAAGGAGCTTTAGGGGGACGTCTACTAGTGGTATATTGGCACTCGGGGCAACTCCTACAAAAGTCACCCACATCCTTTCTCAAATTGGGCCAAAAGAAATGACGGCCAATACGAGCTATGGTCTTTTGTCTCCCTAAATGACCTGCCCATGGGACCGAATGGCCTAGCTGAAGCACCAAATCTCTTGCCTTCTGGGGCACAACCATCTTGGCCTCTGCACCCTGCCATCTATACATCACTCCATCTTGTAAAAACCATTTACTCTCATGGCCTTCTGGACTTCCTTGACTATGGAACCTTTGTACCTCTCTGTACAATGGCCCAATCTCTAAATCATCCTGTTGCAATAGGCCTATATCTTGCAGGACCACAAAATGTGATTCAAGCTGTTCAGAGAGGGGTTCTTCAATACTATTTGCAACAAAGTTACATTTTTCCTGTCTCTTTTTCCTCTTCGGTTTACGGGATTTTCCTGGTTGATCATCTAAATCAGAATCAAAAAAAGGCAATGCACTTACATACTGGACATCTTCCTCTCTCTTCCTAACCATAGACGGTGTTTCAGCCATATTACATTCATGCCTACCAGGGAACAAATCAAACAACACTGGTAAATCTTGGCCTAAAAGCATTGAGTATGGAAGATCATCTACCAGACCAACATTCAGCAAATAAACCTGTCCTTGCACTTCTACATGAACATCTGCTGTAGAATAACATTTCTCATCTCCATGAATACAACGTATAGGCACCTTTGAAACAGAATTTCTGAGACTCTCTGAAACTAAATCTGTGCGAACCAATGACTGCATGCTACCTGTGTCCACTAAGGCCCATACTTCCTGACCATTAAGGACTACAGCCGCATAATGCAAGGGGACATCTCTCTGCTCAGCGTGGACAGGTCGTGGCACACAACACAAATAAGCATTGGTAGAAGGATTGTTGGGACACCTAGGTTTAATGTGAGCCTCCTGTCCACATTTATGACACACAACACTCTTCCTGCTAGTAAACCTCTGGTTAGGGCTTTGAATGACAGGACCACCCCAATCACCCACAGACTTACCCTCACTTGCGGACTTATTCCCGCCCTGGGACATTTTCGCTTGACTTTTTGGTTCTTTGAATCCCCGCCACTGGTTGTAAGTCCACTCTTGATTATTCCGTCGAGCTGACAGGAAGACATCCGCCAAAGCTGCAGCCTCAGAAGCAGTTTTTGGATCATGTTCTTTAATCCATATTTGAGGATCGGGGGCTAGCATATGCAGAAATTGTTCCAGCACAATTACTTCACCAATGTCATCCTTGGTTCAATTCTGGGGTTGAACCCATTTGTGATACAGTTCTTTCAATCTCACATATAGCTCTTTTGGGTTTTCATCCTTCCTCACCTCGGAAGACCTGAACTGCAGACGATAGCTTTCAGAGTTAATGTCATATTTACTAAGTATGGCTGTTTTGACTTTCTGGTAGTCGAGAGATTCAATAATGTCCATATGTTTACCTGTCAGTAGGGGCACTAGTCTAACTGCCCAGTCGGTTGTCGGCCACCGACACGCCACAGCTATCCTTTCAAATGTCGTGAGATAGTGCTCTATGTCATCTACCTCTGACAGCTGTTGCAGGTGTGGCTCCTTTTGTACAGCTGAATGTCCTAACCCGGAATAGAAATTGTGATGAAGAATTGGTGATGCTGCTGGCTGTCCGCTACTAGAAATCTGCAGGAAGTTTTGAGAAGCTTGACGGATGGAAGGAGGAGAAACAGGGCCATCATGACTACTAGTGCCGAGTCCTGGATTAGGTACAGGAGTAGTACGGACATGCACTTCTTGTTGAAGCTGGCTAAACTGGTGGTGAAGGGTCTTCCATCGCCCTTCCTGACGAGCTGCTTCTTGCTCCATTCGGCTGTCTCGTGCCTGTTGCATGTTAATGTGTGTCTGGAACAGATCTTTTAGCTCTTGGAGAGAAACATCTTGAGAAAGGTTACCCAACTCCTTCTCAGCACTGTCCCGTCCTCCTGTTGCTCCCTCTGTAACTTCCTTAGCTTGCCCCGCCAGAACTCTCTTCAGCCCCATCCTTTAAAGAAATTGTATTCCTCCAGATTACATCACAGGTAATATCCAGGGTTGACAGAAAACATAATTGGGCTTAGCCTCTCAAACTGACAGAGGACAAAATTCAACACCACCTTTCCCAGGATACAATAAGTCACTCCCTTCTAGATAAACCATACACTGAATTTATAAGAAGTGGCCAGCACCATGAAAACAAACAAAGGGGGAACAAACCCATACAACTGTTCACAACAATACCAACACAAACCTTGCAATAAACACAATACATTTAACTAAATTTAGAGCCATGACTACATTTTAGTTAATGCAAAATAACTATATTAAACCAAAAATCACATTAATCAAGACATTACATTTTCCTATGTCCCCTCTAATGCATCAAAGTTGGTACAGTCTCATTTCCTTTAGAATTCCCATAAAACAGATCAACTTCCTGTTTGAATCTCTTTGTCACTAGACTGGTCCATTCCCACAACACACCAGGTACCAAATATTTCAAGTCATCTTAATTATAAAATGAATTAACAATTTGAACCCTGTTTCTACAAATCATATTTTAGCCAAAGAGGAATTTTAACTGGTTTAATGTTCTAACCTTAAGCCAAATAACTAAGCCCATGCACGGACTTGGTATCATGAAAAACAAAAGATCTTAACCAAACCAATATAGTAATGTCCTTTTTATTTATTAATAAACTGCAAATATGAATATATAAGAATTGTGTGGCTTAATTCCTGGCCATCACACTGAACTAAAGCTTTGTGGAAAGAAAACCAATTGGAAAGTAGAGTATTGCAAAGAAAGCATGATGTGCCTGTCCCAAGAGGTCAATGGATCAAAACCATCCATTACAAAAACAAGTTGTTTTTCATCAAAATCATCCTCTGCTATGAGGCCTATAACATCATAGAAACAGCCCCAGTGGCCTAATGGATAAGCCACTGGCCTCCTAAGCCAGGGATTGTGGGTTCAAGTCCCATCTGGGGTGAGTTTCAGCAGAGTGGTGCAGTGGAAGCGTGCTGGCCCCATAACCCAGTGGTCGATGGATTGAAACCATCCTCTGCTAGCATACACTTTCTTATGTACACACCCATCTCCTTAAGAAAGTAAAGCTAAAACTGTAAAAGACTTAAACCCAAGTGGTTTTCAACTGAATTTAAGTATGAAAATGCACAAAAAAATTAGTTTGTACTGAAGTTTTGTTGAAATCAACAGAATACTTGGAAAGAAAACCAAATGGAAAGTAGAGTATTGTAAAGTAAGCATGATGTGCCCATCACCAAGAGGTCAAAGGATCAAAACCATCCACTGCAAACATCTGCTCTCTTATGCAGACACCCATCTCCTTGGGAAAGTAAAGCTAAAACTCTGCAACACTTAAACCCAAGTGGTTTTCAACAAAATTTAAGTATGGAAATGCGCAAAAACATTGTCTGAACTGAAGTTTTGTTAAAGACAACAGAATACTTGGAAAGAAAACCAAATGGAAAGTAGAATATTGCAAAGGAAGCATGATGTGCCCATCACCAAGAGATCAAAGGATCAAAACCATCCATTAACCAAGTAGTTTTCAACTGAATGTAAGTATGAAAATATGCAAAAACATTGTCTGAATTAAAGCTTTGTGGAAAGAAAACCAATTGGAAAGTAGAGTATTGCAAAGGAAGCATGATGTGCCTGTCACCAAGAGATCAATGGATCAAAACCATCCATTACCCAAGTAGTTTTTCATCGAAAGCATCCTCTGCTATAAGGCCTATAACATCATTGAAACAGGCCTAATGGATAAGGCACTTGCCTCCTAAGCCAGGGATTGTGGGTTCAAGTCCCATCTGGTGTGAGTTTCAGCAGAGTGGCGCTGCGGAAGTGTGCTAGGCCCATAACCCAGAGGTCGATGGATCGAAACCATACACTTTCTTATTTACACACCCAGCTACTTATTACACTTTCTTATGTACACACCCATCTCCTTGAGAAAGTAAAGCTAAAACTGTGCAAGACTCAACTGAATTTAAGTATGAAAATTGGCAAAAACATTGTCTGAACTGAAGTTTTGTTAAAGACGACAGAATACTTGGAAAGAAAACCAAATGGAAAGTAGAGTATTGCAAATTAAGCATGATGTGCCCATCACCAAGAGGTCAAAGGATCAAAACCATCCACTGCAAACATCTGCTCTCTTATGCAGACACCCATCTCCTTGGGAAAGTAAAGCTAAAACTGTGGAACACTTAAACCCAAGTGGTTTTCAACTGAATTTAAGTATGAAAATGCACAAATAATTTGTTTGAACTGAAGTTTTGTTGAAATCAACAGAATACTTGGAAAGAAAACCAAATGACAAAGCTGAGTATTCCAAAGGAAGTGTGATGTGTCTATAACCAATAGGTCAAAGAATTGAAACCATCCACTGCAAACATCTACTCTCTTATGCAGACACCCATCTCCTTGGGAAAGTAAAGCTAAAAGTGTGCAACACTTAAATCCAAGTGGTTTTCATTCAAATGTAAGTATGGAAATGCGCAAAAACATTGTCTAAACTGAAGTTTTGTTAAAGACAACAGAATACTTGGAATGAAAACCAAATGGAAAGTAGAGTATTGCAAAGTAACCACGATGTGCCCATCACCAAGAGACCAAAGAATCAAAACCATCCACTGCAAACATCTGCTCTCTTATGCAGACACCCATCTCCTTGGGAAAGTAAAGCTAAAACTGTGCAAGACTTAAACCCAATTTGCCAGCAAGCAAGTTAGCAGCTTATCGTCTTACTTTTAAGAAAGTGCCACATAAAGGTGGAGGAGAAGAGAAGTAATTTTAGAAGAGAGTAAGAAGTGTGATGTAAAGAGTGTTACCAAGGGCAGTTTAATTTCACTTATGCCACAGAGTCATCTACTGTATACAGTGCAGAAAAGAATGAATTCATTTAACAGAAGACAATTAAAAACTATCAATTTGACCTGCGTTTCGTAATTGTGCTCCTTTTTTACGTGGAATTTCAAAGAAATTTCTCCATTTTTCATTTAAGAAATCTGGTCACCTTAGTCATAAGGGTGATTAAATGATGAGAGAATTTTCATTTTTGAGTGAAATATTAATTTAACTGGAAAAAAACAAGACTAAACTAACTTCCAGATTTGATATTCAAAAGTTTCATTCACATCCAAATAGACTCCCAACTTTTTCACCACCTACTTGATATTTGAGACCAATTGATTGAGTTTCCTTATCTGACTCTTTTTTTTTTTTTTTTTTTAAGAGTAATGACTGATTATACAGATTTTTGTCAGTATTTAACTGAAGAAAATTGCATGCCATCCAATGTTTATATATACTATACATGCTTGAACATTTATATTAGACAGATCATCAAGATTCAATGACAAATACAATTGCAGGTCGTGTGCATAGTAATGAAAATGTATGTTGTACTTATGAATCCCAGAACCATTGAAAACAAAATTGGCCCTGACAGTGATCCTTCCAGAACACCACAATTAACTTTTAAAGAGTAGGACGTCTCATCTCCAACAGACCCCAAATAAATCATAGAACGCATGAATATCAATTAACAAACATTAACTGTGTTGTCCATAAATCCTAAATATTTTGTTCTTTTCGAATTACAAAATGCCAGTACATTTTATCAAGTCATTTAGGACATCTACTTTGTGCATGATTTTACAGACAAATTGTTTCACTTTTAATTGACGATAACACAATTCCAGTGGGTCAGAAGTTTACATACACTAAGTTAGCTGTGCCTTTAAGCAGCTTCGAAAATTCCAGAAAATTATGTCAAGCCTTTAGGCAATTAGCCAATTAGCTACTGATTGGAGGTTTACTGAATTGGAGGTGTACCTGTGGATGTATTTTAAGGCCTACTTTCAAACTCAGTGCCTCTTTGCTCGACATTATGGGAAAATCAAAAGAAATCAGCCAAGGCTTCAGAAAAAAATAAATTGTGGACCGCCACGAGTCTGATTCATCCTTGGGAGCAATTTCCGAATGCCTGAAGGTACCACGTTCATCTGTACAAACAATATTATGCAAGTATAAACACCATGGGACCAGGCAGCCATCATACCGCTCAGGGAGGAGACACATTCTGTCTCCTAGAGATGAACGTAGTTTGGCCATAATGATCATCGTGTTTGGCGGAAAAAGGGTGAGGCTTGCAAGCCGAAGTACACCATCCCAACCATGAAGCATGGGGTGGCAGCATCATGTTGTTGGGGTGTTTTGATGCAGGAGGTACTGGAGCACTTCACAAAATAGATGGCATCATGAGGAAGGAAAATCTCACAACATCAGCCAGGAAGTTAAAGCTTGATCATAAATGCGTCTTCCAAATGGACAATGACCCCAAGCATACCTCCAAAGCTGTGGCAAAATGGCTTAAGGACAACAAAGTCAAGGTATTGGAGTGGCCATCACAAAGCCCTGACCTCAATCTGATAGAAAATTTGTGGACCGAACTGAAAAAGCATGTGCGAGCAAGGAGGCTTACAAACCTGACTCAGTTATACCAGTACTGTTTGGAGGAATTCCAAAAACTTATTGTGAGAAGCTTGTGGAAGGCTACCCAAACATTATGTCCCAAGTACAAACAATTAAAAAGTGTAAGTAATCTGTCTTCTGATCCCCTGGCAATGTGATGAAATAAATAAAAGCTGAAATAAATCATTCTCTCTACTATTATTCTGACATTTAACATCATTAAAATATAGTGATCCTAAATGACTTAAGACAGGGAATTTTTTTCTATGATTAAATGTCAGGAATTGTGAAAAACTGAGTTTAAATTTATTTGGCTAAGTGTATGTAAACTTCTGACTGTACACCTGTACATGTAAAGTGTCAATAGGAGTTTTTCAAGAGACTTTTTTCACAACTTTGTTTTTACAACAATATGCAACTGCTGTATTTCCTCAGTCTCAAACCAAAACCTTTTTTTATTTTTTTCCCCCACATACTGTAGTGGTCACTCAGTTCTTTACATTTGTGCCACCAAACGTACAAAGATAAAAAAAAACAGACATAAACAATTATATAAGCTGTCTGTCTCTTTCTCAAATACACACCCACCCACACAAAACATTGGTAAATATCTTTAAAAATTATAATTGAATTAATCCATAGACACCAATTCCAACCAACGGAAGGAGCCACTATAAATCAACCTTACCCACAAATCTAATATACATAGTAAAAAAAGTGAGTAGGGAAAACCAAAACAAAAACAGAGGCTATATTCGGAATAGCATACTAGCATTTGCTATTACTGTCTCTGCAGTATGTATACTGTGCACAGTATTTAGATTTTATGTATGCAAAGGAAATCCAGATAACAGACCATAAAGTCATGTGACAAGTTATACTACAGTTTGAAATGCAAGCATAACGGCTACTTACCATTTAAAAAAAAATTGTAAGCCGTATACTAAACAGTATTCAGTAGGCCAAAGTAGGAATAGAATAATGGACAATTCATCCTTTCAATATAGAGCTGTAAACTCAAATTATGCTATACAATCTATGGTTTAATAATCCAACTAATAATCTTTCCTGAGCAATAGGAAGTTGTTTCATGCAAGGTATGTTTACAGACATACAACACAAAATCTGAGGTGCTTTCTTCAGACTCACTTTCTCAACCCTGAAGTTTATTTCCTGTGAATATATTTGTATTTTTGTATTTTTTTAGATTCAAATGTTTTCCCACTTGTGTCAGTTGGTGTTTTTATTGTGAAAGCATAGTGTAAGTAGCTTGAGATGTGAAATCACAAGTAACTTGCAACTTTGCATGTTATGTTGATTATATAGTGGTTTTCCTATGGGTAAACTCATTCAGTCTTAGCGAGTCCACTGGCTGAAAGCTGCTTCAATCACTTCAGGTTAATCAGACATTTTGGATTTCAAGCTATAGTGAGATGTTGGGTCCATTCCCTAATGTCTACAGAGGACGGACCGTCTTTCTTTCATTGGGCTGATGGCAGAGAAGAGCACCTGTCTTTTAACCTAAAGAGGTCTGACACGTAAAACACGTTTGTTAAAAACATTTAGTCATCTTTTGGAGTTATGCCCCCATCTCTTTAATATCCCTCAAGCTTTCTTTAATGAATATTGTAACAAAACAAAACAAAAACCTGATGATCAACAAAATAATTTATTTGGCATTTGGTAGATCCATTTGTGATGGATATATCTTCTGGGTCGCTAAAGACCCGAGATATGCAATTGTATATGTTGAAACACCCATGCATTTAAAGGGTAAAGGAGACTGTTCTTACAGTGCAGTGGGGTGATGCTTGTGATCTGAGACGCGTGACAGACCGGTGTAAAATGTAATCATGAGCAGAGTGAACTGAACAAAAGGTCTGAGAACACGAGCCCCTCGCCAGAAAAACCGTGACTGCAGGTACAACTGTATGAGGAAAGTGTGGTAAGATAGTCTTAGCTGTGGCTAGGCAGGCAGCAAGAATAAGTAAAAAAAACTCTGAAGTCTCTCAAAGGTGATTTAATTTTCTTTTCAGGGCATGCTACAAACAGTGTAACAGGGTTCCATCCACCAAAAATCCAATACAGCAGAAAAAAACAAAAAAAACATAAAATAATATTTACATGAGAAACATCAAACACGTTGGCTACTGGCCCAACGGTCACCCTTCATTCTCTTCTCCCTTTTTGTCCAAACAATTAGACTCTTTATAGTTGAGGCTCCTCCCCTAAAATTCAAACATACCAATGGCAAGGCTGTCTCAAATACAATCTACAGAACTTATTTATAATATCATATTTAACATCAACATTGAAACATGAATATTAGCATCCTCGTTATCAAGCTCTATTTTCATCATGAAAACCAACGAGAATCTTAAAAAACATGCATTCAATGTAATAACATTCAGCATTTTCAATACTTGAACTCCTCCTTTGGGAAGGTATAAATCAGGCTTCCTGTTGGCGAGCCCCTCCTAGTAGGAAGTTCCAGGAAGAAGGTAAGACAAAGATTCACCATTAACAAACAGCTCATTATTTATATAATTTACATTCACCTTTTCTCATTTACAGGCACAAAAGGCTAAGCCCGACAAACATGAGTCGCAATGAAATGTGCACCTTTCACTCGAGACATGTGTGAGACAAAACAGTGAATTAAATCATCTTGAACACAAAACCCATTGTTTGGTCCTTTGAATTGAAAGTTACATACCTCCCTTTATCACAGAAAGACAAAACTCATTCCACATCCAGTATCAACAACAAGAACAAATGTTACAATGACACAAACCAACCAACCAATAATATGCTCATAGGTAAAATACTTTAATGTGAATGAAACAAGGCTGTGAGGGATAGACTTCTTTATAAGGTTGTACTACTGTTGTTTATGTGAAGAAGTGTTCATTGTTCAGATGACAAAATGTCTTTTCTAAAAACATAAGACAACAAACTCCAGAAAATTCATTAAAATAAAACAAACAACTTTTAACAAATAAAATTTAGATGTGAACTAGAAAGTTTATACAGTGCATGTCACTAACAAGATTGTAAGTCTATCCCTCAATGCTTCATTTTCATTCCCCCAAACAAATCAAATATGGCATTGTTGCGAACAAGGTCTTTGAGTCATTAAGATTCAACTTTATTGTCATTGTGAAATAATGAATGCTTCTCAACTTCTCTGGTGATGTAATGTGGAATAATGAAGGCTTCTTTTAAACTTCTTTTGTTGGGTAGCTGCAGCTGCTCATTGTTCTAAAGATGTTCTAAAGGAATGTGTTTCTTGTCTCTACTCTCACGTTTCACACGTAGCTCAAACATGTATGTCACCCCATATAAGGTAAAGAACTATTTCATTGGTGGGGGTCCAGTGGAATGTGGTTTTTCTGGACCATATAACAGAATGCTGAACAATAAACTTGGAAGAAGGATTTGATACCATTGGGTGTCTGTGTCATTTCTTTCTTCCCTCAGCTGAGCTGTATCGAGATGGGGATTGCAGATCAACAAAATAAATGAAATACATTGGATGACAAAATTATTTAACAGTCATTGTGCAGAGTACAGGGCAAATGAAATGCAGTTGTTTTCACATATCCCAACTAAGCTGGGGTCAGAGCACAGGGTCAGCCATGAAAGGATCAAGGGCCCAACAGTGGTATCTTGGCAGTGCAGGGGCTTGAACCCCCAACCTTTCAGTCAGTAACCCAGAGCCTTAACCGCTGAGCCACAATGTCATGCCAAGCAATACTAGTTTAGGATTTCAAATAATTTGAAATACCTACAGCCAAATACAGCATTTTGTACATGGAGAAGGAGGAATGGCCAGAGAAGGACTTCCTATAAACAACCAGAAAAAAAGGAAATCATTTAATATTGTAAATCATGCCCCATTCCATTCATGAAAAGACAGCTGAAAATGTACTGGGAATTACAAGAGATATTCATTTTCTAAAACACACACAATATTCAATATACACTCACTGAGGACTTTATTGTACACCTACTTATTCATGCGATTATCATATCAGTTACAGTTCACTTCAACCATCAGAATGGGGAAAAATATGATCTCAGTGATTTTGACCATGTATGATTGTTGGTGCCAGATGGGCTGGTTTGAGTATTTCTGTAACTGCTGATCTCCTAGGATTTTCACACAACAGTCTCTAGAGATTACTTGGAATGGTGCCAAAAACAAAAAACATCAAATGAGCAGCAGTTCAGTGGATGAAAACGCCTTGTTGATGAGAGGTCAACAAAGAATGGCCAGACTGGTTTGAGCTGAAAGTCTACGTTAACTCAGATAACCACTCTGTACAATCGTAGTCATCTCCAGTGCACCTGTATTCAGTGATGAAACCCAAAGAACAGTTGACTAAATCCAGCCGGCACTGACTCTTTGGCAATATTGGTGAAGGACTGACTGATGGCATAACCAAAGATGAACACACCAACTTGCTTGTAGAAAGCAGAGATGTGTGGGTTCCCAACAAAGGCGTTGGAACTTTTATGAAGCAAATCCTGTAGCCCTCACCTACTGTGATCTGGGCACATGATGGGTAAGAATTACAATCTTGCATCAAAACCTAGTTTTTCCATGTGCAAATCACCAGACAATACTAGACGTGATTGGTTATTGTGAATGTACAATCCTACTGCAGAAAAGATTTAAATATTGTCAAATATGTTAATCATAGCTGAGAGTACTCTACTCCTATTGGTAGCTGAAATCATTATTAAATTAGACAAAATATTGAGTGTACAATAAATAAACACGTAAGGGCAGATGTATAGAACTTTGTGAATGACAGGTGTTTCAATTCTGCAAAATCTGAAAAGCTTTCTGCAGTGTTCTGTGCTTGCAAATCCTGTGTGGGCTTAATTATCGGTTTAGATAATTGGTTACATTAAGTAACTGAGCATTACAGCATGTTAATGTTTAATTGGCTTGATTAAATTACAGGATGTTCCATGCTCATATATGTAACACCTGTCAAAAATGTGAATGTATACTACTTTTCAAAACAGAATCACAAAAATGCTGATCATTAGTTTTTGAGTATAAAAATAAAGACTCAATATTTAAAAAAAGCTACAGAACACTTACAGATAAAATCCCAGATTCTGTAACAATTTAACATTAATTTTCCATTTGTTAAAGGGTTGGTTCACCCCAAAATGAAAATTATCCCATTATTTACTCACCCTCAACTTTCTTCTTTCAGTCAAACACAATCGGAGTAATATTAAAAAATATCCTGGCTCTTCCAAGCTTTAAAATCGGAATGAATGGTACCTTAGATTTTCCAGGGGGTTAATAAATGCCTTCTGAAGTGATGCGTTTTTGTAAGAAAAATATCCATATTTATAACTTTATAAACTATAATCACTGACTTCCGGTAACGGCCGTCCATGTGTTCACAAGAGAGTCGAGTTCCGGCGTATGACGTAGGCGTAGCGTCAGCTCTGGTGAGAAGTGAAGAACGCGGAACGCCCGTTGTTTACGGCAAAGGAAAACGGCGTGTTGAGTTGTATATACTGTAGATTTGTATTAGTCTACAAATGGTACATCCGTGCATCTATCAAGTCATTCCAATTGTCCATTCATGGCAGCAAACACTCTCAGCCTCTGTTGGCATTACCTCGCATTTCCTGCATGAGCACCACCATGTTTCATACGTCCCGTACTCATGTCTACCAGATTCTTTTGTTTGTGCCACTGCTGCAGCCTCCTCCATCTCCCGGAGTTCCTGGTTGGTGTTCTCCGGTTCAAACAAATAGGGCTGGGCAAAAATCTCCTCTTCTCTTATATCAAAATCCTCTTACATTTTTCTTTAAAAATCCTCATTGTTGTCTTCTAATTCGTGACCAGCATTTTATTTTGCTCTGTCCTCTGCGCTTCCATATTTGTCACTTCTCACCAGAGCTTATGCTACACCTACATCATACGCCGGAACTAGACTCTCTTGAGAACGTGCGGACGGCCGTCACTGGAAGCCAGTGATTATGGTTTATAAAGTTCTAAAGATTTTTCTTACAATGCATCGCTTCAGAAGGCTGATTATAAAGCTTGGAAGAGCCAGGATATTTTTTATATAACTCTGATTGTGTTAGACTGAAAGAAGAAAGCCATATAAAACTAGGATGGCTTGAGTGTGAGTAAATTATGGGATCATTTTCATTTTTGGGTGAACTAACCCTTCAAGAGAATTCAAGGTTGCACTTATGGTTCCAATGAACAGAAAAACTGAGGCAGTCATACAGAGAAGTTTGTCACTCAAATGTGTCATTGCTGGATCTGTCTTAGGCTGTGGACTGTATATTTGCTTCATCTACTGCCTTTTTTTCCTCCAACATCGGTTTTTATTCTTTCAAATGTGGCAGAGGAGGGTCCTTGGTATTCAAACTCCAAGGTTAAACTAATGATTACGCCATCCAGGGACTTCCACCCTGGAAATTCTCTATGCCAAAACCAATAATCAGGCCATGCAAGTCCTAGTTCCATTAACAGGGCAGGAGATGCAGGTGTACAAAATAATGGTTTATTTGCTACACGAAAATATAAAACATCTATTGCCCCATGCAAGGGGCACAATACACATCAATAAATAATTAAACAAAGATGCAGCAGAGAAACCATAAATTATTAAAAGGTCCAGGTGTCATAACATCTTTAGCATTGGATTAACAACCAAACAAAATAGAAAAACACAATTAGAAAACTTTTATGAGACAGAGGCTTGACAGTAGGGAGTAAGCTGGATGGGTTCAATTCTCAGGAAACACATTAATGTGCTGTAAGTTACTTCGAATAAAAGCGCCTGATAAATACATTAAAAACTGACCAAAAATTAGGTGTTAAGACTACAGGTAGGGGATTCAGTGGATCGGGATTGTGTAGCAGTGAATAATGTCTGGGTTACGACTATAACCTCGGTTCCCTAAGTGGAGGAAACGAGATGCTGTGTCAGTAACTGAGGTAATAGGAACTCCTCCCAGGAGAGGAAACCTGTATTGAATTATGTCAATCTCATTGGCAGTTGACGCTTGGCATGACACCTTTTTTGCATGCGCCATTGCAAGCGTATAAACCAGACCAGTGTCATTTCATCAGGATATTTCAACTGAAGGGAATAGCCATCTATCTGTCCCTTAACATCAAGAAATCAAAAGTGTGGTAAGTTATGCAGCATCTCTTTCCCTCCATTCAGGGAACCAAAGTTGGTCTCTTCAATGTTGCATCAGAAGCTGGCACTATGGGAATCATACACCATAATGCCATGATAATGATACACACTCCAGAGAAATGCTAACTAGCCAACAGGGTAGTAAAAGCATTGAACAAACTCCAGTTCACATTGACAAATGGGAAGGAAGAGGGAGAAACACAGATTGCCATAAATATTACCAGCAATGCCATTAGCCAACCAGGGTATTGAAGACATTGAAAATTAGCTACTCTTCAATTACGCACTGGGAAGAGAGAGAGAGAATGCCTTGGTTATGAAACCAGGCAAAAGACTACAATCAACGACACTATAAAGTATGGTTGTGAAACACCGAAATATCAACCCTCCTTTGCAGCCAAAGTCTGGAATCGATTTTCTAAAACCTAGAAAAGGTGTTAGGGTAAGCCCAGCCTGCAACCAGACAAATGTCCTCTAGAGATAATCCTTTCACCCAAACCCAAGAGGAAGCCATGCTCCTAGAAGAATGAGCTTAATCATCCATGGAGCATTGCAAATTGTAAGGGAAGCACAATGGCCTCAACCACCCAATGAAAAAGTCTCTGTTTCGATACGGCCAATCCGTTTGTGCGGCCTTCAAAGCATTCAAAGAGCTTGTAACGCTTCCCACAAGGAGGAGGACAGGGAACAGGTGTTCAGCACAAGGTAAGCTTTTAATTCTCTTTACAATACACAATATCATGCAAGCGCACTGAGTTGGCTTGTCGTCTCTCTCTGACTGAAGGCTCGGTGTCTGCTTTTATGCCGCTCTCCTCGTGCTCACTGGAATTAGAGACAGGTGTTAGGCATAATTTAGCTCAGGTGTAAGCGCCCTTACCGCTTTCCTCTCCCGGACGGGCGCTTGACCACGCCCCCGCTGCCACATACCCCCACCGCCCGACTCAGGCCGGGGCACCATCCGACCTGCCTACCACTCCCCATTTCTGGAGAGAAAGTCGGCGACAGCCATCTGCACCCCGGTCTGTGGACCACCTTGAATTTAAAGGGCTGGAGAGCCAGGTACCAACGGGTGATCCGGGCGTTAGTATCTTTCATCGCGGTGGAGCCACTGGAGTGGGGCGTGATCCGAGCAGAGGGTGAAGGCCCGCCCCAGCAGGTAATACCGGAGGGTGAGGACTGCCCACTTGATGGCCAAACACTCCTTCTCCACGGTGCTGTACTTAGTCTCCCTCAAAGAGAGCTTCCGGCTAATGTACAGCACTGGGTGCTCCTCCCCCTCCGCCACCTGCGAGAGTACGGCCCCCAGCCCTCTGTCTGAAGCGTCCGTCTGCAAAATAAAAGGAGAGAGAAATCAGGTGCATGAAGAAGCGGCCCCCACAAAGTGCGGCTTTAATCTGCATAAACGCCTGTTGACACTGCCCCGACCATTGAACCGGATCTGGAGCCCCTTTTTAGTGAGGTCAGTCAGCGGGCTGGTGACGTCCGAATAATTAGGCACAAACCTTCTATAATAGCCAGCCAGCCCCAGGAACTGCCTCACCCCTTTTTGGTCTTAGGTCTAGGGCAAGTCGCATATCGCCGTGGTCTTATCAATTTGGGGACGCACCTGGCCATGACCCAAGTGGAACCCCAGATACCGTACCTCCACACGCTCAATCAGCACTTCTTAGGGTTTGCTGTGAGCCCCGCCCGCCGCAGCGATCTCAGGACGGCCCTCAGATGTTGCATGTGCCGCTGCCAATCATTGCTATAAATGATAATATCATCTAAATAGGCAGCGGCGTACGCGGTGTGAGGTCTGAGGATCCGATCCATGAGTCGCTGAAACGTGGCCGGCGCCCCAAACAAACCGAAAGGAAGCGTCACAAATTGGTGTAATCCAAACGGCGTAGCGAAGGCTGTTTTCTCACGGGACATTGGTGTCAAGGGGATCTGCCAATAACCCTTTGTTAAATCCAAGGTCGAATAAAATCGAGCAGTACCTAACCGATCGAGCAGTTCATCAACACGAGGCATTGGGTACGCGTCAGATTTAGACACCGCGTTGGCTTTTCTGTAATCCACACAGAATCGAACAGACCCATCACTCTTGGGAACAAGAACAACCGGGCTGGACCAATCACTGTGGGATTCCTCTATTACGCCCATATCAAGCATCACATCTAATTCCTCCCGTACTATTTTCTTTTTATGTTCGGGTAAGCGATAGAGGTGACAGCACCACCGCGCCCGGCTCGGTCTCGATGTGGTGCTGTATGATGTTTGTACGGCCTGGTAGAGGGAAAACACATCCGCAAATTCCTTTTGTAATTCGGAAACCTCTGTGAGTTGCCGCGGTGACAGTTGGTCTCCACAAGTAACCGGAGTGTTAAGATTGTAGTTTTTGTTTACCTCCGGTCCGAGCTCCGCCCTCTCGGAACTACCGTGGCCAACGTCACAGAGGCGCCTCCTCCCTCCATAATTTCAGGAGGTTGAGGTGATAAATTTGACATCGCCCCCTCTATCGGTGCGTTTAACTTCATAATCGAGATCCCCTACTCGTCGTGTGACCTCAAAGGGTCCTTGCCACTTGGCGAGTAATTTAGAGCTCGATGTTGGGAGTAATACTGAGTACCTTATCTCCGGTCGCGAATTCCGTAGCCGAGCACCCCTGTCATACAGCCGGCGTTGGCGTTCTTGAGCTTGGAGCAAATTCTCCTGTGTTAGTCGCCCCAGTGTGTGGAGTTTTGCTCTAAGATCGAGAACGAACTGAATTTCATTTTTGCTATTAGAAGGTCCCTCCTCCCAAGCTGGCCATCAGTCTGCGGATGGTAAACGCTAGTGCGAATCGATTTAATGCCCAAGAGCTCGTAAAGTTCGTGAAGTGTCCGTGACATAAAAGTCGTGCCTTGATCGGTGAGGATTTCTTTCGGAATCCCCACCCGGGAGATTATCTTGAAGAGTGCCCCTGCAACACTACTTGCGGAGATGTTGCTCAGAGGCACTGCTTCCGGATATCGCGTTGCGTAATCCACTAGGACTAACACAAAGCGATGTCCGCGTGCTGACCGTTCTAATGGCCCGACGAGGTCCATCCCATTTCTTTCGAAGGGGACCTCGATTAATGGTAGAGGGTGCAATGGTGCTTTTGGGGTGGCCGGTGGGTTTACCAGCTGACATTCACAGCACGCCGCACACCACCTGCGGACGTCACCGCCAATGCCCGGCCAATAGAAACGGGCTATTAGACGGAGAAGTGTTTTCCGTTCCCCTAGGTGACCGGCCATAGGATTATAGTGAGCCGCCGGAAAAACCATTTCCCGGCGGCTCCGTGGAATCAATAATTGTTACTTCCTCCTTTGTTTGAGCGTCCTGCGTCACTCTATATAACCGATCTCTAATCATGGCAAAATATGGGTATGCAATGGCGATGCCCGGCCGGAGCTGTTGACCATCAATTACTCTCACTTGGTCAAGAGCATGTTTAAGGGTTTCGTCCCACGACTGCTCTAGAGGGAAGTCCCCCTCAGGGAATTCCCTGAGAGGAGGGGCGGCCACCTCGCCCCTTCCCTCGTCATTCCGAGCAGCCGAGGACAGCCCCGGCTCCGCCTCCCCTGCCAAAGCATCGCACACCGCACACCTCTTTATGCAGGACCCATCCGCACAAATACCCTCTAAAATATCTTTAAAATTCAAAAAATCTTTAAAGCCAATCGGTACCCAAGATTAGCGGATGGGTGAGGCGGGAACTAACCACTGCCTCCACACTATGGTTTTTTTCCCCTGAATTTAATCGCCAAAGTCACCATGGGATACTTGTGAACATCCCCATGCACACACCTCACCCCCACCAGTTTAGCTAAACCCAAAGCCCCGGGTTGAACCAAGCGTTGGTGGATGGTGGTCTGATTGCAGCCGGTATCCAGCAAAGCTTGGTAAATACCCCCTGATCCTTACCGAATCCGGTATGCTCCAGCCCGATAGGGGCAGCCTGCGGGACGTTGGAGACCTGCACCACCATCCCCACCTCCATCAGCAGACACTGATCCCGAAGTGGTCCGGTCTCCACACCTCCAACAGGCCGGCCCAGGCGTTGCGGCCGCACTTGTGCTGGCGAGCCCCCACCTGAGGAGGAGAGTGGCTGAAAGACGGGGAATGGGAGGGTACATTCTCCCAAGGCTGGGAAGCTGGTCTCTGGAACCCTCCACGCCTGCTGCGGGGCAGGAACAGGCCCTGGGGAGAGAACAGAAGGAGAGAACACAGGGGAGGGGCGAGGGCAGGGGCAGACACAAGGGAAGGGGAGAGAGAGAGAGCGAAGAAGAGGGCTCGTCTGCCCTCGGGATCGCCGCCAAATGGTCCTCTGCGAGACGAGCGGCTTCCTCCAGCGACGCCGGCGGTGGCACTGGACCCACTCCGCCGTTTTCGGGGCAGCCGTTGACTAAATTGCTCCAGTACCACCTGATCGATAACACCCTCGACGTCGCGGTCCCCAGCGATCAGCCACCTCCGACAGGCGTCCCGGAGCTGTTGGGCAAATGCGAGCGGGCGATCGGACTTTTCCAACTTCATGCCCGGAAGAGCTGACGATTCTCTTCCGGGCTCCGACCGACCCGTTGCAAAATGGCTCTTTTAGGTCTGTATAGGCCAGGAGGTTAGTTGCCGGCAGTTGTTGAGCCACGAGTTGAGCTTCCCGGACAGGAGAGGAACTAGGCGGGCTGCCCATTGTTCATGCGGCCAGCCCCAGATTTCTGCCGTTAAGCTCAAACAAATCAAGAAAGGCGTCAGGATCGTCTGCTACCCCCATCTTCTGTAGCGTGGGCAGCGTGGAGCGGGTGTCGGGGTCGCGGCTGTGGCTGGCGCGCCTCCTGGCTAAGGAGGCTCGGATGGCGTGCCGGTCCTCTGCCTGAGCCCGCATGATCTCAAAAACCGGCGATCCTGGTCCTGCCGGAGCTCAAGCAGGGATTGTTGGTGGCTCTGGTGTAGTGTCGCGAGGGACTGGAGGACCTCCGTCAGCTGGGAGGACTCTACGGGGCGACCCATCTCCATACTTGGATGAACAAGTCCCGGGTTTCGGCACCAGTGTAACGCTTCCCACAAGAAGGAGGACAGGGAACAAGTGTTCAGCACAAGGTAAGCTTTTAATTCTCTTTACAATACACAATATCATGCAAGCGCACTGAGTTGGCTTGTCGTCTCTCTCTGACTGAAGGCTCGGTGTCTGCTTTTATGCCGCTCTCCTCGTGCTCACTGGAATTAGAGACAGGTGTTAGGCATAATTTAGCTCAGGTGTAAGCGCCCTTACCGCTTTCCTCTCCCGGACGGGCGCTTGACCACGCCCCCGCTGCCACATAGCTGTTCTGACAACCTGCACGACGCATGTATTTTGACTGGATGAGTCAATGTCCTTACTAGATAAAGCATGTGTGGCCTCTTTTTCTTCTCCGACTCAACTGGAGGAGGGGTGAACTGATTGCGTAGAGACACTCACATGCTCAATTAAATAGGGCTACCCTCGATATCGTGGCGCATGCGAACATTTGAATTCTAAATGTGGTCTTTCTATTCTAAAGCGTGATGAAGCAATTCAACCATGTCAAATGGCTTGACAGGACTGACATTACGAACAGCACTGACCAGGGGAAAGAGATAACATCTGCCCTGCACCAACATTAATTACATGATCTTTCACAACTAAACAAACACCCTTTCTTACATTTATCACAGTAAACTGTAACACAACTGTGGAAAATGTAGTCAAGAAAAAAAGTGGATCACACATTCTCTCCTGTCAGAAACAAGTCATGGATATACAAGTATTTCGAAAGACTTGACTGTAGAGATGACAAATTGTCACTGTAATGTTTACCTCATTCCATTAAACAATAAGCTGTCAAACGATTTATGATTGCATGTATGAGAGTTTATTTTATTTTTTTACATTTTCAATAACTTAAGTACAGAAAGTACTTTCAAGAACTGAAGACTGAAGTCAGGGAGCTCATTAAAATATTCAAATAATATTTTGGTTACATTTGTGAGATAATAAATGGATTATGTGAAATAGGATCATATTTGAATTGAAATCATATCATGGCAGGCTTTGAGGTATCGGATTGCTGGCTAAGCGAATGGATAAAAGATTGCATCATGATGAAACTGGCGATTTACACCCCTAATTTTTATTTGTATAGAGCTTTTCACAACACACATTTTTTCAAAGCAGCTTTACAAAAAATGTAAACAGAAAATGTAGCTGTAATATCTAAAAGTCTTCATTGTGCATTTTAAATATAAGGTTGGTAAATAGAATTTCATCCACAGTACTCAGAAAGCCTATTAAACAGACAAACTAATGACAACCAGCTCATAAAACAATGCACCACATACACAGTAGACACTAAAATTTTTCTGTCAGATGTGATTGTGGAGTATGCTGTTAAAACATTATTTGTATTTAGACCCCTAGTGAGCAAGCCGACTTGGCAATTGTGGATGTTGGTTAATGGAGAATAACAAACTTGTGGGAAACCAGGCTCACCGGGGACATACAGCAGCCTCATCAAGGGAGTTCTAGATTGTAATATGGTGTCGAGAACTGGGTGCGACAACCACAGAGTATCTGATGAGCACCGTTCTATGGCCAGACATCAAGTCTCCACAGCTCTGGCTGGGGAAGCCAGATTGTGCCTCGAGCTTTCAAGTAGCATCCAGCAGCTCAGTCAAATGTGACATGGTCACAGAGTCGACTTTCATCCCCAACAAGGAAACTTGCTAACTGCGCACCAAAATACAAAGGTGCCTGGAACTGCACCTGGCAAGCCGAGAATGCCCCAACACCACCTCCATTCCTAATCCTAACCATATGGAGGAAGTAATGTTAAGTTGCCTTCCAGGAACACCTTGATGCACCTTTCTCCCATCATGGGCCCTAAAGCTCCTGGTGTGTATGCAACAGATCCCAATTCCAGCTAATTCCTCTGATTGCACTAAGAGCAGCTAATTGTCGAGGTAGTTCAACACACGGATGCCGCTCAACCTCTGTGGAGTGAGCACAGCGTTCAAACATTTGTTAAATGTGTGAGGAGCCAGGGATAAGCCGATGGGAACCACCATCCTTCTTCTCAACCAGATAATAATGGCTGTAGAAGCATTTCTGTGCATCACATGCTGGTAAAAGCATTTCAGTGCATCACATGCTGGTACGCTCTCAATCACATCTCTGATAAGGAGAGACTGTACATCGGAGCATAAAATCAGCACATCCTGTGTTACAGGGGATATGTTGCACTCTCATTCCCGGTTCACAATGGCTGGGAAAGCAAGAAGCAAATCAATGAAACATTCAGCCAGAGGTGTCACTCCACGGACACTGGGCCACCCATAAACCTGTTGATTTCCCGGGCAGAGATCTTGGTGGCCAGAGCACCAAAATCATGGAGCGGAGCATTTAACAAGTGCCAGAAAATTGCCATGGCCATCCGAATCAGGCAAAGCCACTTAAAATGGAGAAGGAGAGAAGCAAGGATTAAGCTGGCGACAAATCATGGTCAGTGTGGTGGCTGGTCGTTTTCATCACCCATCAGTCATGTGGTTGTTTCAATTGTTTCAAATGCAGTAGTAATGCCATGTTCTTAATAAAATGGCAAAACTGTGCTTAGACACTATAAAGTCTCAAACAAAATCAAATCAGAATCACTGCTGTTTACTGATCAATTTATTGCATATTAACATTCCCCAGTCAAGTTTTAATGAATAAACACACATGCAAATCAAACCACCATCTAACAAATTGACAAACACAATGCATCAAAGCAAAATAAATTCATCCAAGGTCGATTACTAATACAATACAGATTTATTTTTAAGTCATTTAATAATTCATAGAAAAATTGCCTTTTCCCCATTTCAATGTAATTTATTACCCATAGCTGGCATTGTCTGTCATTCACTCTCAATCTACCCCTCCTTCCTCATAGTGCAAATCTGAGGTTTCAAACTTGAAAATTCATCTCAATCAAAATGTCACAATACAACAGTTTTTTTCTACCTTTGGTACAGTGGATAAACTTTGCAAGACCTCAAGGAGAATTATGTCCTCTTTATGTGTGAATGACGTCTGATTTGACTTCCAATGACAAAAGCCAAGTGCTACAATAAGGTGCTTTTCAGTAACCACCATTGAAGAACTGTATGCTGAGAATTTCTCAGTAAAGACAGCGATCTGGAATCACTTTCTCTGTAGAGGAAAGAAACCATACAATTCAGATGTTTGTTTTTTGGTTTCATTTTCTGTTTGACAGTCATTGGCTGTTCTTGTGACACTTACAGATTTCTCAAAGGAAAAAGTCTAAAAGCCTAAAAGATTTGCCTACAGTGGGTTGAAATCATACACTAATGATCTTGATCAATCAGAATGAGATAATGAAGCAGTAACACACATACCAGACACTCACAGAGTCAGCGTACAGCTCAGGCGGTGGCAGCAGATCAATGTCTGCAAACTGGAAGTCTTCTGCCTCTCTGTAATGAACACAAAGGGATAATGAAGATTGGGCATGATCACACATACAGTAAAATTATTTATTTTGTTTCTTTAAAAGGTGTAACCCAAACAATTGGCAGAGTGTCTAGAATGAACATTTGCTTAGTAGTTCAAGGCTACATCTACTGTATAGGTTAGTAAATATATTTCAATTTCCCTTTCATTTACTTACAAGTATGGGGGCTCATCCACAGTCCTCAGAAAGCCTATTAAACAAAAAAACTAATGACAAGCAGCTCATAAAACAATGCACTACATGCACAGTAGACATTCAAATTATTCTTTCAAGCTTTCCATGAGTGGACTGTTAGAAAAATAAAGTATTCAGAAGTAATAAAACAACAAAAGCATCCAAGTTACTATGACCACTTACTTGGATCATCAATGCAGCAGATTTGTTTTTCAAAAGTGGAAAAAAAAGAGAAAAAATTATGCACACGTTTAACTTAACACAAGTTAAACATGACAAGTTATGTATATAATGAAATTAAAAATAAAAGGATAATAGAATTAATTTAAAAATATAGTTACAAAATGTTTGTACTTCGGGAGAGACGGTTCATTTTCAGTGGCAGCGATGTTATGATCATTGGTGTTCTGGAAAAAGACAGCTAACTTCTGCAGAGCTTCATGTCTGGCGTAAGCAAGAATATTCTCGATATTACTGACCACTTCGAAACTTGTACAGTTGTGAAACTTGTGGTGTTCAATATTGGTGTTAAAAAATTCTGCTAACATCTCCTTTTGTGCCCCATAGATATCAGTCAGTCATATGGATTTGGAAAAACATGACTGAATAAAGGATGACAGAATTTTCATTTTGGGATGAACTATCCCTTTCAACTCACTGTGTGTGGATATCCTCCATACTGCCATCACTGACAGTATATTGAGCAGAGCAGTTACTGTAAACTGATGGAGGAAATAGAGACCGAATTAATGATTATTTAACTTACTCCTGAGAAAGGGAAAGTGCATACTTACACATGTTAGGCATAGAGACAGCTCGATTCTGACTCCTGTATCGAGACAAATGAAGAGAAATTCAAAAAAGTTGAGATCAGTGTACATTACAGATCAGCAGGTCAAAAGTGTACTAGTTCCAACTTTAAAATCTAAAGTAGAAAATAGCAAATGTAAAAATCAAGCAGTTATTAAAGCTTAAGTGTGCAATTTTTGTGGAATTACTTACAGCGAACGGAATAGCGCAACAGTGCCCGTTCACTTTTCAGAAGTACAGTACTGAGCAAAAGTTTTGGGCATTGGTGAAAAATGTTGCTTAGTGAGGATGTCTTCATAAATAATGCCATAAATAGTTTTCAGTTATCACTTAATGTCATACAAATTCCAGCAAACATAAAAAAGCTAAATCAATATTTGGTGTGACCATATTTGCCTTTAAAAATAGATCAAATTCTCCTAGGTCCACCTGGACACAGTTTTTCTTGGTTGTTGGCAGATAGGATGTTCCAAGCTTCTTGGAGAATTCACCACAGTTCTTCTATCTATTTCGGCTGTCTCAATTGCTTCTGTCTCTTCTTGTAATTTCAGACTGACCTGATGTTCAGTGGGGGGATTTGTGGGGGCCATGACATCTGTTGCAGGGCTCCCTGTTCTTCTATTCTAATCTTTTATATTCAATTCTTCCATTGAGATATCATAAAATCCTTCATAGAAGAGTTGTAAGCAATAAATCAAACCAACCAGTTCTGAGATGAATCAACATTACAAACTTTGATTTGAAGCAAACAAACAACCATTAAAAAATTGGACAAAAGTTCAAGACTTTGTACTTGACGGCTTTAATGGAGGAATGAACTACAATCCAAACAACTATTAATTTTTAGTTTTTGATTATAAGAATATAAACAATATATTTTACGTTTATTACCAAATATTCAGATATATACAAATAGTTTGAGAGTGTAGGAAGACAGACACGATTGCGTCATTCACACTGCTTTATGGGAGTGAGTGGTCGCTGCAAAGCTCATTTGGTGCACTTTGTTTGTCACTTTCTCTGATTGGTGGATCTCTCTCTTCAGTATCGAATTGCGCTCCATCGAGCTGTGTTTTGACAGCAATAATGTGTTCTCATCTTGCCGTTGTCTGCTCTCTGTAGTTTAGTTTGTTCTTTGTCTGTTTGAGCTGCGCATTGCCTATACAGCGAGGTTGGCTTACTGCCCCCTAGAGAAAACTGGTTGTACTCCAAGCTTGAATTGCTTATATGGAAGGAATATTCCTTATTACGGTGCAGGGACATAATTAATAGATTAAATTTTTTAACGATTGCACTGAATTAACGCAATAAATCAATAGCCCCATTTATAAGTTATCAGTAATAATCATCTAATAATAATCAAATAAACCCCTCTGTAGATTTTTTTTTTTTAACTTCTGAAACCAGACTCCCAAGTCAACACAATGTTGCCGTGTGGGGCCAGTTGGGATGCTCAAATAAATAGAGGAATCAACCTGTTACTTATAGACAGTTGTCTCTGCATATTAAGCTGGGATATGAAAAAGTATTCAAAAAAAATAAATAATAATAAATCGCAAAAATTACATCAGCTTTAATAAAATGTCATTTTTTTGAATATTGTTGTCTCTATTGCTTTTGCTGCTGTTTCATGAAACAATCAGCCACACAAGACTTTGCATCGCACCTAACAACAGCCCTTAATGAATTGTTGTAAAGTCGCTGTAATGCACAGACTCTCAAGGCTTATTGCTTTTATAAAACGTCCCGTTATCCAGACTTCAACATCAACCTGCCAAACTGCTGCAGCAGTATCGGAGCCATCACAGGTTACAGTAATACCAGGTGTGATATTTTGGGTGGTTAAAATAAATGTTTCAAAATCATCCAAACAAACACAAATCTGATCAGAGCTACTGTCAAACTCACAGATCGTCAGCAGATGGAGACAAAGTTTCTTCATCACATGTCCATTCCTCACTGTCATCGGTGACTTAAAGCCAAAAGAAGACACATGGAAAGGAAAAAAATATATATACTGTAGACCTTACTGAGATAATATACTGAGATACAATAGGCCATCAATAAAACATTTCAAAATGTAACAACTTACAGCTGCTTGTTAACATGGGATTTTGATGGGAAGACCTAAAAAGACAAATCAAGACAGTAGGGAAATGTTTGATATGTTTTAAGGCTACATTGCTCTAAATTCCAAAACCAAAAATGCTTTTTTTGTTTAATGTAATGACTAAACTTGTAAATGTTACTATTATAGTATTAGTGTAAAGACAACACACAATTCATTGGAAGTATTTCCATTTTATGGTTATATAGTTATGAAGAATTTACATCTAATTGTGTTTATGTACACCAAGCGTGTATGTGCATTCTAGGGAAGTTAGCTGTGTGTTTTAGGGTTTACTACAGGAATATTGATTCTTAAATTGTGTATATTGATGTGTATGTCCTTAAGATTGCACTTGAAGTGATTAAAAAATAAACATCAGTGATACATTGACGTTCTGATTTGATTGAAGGTGGCACCTGACCTGAAAAGTCTTCATTAACAATTAAAAGAGTAGGTCATTATGTTTTTTGTTTAGGTATGAGTGTGTTTGCTGTTCCATCTTGCTCCACACCTGCTGCTGAAGCTGATGTTATCTCCATCGGTTTGACCTTGTCCGGCAGCCTGTGATGCTCTCTTCCCTAGCTCCAGCATCTCCTTAATGTTCAACTCCACATTCATCACAGATACGTAGCCATCTACACAGCCATCATTATGTACACCAGTGAGAAAGTAATGTACATGGGTGAGAAAAGCATGAGCAGTGCAGCATTGTGCAGTATTCAGTGGATGATTAGAATGTACACATGAACAGTTATAAATCAAGCTACAGCGGGTTTGTGCGTAAACTACTGTAGCATACCCTTCATCAGTCTGTACAAGTATACATAACACAATGCGTAATTAAAAGTAAACACAGAACAGGTGGTTATAGTTCCTTCGAGTTTAACGCAGATATTTCTCACATTTGTTGTTGCCGTCCTTGGCGAGCCATTTGCCTTTGGGGCAGTTGATAGTTCGTATGATGCTGATGACATCTCCGCTCTTGACGGGCAGGTGGTGTTTGCAGAGCTTGCTGGCCACCAGAACTCTGGCGTGATACATGGGCTCCTCCATTCCTGTGATCTAGTGAAAAACATGTCAGAGATCCATGACACATCTACATGACTTAAGTGGGTCTTAAAGGGATAGTTCACCCAAAAATGAACATTCTCTCATCATTTACTCACTCTCATGCCATCCCAGATGTGTGTGACTTTTTTGTCTCCTGCTGAACACAAAGATTTTTGGAAGAATATTTCAGCTCTGTAGTTCCATACAATGCAAGTGAACAGGGAACCAAAATGTTGAAGCTCCAAAAAGCACAAAGGAAACAAAAAAGCAATCCATACGACTCCAGTGTTTAAATCAATATCTTAAGAAGCAATTTAATTAGCGTGTGTGAGGAACAGATCATTTTTTACTTTAAATCTACACTTTCACATTTAAAATTCACATGTGGTCCTTGTTTAGATTCACTTTCACTTCTGAAAGTGAAAGCAAAGTAGAAATTTAGAGAGAGAAAAAAGGACTTAAATATGGATCTGTTTCTCACCCAAACCTATCATATCACTTCTGTAGATATAGATTTAACCACTGGAGTCATATGGATTACTTTTATATTGCCTTTATGTGATTTTTGGTTCTTCAATGTATTGGTCACCATTCACTTGAAATGTATGGACCTACAGAGCTGAAATATTCTTCAAAAAATATTTTCATTTGTGTTCAGCAGAAGAAGTCATACACATCTGGGATGGTGAGTAAATGATGAGAGAATTTTCATTTATGGGTGAACTATCCCTTTAAATGTCCTGTATGTGACCTCACCTTAAATCTCTTGTGCATCTCATTTTTCTTTTTCTCCTTTTCTTTCTGTTCTTTTTTCTCTCTCTCCAGACGCTGTTTCTCTTTCTTTTTCCACTCTTTCTCATCGTGGTGGTCAGGGCTCTGCTGCTCTTTTCTGAAAAATAAAAAACATTTTTTTTTTTTTTTTAAAACATTGAGAGATTGCAGGTCCTTTTTGGAGATACTCCACAGAAAATTACATTTAAATGTGATTTATCAAAGACAGTGCACTGTATATACTGAAAGATATAAGGGTGAATCTCACCAAAATGGAATATTTCATACCAAATTTAAGAGAAATAAATTAGATTTTGCAAAATAAAATGAAGCATATCTTAATAGTATTTTTTTTTTTATAAATGTTTTTTGTATTGTGATATTTTCATAGCAATTAAGCACATTTTCCGGACATGTCACTTTAGAGTTTATTTGTAATTATCATTGTTCTCAGTGGTGTTTCTCATTATTCTAATACATGAAAATCATCCTGTCTCTGCAAAAAGATTTTCAATTAAAATACTACCATCATTTATTCCCTTATGTAATGAAAATGAGCCTTTTTTTCACAGTACAGTAAAGTTGGCCAAAGTGAATTCAGCCACAAAACAAAACCAGTAGATTGATACCTGTCATGTTGTGTCTGCACATTTTGATCTTCAGTCACACTAGACCTTTAAATTGAAATATGGGAAATGGGTCTTTAAGCAAATGTTAAGTATAAAAATTATAATGAATTACTATTTTCTAAAACTGCAATGCATCTGAAATCATTACTGTTACTTCAGAAACTAATAATAAATTCTCAATAAAACATAAATGCAAACTAACCATTGAGTGACGTGCCATAAGTGCCTCTTTGTTTCCTCTTTCTGTAAAACAATAATAATTGTATTGTTCATCAAGGCATCAGACACAGTAGAGAGATTAAACTTGACCAAAACCAATGAGCAATAAGGAAAATGGAAGAGTGTAATTCTGTATGAAGGACACCCGCCCAAAAATGAACATATTATTGTATCATAATGCTGGAATTATTATTCCTTATATGAATGTACCAGAAATATAATTACAACTGATCAAGAATTAGAATTATACCAGTTAGACATGTGGGATTTTATAGCTGGATCTAAAAACTCCAATAAGTAAAATTATTGTTACTCACCACATGGCTATTTTCAGCATATGGATCTGAAAAACACAGTATACACCAATTAATTAAAACGTTATGCAACAGTATCTGAATTAAGTGTACTACTCACTTTTTGGAGGTCCTTTGCGTTTCTTGGAGTTTTGGGAAAAAGGGAATTTGGGGGCGTTCTCTACATCCTCATAGACATTGTCACAGCTTTCATGAAAATGACAAATGCAGAAAAAACATGCATGACGAATGCAACTATAAAGAGAATACAAATTTAAAGTGTCACATACATTGCTACATCGATTTCTGAAATGGTCCCACAATAAGATACAGTTTCTTGTGACACTGATTTAAGTCAACATAGCGCGACTAATGAAAACATCTTCATTTACATTGGTTCTGATGGAAGTTGGTGTTCAGTGCTCAAGATGAAAGCAGTGTGTGATCCATTTATTTGGATGTCAGAGGTGGCTGGTTCTGGTTCAGGAGGAATGACTGACTGTTGTGACGTCAAGACCTCTAAACGTCTCAGTTCCTCTACAAATCCAGCAAGACCCGCTCCCGACTGCATGACCGTAGCATGAAAGTCTAAACCATTGACTTCATCTTGCAGTGGAGACGAAAGTAAGGGATCACACTCGGGGAATTCAGTCACCTCTGATTCCAGTGCTGCTAGATTTATGGCGCTACAGTCGGTGTCTTCTGGTGCAGGAATGTCAAAATCTGGAAATTCAGGGGGTGGCAGGGTTGCATTCTCAACTGTTTCATTACCAAGAGACTTTGGTGCACATTCTGAAACAACACAGTCAAATCAAGTATTAAACTACAAATATTTAAATATGAACATGATTAAATTTGGTTCCTTGACATAAATAAGAATGATTGGGTGTTGAATGGACTACAATATCCATCAATGGTTATTTGGGTTTTACTACCCATAAGCAAGCAGACTGTTAGATCAGCCAACATGTAACAACGACTCCAAAACGAATTCAAACTTCAGATATTACGGTTATTTCCCTAAAATCACACCTCAGATGAGATTATAAAATAGTTAGACTGATGTTTGCAGCTCTGGGCCTTCATTTAATTTTAATTACAAACTTTTCATTCTGTGTTCTTTGTAACCAAGCAGTTGTAAAAGGATCATTATAAACCTGATAATTTCAACTTAATCTCTTAAATCTGATTGTATGTGTCAATTTTGAAGCCGTAAGACTTGTGACTGCAAATCAATTGAATTCTATATTAATATGGCAAATTGCTTTTTTTGCTTAATAACTGTAAAAAAAAAAAACTACTTATGATTGTTATTATTACAATGTTTTTTAATAGGGCTGTCAATTTAACATGTTAATTTAGAGCGATTAATTATATGAAAAATAAAGAAAATTAATAATTCCCCTGATTCATACACAAGTTCTGTCATAAGGAATGTTCCTAACATCTGAATATTTCAAGCTTGATGTAGCACCTTGATGTCCGAGTTTGCAGCAGTAGGGGGTAGTCAGCACAACTCCAGCTGTACATGCAACACCTTGTTAGACCAATGAGCATGCCTTCCACAGAGGTTGTGTCTACAAGGTAACCCCCAGTTACCCAAAGTCTTGTGAGAGCCATATTGAATGTTCACATATGTTTTTTGTGTTTATTTAGAATCCTACAGAAACTCTACCCCTAAACCTAACCCTGCCACTAAATCTAAACCTAACCTTAACAACAGCGAATGAGACTCTCGTGAGACTTAGGCTGCCGGGGGGTTACCCTCTACACCAGTGGTTTCCACCCTGGGGTGCTGCCAGGACTGGCTAAGGGTGCCACGAAATCTCTGCTCAGTTTAATATTTAAATAGCCACCAGTTGAAAGTACCAGCGGTAATGAGTACTGACTCAATTCCGTACCCGCGGGCTGTTTGTCTACAGCCGAAGGTTTTTAAGCACAAACATGCATATGTGCACTTGCTCTTTATAGAGCATGTTCCACATGGTGAAAACAGCTGCACGCGTGAACATTTAAATGCACTTATTGATGCGATATGTAATATGTAAACACAGATGTTAAACATAAAGCAACAACTTTTACCAAAAAAAAAAGAATAAAAAAATAGAAAAAAAGAGAAAAGCACTCATTGCCCTTGGCTGGATAACTTCAGATGCTTTAAGCCCAATACATTTTAATAACAGATCTGCTTTTTGACAGTATAGAATCTGTATTGAATCACAGTAAATTTAAGTTGTTCTATTTTTCCTTTAATTACTTGTTTTTATATCACAATTTTTTTTAATTATGAATTGCTGCAGTTCCAAAAAACAAAGCACTGTACTATTTTCTCTATTTTATTACCAGCTCTTAAATAATTACTTTAACATTTTGTAAAGTGTAGGAGAAGCACTTAAAGGCTACATCATTTTAATGTATTTTTTTAATATTTCATCAATATTGGAGTTTTAATGTATGCCATGCGAGGAACAGATGTGTAAACGTCAAGCTCTGTGCACTTTGCTAATTTTAATAATTTCTTTGTCATAAACCAGTGAGATTCAATATACCCTGCCACATATCTGTTCTTTGAAGTCAACATGGCAAAGAATTCAAAATCCTCGGGTTCTGGAGATATTAAAAGACACTTACGTGCTCAAGCCGAAACCTCAGACAGGCCCACAGACCAGGGACTCTGTTTTGGATGGTGCTGTGTGAGAAATCCAGCGGCAACTAGCGAGCATGTCTGTGATGTTGACAAAAGTTGTGGCTGACTTGGAGGATCTTGCTGTAAAATGTCGATTGATTATGGTGATGGCAAAATTCTCCGAGTTGGTTACAAGATTGTTGGAGGTTGAGAAACAGATCGATTATCAGGAGTCATCGGAGAGGGAATTAGCTGCTAATCTGTTAGTGACCAAGATAAACTTGGAATGCATTTTGGAAAAACTGGAAGACCTTGAGAATAGTATCCAAATTGTTGGAATTCCTGAGTATGAAGAAGGCAGAGATATGGTGAAATTCCTAGACGAGCTCTTCCCGAGTCTGCTCGACATAACAGGCCATAAGCTGGAAATCGAGCAAGCTCACAGAGTCCCGGCTCGGAGATCCGCTGAGGGAAACAGGCCTTGATCAATTTTGGCCAAATTTCTGAGATCATCCAATAAGGATCTCGTGTTGCGCAAGGCGAGGAGCAAAGGAAAGCTTTCTTGGAAGAACCACAGCATTTTATTGTTCCCAGACTTTGCAAATTTAACAAGAGAGAAATATGATCGATAGATACTAAGGATGGCCGCAAAATATTTACATGCCTAAAGCAAGCACTGTCTTTCATAGAGACAATGGGGTAAGCCATTTGGCCCCCAAGTGGATTGACTTGCTAAATATACCCTCGACTGTTTGAGGAGACAGGGCACCATTTTGTATCTGTTGGTTCCACCTAGCGGATGGAGGTTGTTTTGTGTAGTAATACTCCTTCAAGAAACTCCTACATCGACGGAGGATCGATTTTGCACTGATTTTTTCGGCCAAATTGAGAAACGATACTAAGGATGGCCGCAAAATATTTACATTTACACAACAAGCAATGTTTTTCACAAAATCAATGGACTGAGGAGGTCATAGTGTGTCTCTCACATTGCCTCCCAGGGAGCTGACTCACTGAACATACAACTGATCATCCGAGGAAACTGAACGGATAATAATTGTTTTTGTGTTGATTACACTAGCGGCTGGAATTCGTTTTGGAGGAACACACCTTTGAGACAGTTTTGTGAATGAATCTACGTTCTTTGTGTTTATTCTGCCTATTAGCTGGAGGCACTTAAGGTGGTTCTTAGCGGTCGGATCATATAGTATGCCTCATTTGTAAAACAATCCAAAGCACAAGAACTCGTGGAGTTGGAAGGGAATATTAAAAGTGCCAAGGCAGAGATGAAGCGCCAAATGCCATCTGATGGCCTCAGAGAATTGACCCAACTGAGATATAATAAAATTTTGTTGCAGAAGGTGGAGTTTTGGTTTTTCAGGGCAAGACAGTCATACTTTGAGTCGAGGAACAAAGCAGGGAAGCTTTTGGCTAGATATATAAAGCAGAGAGAGCCTTTTTCTACCATTCCCTGTGAAATCTGCTGGTGGTGAAATATTTACCCTTGGCACTGATATTAAAAATTATTTTAAAGAATTCTATCTTGATCTTTATAGTTCTACATCTTCGTCCACCAATGAAGATATTAGAACATTTATAGAACATTAGAACTTCCTAAAACTGAGCTAAACAATTATCTTGATTCCGAGATAACAGAGGAGCTTACAGAGGTAATCAAGGCCTTGCCTACAGGCAAGGCTCCGGGGCCAGATCTCATGCTACAGAACTGGCTCTACTTTTGCTAGAAGTTTATATGAAATAAATAAAGAACGGAAAGCTTCCGCCAACCAGACACAAGCCTGGATCAGTCGGATTCTTAAAAAGGACAAAGATCCAAGTGAGTGTAAGAGTTACAGTCCAAATTCACTGACCAGCAAGACATTAACATTTTGTCAAAAATGTTTTGGCTAAATGATTAAGTTATGATATCGCTTATACATATAGATCAGGTGGGTTTTATTCGGGGCTGTATCTCTTCTGATAACATCAGGCGGCTAATTAATATCATGTGGTCAGTGGCGAATGAGCAGACTCCGGTCACTGCCATCTCACTTGAAGCTGAAAAAGGGTTTGATATGGTAGAATGGGATTATTTTTTTTAAGATTTTGGAAATATACAGGTTCAGGAATATTTTTATTGGATGGATTAAGTTACTTTATAGACACACGATAGCGGCGGTACAAACTAATTTATTAATTTCAGATTATTTTACTTTGGATAGGGGCACCCGGCAGGGTTGTCTCTTTCCCCATTATTGTTCTGTCTTGCCCTGGAACCATTAGCTGCCATGATAAGAAGGGAAGGTGATTTTCCAGGGGTCATGGCAGGAGGCATGACACGTACTGTAAGCTTTTGCTTTATGCAGATTATATTTTATCATTGGTCTCCAACCCCTCTAGATCTACGCCTTGCCTCCACAGAATTATTAATTCCTATTCTAATTTCGAAGGATACAGAGTCAGTTGGTCTATATCCGAAACTTTGTCTCTGACGGCGAACTACCCGGTAATGGCTTTTCAGCCAATGAGGGCATTAAAGTATTCTCAAGTCAGCATCTAGAGATTCAAGGGTGTGTCTGATGCAATTCCGATTATATTGGACACCCTCTAGATTGTATAGACTGGGTCTTAATGACACACCCACCTGCTGGCAATGTTATTCATAAGACGGGAACACAACCCATATTTTTAGGGATGTATTAAGACACAAGAATTTTGGTTGAGGGTACAGAGATTTATGCGTGACGTATTGGGCACTCTATTTTCATTTTGCCTCAGACTTTGCATCTTAGGTGATGGAAAAGTTGGGTCCTAGCTGGGGTTATGGTTGGAAGGCAAATTATTCTTAGGGGATGAAAGACAGTTGGGGCATCCTAGGAGTGCTGCGGGCAGGGCATTGGAGGAGACGATTTTTAGTTGGTTGGGAAAAATGGGATTTATTTAATAGGAAGTGGGGTGGATATTTGTCTTTTTTTCAAAGGTTCTCGGGGAGGGGCAGTGGAAAGGGAATGTAATTTTTAGTTCGATGTGTATGTGCATTCTTGATTTTGAAAGTACATATTTTTAAGGCACAGGCCAGAGAGCTCCCGGCCTGAGTCGGGCAATCGTGATATGAGGAGAGCGGGATTGTGCAGAGTGAGGCCAGCATGGACACCTGGAGCGAATTATCCTGCCCAGCTCTTGTCGATTGTGGTGTTTGCGGGCGGGGGATAAATCAATGAGAGCTGCAGTCGAGAGAGAAATACATGCAATGAAGCTGTTTATGTCTATGTGGAGCTGAAAAGCTCCTTGTTAATGCGTGTTCACGCTGCTGAAAAGCAGTGGTGTTGAATGTCTTTGTTACACTGAAAAGTGCTGACAATAAAGTGTCTTATGTTGGATGTTTGACCGGCTCGTGCCTCCTTCAGAGAGTCCACTTCCTTACACTATTATATTAAAAATTTATTGTGTACTGACTTTCCTTCAACAATCAAGATGTGCAGCTTTGATGTATGTTTCCTTTGAATTGAGCCAAGAGGTCAGGGTGTGCCGTTTCGATCTTCATTGGTTACGGGTCCTCACATCGCGAAGTGTAATGTGATCGATCACCCCTTGTCTGGTGCCACAATATATTTATATGATGTAATGCAATTTAATCATTGGAATTTTAATATTATATTTATAGTTTAATTATTATTAAAATAAATATCTGTAAATATTGATATGTGATTAATTGCAATACATTTGATTAATTACTCAGCAAATAATGTAACTAATATGATTTACAGCCCTATAATATTGTTGTTGCCACCATTTTATAAAAGCAATAAACCGCAAAGCTGTGAATTAAAGTGATTTTGCCATGTTTGTGGAGGTTTTAACACATTCAACTTCATATCTTACCCATAAACAACCCCTACCAATAGTAACATCCAAATAAGTCATGGCCTCTCATGGCTTGTTACTGTAACATGATATTGCGGTTTGCCATAGAGTAAACTAATAATCTCACAGTTGCAGCATTCAGCCAAAGCACTTAATAGTGTATATGCACCAATTCTGAATTCAAGTTCTTTAGTAAACTGCTATTGTGTGCGCAAGTAACAAATCAGAAAAATGTAAAAGAGGCAGGTGAATGAACTTCTACCAACCAATAGAGACAGTTTCACTTGAATCAATAACATGGGCTCCAGGTTTATATCTGCTGAGATCCACATGTGGGGGTCGAGGGGGCTTTACGGGCAAAGGGCCCAGGGATGCGAAATCAGGAAGAGGTTTGCGTGCTCGAGAAAATTTTCTTTCAGGCTGTGTGACTGCATTTAGCTCCATAGCAATGATAGCACCTGAAAGCAAGCAGAAATACAACACCATTAAAAAGTTTGGAAACACTTGACTGAATTAATGTTTCTCATGATCTCAAAAAGCTTTTGATCTAAAGGCTTATGCTTAAATTAAGTTTGTTTGGTAGTCAAATACAATATTTTATGGATTAGGAGTGTACAGTGAAGGAAAAACAGCCAACAAGTGACCATCATACTTGTGATCTACTTCAATACTGTTTAAAAGCATCTCAGTGTGCACCTCCTCTTTAACTTGTGGGAAGCACTATATGGCAAGCCATTTTATCACTAAAAAGACTGAAGTCCCTGGAGGCATACAATGGTGGACAAAATGTTGGCACCCTTGGTAAGTATGAACAAAGAAAAATATATGTATTGTTTATCCTTTTGATCTTTCCTTCAAAAAAAGCTCCTCACGTGTGGTGGTCGAGGGGGCTTTAATGGGCACAGGGCCCAGGGATGCGAGATCAGGAAGAGGTTTGTGTGCTCGGGAAAATTTTCTTTCAGGCTGTACGACTGCATTTAGCTCCATAGCAATGATAGCACCTGAAAGCAAGTAAAATATCTCATTATTAAAGAAATATTTTTCTCCAAAACTTGGCCAAAATTGTTGGCACCCCTTGAAATTCTTATGAGTAAAATGTATTTGAAGTATATTCCCATTCGTATTTTACATTTTTTAGTTCACCTGGGTGACATGAAATTGTACAGCAATGACTTCCTGTTTAACAGGGGTATAAATGTGAGGTAACACACAGGCCAAATTCCCTTAATCATCAATCACAGTGGGTTAGACTAAAGAATATACTTCTGATGTGTGGCAAACGGTTGTTGAGCTTCACAAAATGTTACGTGGCTATAAGAAAATAGCCAAAGCATTGAAAATGCCCATTTCCACCGTCAGGGCAATAAATAACAAGTTCCAATCAACTGGAGATGTTAAGAATTGGCCTGGAAAAGGATGTGTTTCTATATTGTCTCCACGCACAGTGAGGATGGTCCAAGTGGCCAAATAATCTCAAAGGATCACAGCTGGAGAATTGTAAGTTGGGTCTTAGGTAGAGTTGGGGTACTCGAACTTGGACTCGGACTCGAGTCCGGACTCGAGTCCAATTTTTTATGAACTCGGACTTGTCACGCACTCGGATGAATTTGGACTCGGACTTGACATGGACTTGAACATTTTGGACTCGGAAAATATTCGAGTACGCGTCGAGTCCAGCGCCATGTGTAACAATAAAACCAGCATAAAATTTGTAATTGTCTTAAAATTATTATATGTCTCCACGCCTGTCATTTTACTGCACCACACCGGCAGGCAGCAGTAGCATCATCTTATGCTTGCAGACAAAACACACACACATCACACAGTGTGGATATCAATGCGTAGGACGATGTCTTCAAAGTCAGCAATAATTTGTTTTGCTTACTGAAAATCATAGAGAATTTATTTGCAAGACATCCGGTAAAAAGAAGCACTCTATGGATTGCAAATTTTGCAAAACAACTCTTTCTGATGTTTCTGGCACAACTTCAAATTTCTACCGACATGTTCAAAGAAAACATAAAGAAAGGTAAGTTGCTTATTATAACTTTATACCAACTTAAATCCAAATAACATTGTTAGGGCTGGGCGATATGACGATAAATATATATCAGCTGTGTGTGTGTGTGTGTGTGTGTGTGTGTGTGTGTGTACTTACTTATGTCACTTTTGGGTACTTTCACCAGAATACACACCAGTAAACTGAGCACCACCTTGACAATTTGGGACTTTTTGTGTGTCCTCATTTGTTTGACCATATAATCGTATTCAGCATGCTTTAAAATGGTCCCCAGCATTAAAATCTCACTTGTCCCAAAAAAACACTTTTAAGTGATTTGTGTACCTGAAGTGTGTATCCCCCACCAATTTGTGTATAACACAGCGCCCCTAAGAGAACTGCACTTCCGATTTTATACACACTTTCGGAATCTGACCAATCAGAAGCCAGTAAGAATTTTTCGACACAGCGCACTCAGTGGCTCTTATAGAAACTGCACTTACTTAATACCTTGTCAATCTGACCAATCAGAAGCCAATTACGTCATCCTTAAAGATGGCGGAAGGAGAGTTCTTATTTACATGAAAGAATATAAGGATAAATCACATTATATTTTACATTGCATTGTAAATAATTAGTGAGTAAATAAAAATAGAGTGGTTTTGGTTAAGCACTGGGAGATTTAAAATCGTATGTCCAAAATGTTTTTCTAATCCCGATCCTTTTCTGCCACTTCACTACCGGAGCTTACCCTCCCCCGTTTACCGAGAGTTACCGAGAATTACCGAGACGGAGGCGGCGCGAACGATGCAGTGCAGTCAATTGGATTGTACTGTAATTTAGATATTAGTTTATTAAAGATAAATGTATAAACAATATTTAAAATAGGAAGGTGATCGACACATAAGCACGTGTCGTTGCAAAGCAATCATTGTCTTCTCAGAGAAGGGGACAAATATTTACATTTATTAACGTTTTTAAAGTATGTGTATGCACCTGGATGTATTCAATGAAAATATGCCTGTAAAGGATGTGTTAAAATCGAAATCGCTTGATTTTATTAGTGATCTTTTTAAACATTGTATTCCCCACTTCAATTATTTTGGTATCTTTCAGCCGCGCGGGAAGCACCGCACCCCTCCCCGCCTCAATGAGAGCAGTACAGAGACGAGCAATGAACAGCACAACACTTATTATATTTTTCATTAACACTTTGTTATTTATATATATATATATATATATATATATATATATATATATATATATATATATATATATATATACACAGTACACACACACAAATATATATATACAAATATATATATATGTATATGTGTGTATATACTATAATTATATTAAAAGACATGGAGATTAATTTACTGTCTTGAAGCAAATCTCAGTTGAATTCTTACCTAACCCTTAAAAGTAGATTATTTTATTTATTTATTGCAAGGGATATATGCTGCTTTTCATGTGACAAAGTGATTAAGCTGGGAAATGTATTCTTAAGTAATACATTTAAATAATTGATTGCAGAATAACCAGCAGCCAAGTTGTCTTTTTTGTTTCCTATCAAATTATTATACAGCATACGACCGTTATTAACTAGAACATGTTGTTTTCAATACCAAGACGGATGACTATTAGTTTATTTTATGGTGCTGTGTTTAATTTCATCACACAGAGGATTAAATCTGTAGAGGAGTGACTGCAATTGATATTGAGAAATTTTAGGACATTTGAAACCCTGTCTGAAAATATGTATTGTGTATTCAAACAACAGCAATTCAAAATTAACACTTTTGTTACATACTGTACATCACACAGTTGTAGTCATTATTGTAATCCTCATTTTCACCAATGTAGCTAAAACACATTGTAACGTGGTCATGTTATAAGTTACAAAAGCTTTTGGAAACAGAAAATAAACTTGATATCTAACTAGAATTAGACCCAGTGTCATTAGTTCTGTGCCTTCAAGACCCATAACAGACTTCTGACTGAAAGGGAAATCATTTAGCATATTAACTTTTACTTCAAAGAAAAAGAATGAAAAGAAACAACTACCATGGGCCAGCCCTATTTATTTTACAAGGAGAAGCTTAACTTTAAACACAATTCTTATTTAATAGTTAATTTCCTGTTGTTCCTGTTGACATACTTGGCTGCTTTGTTATTTTATTATTATTATTGTTATTATTATTTTAATGTAGCTAATATAATTTATAATTTAATATAATTTAGTGAAAAAATCACTAACTATAATGTTTAAAAATGCTGCAAATTGATGTAGAAAATTAGAATACCTGAAATGATTCTATGTATTTTGAGACAAAAGAGTTTTGTTGAAGGTGATTAAATAAAAAGTTTTTCAATAAACATTGAATTTTGGCAAGGATAGTACTGGGGGTAAAAGTTCCCCTGTTGCAGGAGCTAAAAGTCACAAAAACTGTTGGCAGGGGAGAAGGTGCAGACTGCCTGATTGACAATTAATTGCTTTTCATAACTGAGGGGTAATACATTTATTCTGAATGATGTGTAGAGCCTGTCCATATTGACTGTTCAAATCATAATCAATGTTCAAATCATTTGTGAAATGTCTGTGGCAACATTTTAGATTAAAGATGTACAATGTTACAAAAGCCAAAAGTGGAAATTAACAGGAAATATTGCACCCTTTGCTGGAGTGGTTATTTTGAATATTTATTTAATGCAGGAAAAAATACAATACAAAAAAAATGAAATAAAAAAGTTTTTAAAAGTACAGTGACCAATTGTGCAATATCACTAAGTATGCATATACTGTATAAGTATAGATATGTGTATACTTACAAATTACTAGATACAAGTATACAGATAAACTACTATTCAAAAGTTTGGGATCACTATGAACTTTGTATGTTTTTGTAAGTAAATTATACTTTTATTAATCAAAGATGCTTTAAATTTAACAAGAAATGCAGTAAAGACATTTATATTGTTAAAAATGACTAATTTAATTAAAATAAATGCTGTGTTCAAGAATCCTACACTTGCAGCATTGACACCTCAGGCATTCCTAGCAGTCAGTTTATTCTAGATCTTCAAGTGAACACCTTTCACTGACCTTATCGCAAACGTTGAACAACAGCTCAACATCTCAAACTTTGTACAGAATAGAGACATTTGAATGGATTAATCATTTATCAGTTCATTATTTAAATTGCATGTTCTATCTTTTTTCCTATTAGCCAGTGTCAGGCACTTTTTTTCTTTTAAGTCTACCTAAAATTCTTCTCTTCTAAATGTTGCAGAATAAAACTGGTATTTGCATGTACAGGTCTAGGATTTGTGCGGAGTTATCTAGAGAGTCTGATGGACTTGTGTACTAGTTGTGCATCTGGCTTGTCCATTTCTCTGTTAATTCAGATTGTTTTATTCTTTAAAGTAGTGGTGCATGGAATAGCCTTCATCTTCAAAAAGAAAAATAGACTGACTTTCTTGATAAATGTGTTTCTTTTAGCCAGTTTTCAAACCAATGTCCAGGGTAAGCAAAGTGGCTTGCAGTAAATAAAAAAAAAGTGACATACTACACTGTGATGTTCAGGTTAAGTCATGTGGTTTTATTGTCGTTCTACCATATACAGTTAGTACCAGTCTCTGAGTATTGAGGAGTCTGATAGCTTGGGGAAGAAGTTGTTACACAGTCTGGCCGTGTGGGCCCGAATGCTTCGGTACCTCTTGCCAGACGGCAGGAAGGTGAATAGTTTATGTGAGGGGAGTGTGGATCATCCACAATGTTGGTTGCTTTTTCTGAATGCAGCGTTTAGTGTAAAGGTCTTTGATGGAGGGAAAACAGACCCCGATGATCTTCTCAGCTGTCCTCACTATCCTCTGCAGGGCTTTGTGGTCCAAAATGGTGCAAGTCCCAAACCAGGCAGTGATGCAGCTGCTTTAGGATGCTCTCAATAGTCCCTCTATAGAATGTTGTGAGGATGGGGGTGGGAGATGTGCTTTCCTCAGACTTCGAAGAAAGTAGAGACACTGCTGGGCTTTCTTGGTAATAGAGTTGGTGTTGTGGGACCAGATGAGGTTCTCCTACCTGGTGAACACCAAGGAATTTGGTGCTCTTGATGATCTCCACAGAGGAGCACTTTATTATATATATATATATATATACACACATACATATATACAATTTACTGTCTTGAAGCAAATCTCATTTGAATTCTTACCTAACCCTTAAAAGTAGATTATTTTATTTATGTATCGCAAGGGACTGTATATGCTGCTTTTCATGTGACAAAGTAATGTGATGAAGCTGGAAAATGTATTTTTAAGTAATAAATAAAAATAATTTGATGATTTGATGCAGAATAACCATCAGCCAAGTTATGTCCATATTACATAGTTTCTTACAATAATGGTATTTAAGGGAATCAGAAATCAAGATGATTTAAGATAGATATTTGTGCAGTGTATCAGATACAGGTCAGTGTAGGCTGCCCTTCCCCACACACCTGATCACTGCTGCCTATCCAGAGCAAAACTTCACATGCAAAAACTTCACAGCTCAAAAAATTGAAAAAGCAAGAAAAGTAGACATGCTCAAAAAAGATAAAGTAGATATACTCATAAGAATATTGATAATTTAAATTATTGTGTAAATAAAGCAATTAAAAAGAAATGTTACTAGACACTTTTCCACTTTTCTAACTTTGTATTTAATGGGAAATGCCATTGATTTATTAGAATGAACAGAATATAAGATTGCAAGTGAAGTGTAAGTTTGGAGACACTCAATTAACCCCTCCCCCACTCTGCTTTCACTCAGAAGCACTTGATTTGCCCGCGGAAAAGTCTTGAAGGGGGATGGGCGCTCAAGCAGACCGTGAGATGCAGTGACGTCACTACACAGTAACGCGATGAGATTAATTATGTTTTGAAAGACATTTGATATGTGGCGTTTTTTCAACTAAAAGAAAAAAGTAGAATGTCAGTTTTCATGAGAACATGAGATTATGTATGTATTACACAATTCGTTTTTTTGCATTTAAATGTCGTGTGTTTGCACTAAAACATTACATTGTAAATCATTAGTGAGTAAATAAAAATAGAGTGGTTTTGGTTAAGCACTGGGAGATTTAAAATCGTATGTCCAAAATGTTTTTCTAATCCCGATCCTTATCTGCCACACTACCGAGCTGACCCTCCCCCGTTTACCGAGAGTTACCGAGAATTACCGAGACGGAGGCGGCGCGAACGATGCAGTGCAGTCAATTGATTGTACTGAAATTTAGATATTAGTTTATTAAAGATAAATGTATAAACAATATTTAAAATAGGGAAGGTGATCGACACATAAGCACGTGTCTTTGCAAAGCAATCATTGTCTTCTCAGAGAGGGGGACAAATATTTACATTTATTAACGTTTTTAAAAGTATGTGTATGCACCTGGATGTATTCAATGAAAATATGCCTGTAAAGGATGTGTTAAAATCGAAATCGCTTGATTTTATTAGTGATCTTTTTAAACATTGTATTCCCCACTTCAATTATTTTGGTATCTTTCAGCCGCGCGGGAAGCACCGCACCCTCCCCTGCCTCAATGAGAGCAGTACAGAGACGAGCAATGAACAGCACAACACTTATTATATTTTTCATTAACACTTTGTTATTTATATATATATATATATATATATATATATATATATATATATATATATATAGTACACACACACAAATATATATATATACAAAATATATATATATGTATATGTGTGTATACTATAATTATATTAAAAGACATGGAGATTAATTTACTGTCTTGAAGCAAATCTCAGTTGAATTCTTACCTAACCCTTAAAAGTAGATTATTTTATTTATGTATCGCAAGGGACTGTATGCTGCTTTTCATGTGACAAAGTGATTAAGCTGGGAAATGTATTCTTAAGTAATAAATAAAAATAATTTGATGATTTGATGCAGAATAACCATCAGCCAAGTTATGTCCATATTACATAGTTTCTTACAATAATGGTATTTAAGGGAATCAGAAATCAAGATGATTTAAGATAGATATTTGTGCAGTGTATCAGATACAGGTCAGTGTAGGCTGCCCTTCCCCACACACCTGATCACTGCTGCCTATCCAGAGCAAAACTTCACATGCAAAAACTTCACAGCTCAAAAAATTGAAAAAGCAAGAAAAGTAGACATGCTCAAAAAGGGAAAGAAAATTAGACGTGCTCAAAAAAGATAAAGTAGATATACTCATAAGAATATTGATAATTTAAATTATTGTGTAAATAAAGCAATTAAAAAGAAATGTTACTAGACATAGCCACTTTTCTAACTTTGTATTTAATGGGAAATGCCATTGATTTATTAGAATGAACAGAATATAAGATTGCAAGTGAAGTGTAAGTTTGGAGACACTCAATTAACCCCTCCCCCACTCTGCTTTCACTCAGAAGCACTTGATTTGCCCGCGGAAAAGTCTTGAAGGGGGATGGGCGCTCGCGCTGACCGTGAGATGCAGTGACGTCACTACACAGTAACGCGATGAGATTAATTATGTTTTGAAAGACATTTGATATGTGGCGTTTTTTCAACTAAACGAAAGGTAGAATGTCAGTTTTCATGAGAACATGAGATTATGCATTTTTAGCATTTAAATGTCCTGTGTTTGCACTATAAAAATACATAGTTGGCAAAATCTGTATCAGAATAAGAAAAAAAGACGTTATCAGAATATTTGTCTAAACATTTAATTTCAGAAAAGCTTCCTACAAGACTAAACATAATATTTATATCGTATATGGCAGAAATCGTTAGTATGAATGTGTGTCATTGCGAGTTTAACACGTGACAAACCTCGTTTTCCCGGGAATTCAGACACGTGACAATGACGTCTAATGGAGCGAAGACAGTTTTTCCCGCGAACGACAACACTGAACACGCTCATTAAGGAAGAAAAGGTAAGATGTCTTGTCATAAAAATATACAATAAGAGATTCTTGACTAATAAATCGATGTTTAGCGTTGTATTCACTTGTGTTCTTCATGTCAATTGTTAGTTGAACCTGTTTAATTATGAAGTTGACGATTAAACAATTAAGCCAATTAAGTTTGTGCTTTCCCACTAGTCACATTTGTGTATTGATGGATATAATTCAGTGTAAATCTTAGAAATGCATTAATAGCAGTACCTAAGGTACCAAATTTGCTATTTGTATTTTAACATATTTTGCTTTGAGGACATTATCTTTCTGTGGTGAAGTAGAAATGAAATAGTTTGGTGTATATCATTATTTATATCTTACCTCTTACTGTAATACTCCACAAACATGGAAGCAAAGTGTGATCACAGTTGTGACCAGTGGGATTAAACCCCAATGTAAATCAACATTCTGTCATTATTTAATTTGGAGTCTCTCTCTCTCTCTCTCTCTCTTTTGATTGAACAATTCTTTCTAAGATATTTTTTACATTGTAATTATGCTTGTTTATTCCATTAATTTTATATAATCGTTTTTTCCCTCATGAAAATTGCCCTATGTGTGGAATTCAGCATGCTGGCTATCCGTAAAAGACGTAGAAGACCTCAGCAGGATGCTGAAGATAACATCATATTTGAAACTGAAAAGCCTGGTCTTCAAGAGCAGTACATCAGCAAATATAAAGGCAAGACAATTCAAATATAAGTACTTTGGATTACTTTTGTATCGCAGCTGAACTGTTGAATTAGTAAAATGTTAGTACATTTCAGATATTTCCATTTTTACTTATTAAATGAGATTGCAGACACCCTGTAACAGTAATCAAAATAATGTTTTTTTCTGCTTTAGGCCGTGGCGCTTTCACCACTGAATCTTTCTGCAGAGGAGACTTTGTTCTTGAATACAGAGGTGAACTTCTGAGTTCAAAGGAGAGTCTTGAACGAACTAAAAACTACACTGAAACTGAGAGCACATTCTTGTTTGATTTTCAGTGGCATGGAAAATATTATGGTAAGTACATCAAGAACTGTTGACTTGATGTAGCAGGGAAGCTCAAAGAGATCTTTTTCTTCAAGAGAGTAAAAGGGCCAATTTTACCAATAATGATCATTCTCTCATCATTTACTCATTCTTATTCTATCTGACTCCCAATTTAAGTCATCATTCCCTATAAATCTTTATTCATGAATAACTCCTTTCACATTTGAAATGTAGAGTGCTCTGCACATGTGTCAAGTGCAAACAACCGTAAACCAGCTTCTCTCATGAACTACAGCTGAGGATTTATAGAGAATAATGACATATTTGGGTTGAATTCTCACCCAAAGCTAATTTTATCACTTCAGAAGACATGGACTAAACACTTGAGAGGTACAGGTGCATCTAAAAAAATGTGAATATCATGGAAAAGTTAAAAATTGGAACTTTCATATATTCTAGATTCCTTACACATGAAATTTTTTTTTTTGGTTTTAATGTTGATAATTACAGCTTACAGCTCATGGAAATAAAAAATCCAGTATCTCAAAATATTAGAATAAAGAATTTATAATACAGAAATGTCAACCTTCTGAAAAGTATTTTAATTTATGCACTCAATACTTGGTCAGGGCTCTTTTGCACAAATTATTGCATCAATGTGGCGTGGCATGGAGGCAATCTGTCTGTGGCACTGCCGAGGTGTTCTGGAAGCACAGGATGCTTTGATAGCGGCCATCAGCTTGTCTGTATTGTTGGGCACAGTAATACCATTGTTAGAAAACCAGTTACTTGTAGTTCTGGCTCTGTGGGCAGGTGCCAAGTCCTGCTGGAAAAGGAAATCAGCATCTCCAAAAACCTTGTCAGCAGATGGAAGCATGAATTGCTCTAAAATATCCTGGTAGACGGCTGAATTGACTCTCGACTTGAGAGAAAACAGTGGACCAACACCAGCAGATGACATGGCACCCCATATCATCACTGACTGTGGAAACTTCACACTGGCCTCTCCACTGAGCAACGGTCCAGTTCTTCTCCTTTAACCCAGGTAAGACGGTTCTGGCGTTGTCTCTGGTCTTGGAATGGAACAGCACTCATTCAGCAATGACCTTCTGTGGCTTACCCTCCTAGTGGAGGATGTCAATGAGTGTCGCCTGGACAACTGTCAAGTCACCAGTCTTCCCCATGATTGTGGTTGTGTGTACTGAACCAGACGGAGATTAAAGGCTCGGAAACCTTTGCAGGTGTTTTGAGTTAATTAGCTGATTAAAACTCTTCTCAGGTTGATATTTCTGTATTATAAATTCTGTATTCTAATATATTGAGATACTGGATTTTTTATTTCTATGAGCTGTAAGCAGTAATCATCAAGATTGCAACAATAATTTTTATGTGAAATGAATCTAGAATATAGAAAGTTCCACTTTTGAATGAATTTTCCACAATATTAAATTTTTTTGAGCAGCTGTATGTTTTCCCTTTATAACCTTTTTTGAGCTTGAAAGCTTTGGACTCCATTGGCTTACATTGTAAGGACCAAAACACGCCAAAAATGATTACCACAGGAGACAGAAAGTCATATGAGGGCGAGTAAATGATGAGAGAATTATAGTGAACTGTGCCTTTAATATAAAAACAGACTGTAGATGTGAAAAACACTTCTGTATATGTCTTGCATACATTTAATGGTAAGTGTGTGTGTTTATATAGTATGGATGCATCCAAGGAAGACAAGTCCCTGGGAAGACTTGTCAACGATGAGCACAAAAATCCAACTTGCAAAATGAGAACTGTTGAAGTGAAGAAAAAGCCTCATCTTTGTCTATTTGCTGTACGAGACATTTTACCAGGTGAAGAAATCACTTACAACTATGGCGTACTCGACTGGCCGTGGAGAGCCAAGGTACCATAAAGAAAATGCTAGAATTCATAAGCAGCAATATATGATGCCTTTTTCCTGTCATTAATTGCTAATGTGTTTTATGGTCTCATATTTCTCCAGTCTTTAAATGAACCGTCAACAGAATCCAGTGATGTAAAATCAGTCAGCAGTTTGGGCCCACAGAAATCGGTAAGTACAGTTAATTCTGCTTCACTCCTTGTAATGACAAAATGGGTAATTTTGAAGCTTAGAGGCCGGATTTTACAATGCATTAAAACAATATAACTAACTCTTAAAGGAGTAGTTTACCCTAAAATAACAATTCTTTCATTATATTCATGCCATCACAGATGAATATGACTTTCTTTCTTCAGCAGAACACAAATAAAGATTTTTAGAAGAATATCTCAGCTCTGTAGGTCCGTGACAATGCAAGTCAACAGGTACCAAATTTTGATAGTCCCAATGTAATCGACACAACTGCAGTCCGCCATTAATGTCTTCCCAAGCTAAATTAATGATGTTTATAAGAAAATAACAGAATTAAAAAGTTATGATAATCTTCACTTCTGGTCACATTCTTCCCTTCCACGCACGCTTAATGTAAGTGTTAACAAGTCAAGTGAGAAGTGATACAAAATTTCTTTGACTTGTCCTCACTTTTCCCTCAACTATACCAGAGCAGTGCTTACCAAAAATAAAACAACTTCGTTAAATTAACAAAACATACATCTTACCTTTTGGCTCACCTCAGTGATGCTTAAATGTCTTTAGGTGCCACAGTTTTTAACATTGACAATGTATATTTTACTCTTGGCTTAAGCTAAATACCTCTTTTATATCTACAGCAGCTGTTTCAATCAAGAATGTCAAAGTTATGCACAACATCATGAAGATTGTTATAATCGCTTTAAAAGAGCAGAGACTGAGAGGAATGAGAGTGAAAAGAAACATCTCAAGCTATTGCATGATCAGGTCACTAAACAGCTGTCACAAAAAGATTGCTCGGTGAGTAATATATATGAACACAGACGATCACAAATAATTAACACCTCAATTTCTTTACAGGTGCTTTTTGGTACTTTTGAGCCTTTCATTTAGTCCATATGATATTACTTCTGATTATGTTTTCCAGCTGTCCCCGCCACCCACTGAAGTATGCACATCTGATACACCATCACATTCACCACTTAATGTGCCGCAATCCTCATCACCTTTGCCCTGTGCTGCATCCACCGCAGGGAATGGCTTATCACAGGAACCTGAGCCTGTCTCATTAAGGGAGGTGGGTATACACATTTAGTAGACAATCTGTGGATGTCGCCATACCAGTTTAGCTTCTGGTACATGCACATTAATTTGTGTTTGTTTTATGCTTGGGTAATGCAGTTACTGCCTCCTAAAAATGAAATAGAACTCAATTTAAACAACTTTTAACATTTATGTACCCCCCCACCACCTGCAACCACACATACATTCCAGTGGTCAAACATAAAATAACAACAGACACGCATATAAACAAACAGTCCAAATAAAATACTTGATGACTTAAAAACATATACAATTAACCAACATACCCCACCTGCCCACATCCCTCAAATTTTTTTTAAATGGTCAAAATTAACTCTGAATTAACTGAATCACATAAATTTGCTGGGAATAAAATACCCAAATACTAAATGCCCTGTTTGGGCCACTGAAAGATGTCAGATGAAAAGCTGTTTACGGGCAGTATGCTGTCAGAGCCAAAGTTTCAGATTTAGACCAGTTAAATAGAATTTAGACCCCAGAGCCTTGCCTGTAGGTAAGGGCTTAATTACCTCGCCAAGCTCCTCCAAGTTTATCTCCAGAATCAATAAAAAATGTTTGCTCAGTCAACAGTTTAGGGAGATCTAATGGTTCCACAAAATTTCTAATATCTTCATCAGTAGATCTAAAACATGGAACTATAAAGATCAAGATAGATTTCTTTTAAAAGTATTATTAATATCAATGGTAAATATTTCACCAGCAGCAGATTTAATTGAGGGAATGGTAGAAAAGACTCTTTCCTTTATATATCTAGCCAAAAGCTTCCCTGCTTTGTCCCCCGACTCAAAGTATGACAAAATAGTATTATATCTGTATTTCAATCGGGTCAATTCTCTGAGGCCATCAGATCTACATTTGGCGCTCAGCTCTGCCTCGCACTTTTAATATTCCCTCCAACTCCACGAAGTTCTCATGCTTTGGATTTTTGATGAATGAGGCATACTGTATGATCCCACCCCTAAGAAATGCCTTAAGTGTCTACAAGCCACGCCCACAGAAGATAATGAGGACCAGTTGGACTCCATATAAACAATGATTTCGACTTTAAAATTAGTTGGAACTCAGAATTTTGCAAAAGGGAAACATTAAAACACCAACTATATTCTTTTTTTTTTTTTTCTCTGTATGTGGCAACACCTTTAAACTCACCAGAGTGTGATCAGAGACTAAGATGTATAGTCCCTACCATATGGATTCAAATGTATAGACCCTACCATATGGGTTCAAAAGTCTCCAAATATCTGTAAGACCAAGATTTGTACACATCCTCTGAAGCGTAGATGTTGCTCTAGGGGACTTACACACTTTTCCTTTACTATGATCAAGGACTGAATCCATCAATAGATTAAAGTCTCCTCCCAACATTATATTGTTATAATGCACATTGTTATGTGCAGAAATATTAGCCAAAATCAACCTTTGCCCCTGAATTTCAAAAAAAAAAATAATGACTCTAATTTAACTTTAATCTGCTGGAGACATTTGAATTGTAGATGTTTACTTATCAATGTAATGACTCCCCTGCTCTTACTCGAGCCAGCACTAAAGAAAACATGTCCATCCCATATCTTCCCAAAATGTTCAGCTTCCTGCAGAAAACTTGTGTTTCTTTAAGAAACACTATATCCTATTTCTTACGCTTTTAAGAAAATAAATAACCTTCCTTCTTTTTATGGGTGTCCCAACCATTCACATTCCATGTGAAGAGTGACAATCCACTCATATTAGTATTTGACATTAACATAGTAGAGAAATTAGATAAAAATGTAATTATAAAGACCACATTCCACATTGGTGCAACAATCAACCCCTAACTTTCCCCAGCAAAAAAAAGAAAAACATGTGCATTAACCCTACGCACAACATCACCAATTGGTGTCCATCCCTCTAAACTCAAACAGTCCATGTACGCCTACGATAGTCCCTAGCACAAACTTGCCATCAGATTGCTCAAGTCCGGTGCTTCCACACAATTTTTTTAAACAGAATTACACATCAGAAGATCATCTATAAAACAAACTCCAGCCCATAAGCGGAATAAACACACAAAAAAAGTGTAGATTCATCCACTTAATTGTCTTGAAGGTCTGGGCCTGCACAAAACAAGCTCCAGCCGCTAGTGAACCTGCACAAAGCATCTATTCAGTTCTTTGTGCAGTCAAACTCACTCCAATGTCCTGTAAGAAATATTCCACAAAACAAACTCCAGCCAACTTGAGGCATAAGCACCTAAAACAAGCAGATTCATCCACATGGCTTACTCCAATGTCTTTATGTAGGACAATGCTTGCTGTGACATGTAAATAGTATGCAGACATCCTTAGTATCTGTTCTCAATTTGGCCAGGAATATCAGTGCAAAAGTGATCATCCGCTGATGTCATCCGCTGATTCTATTTAGAGAACATGTCGACAATCAACAGAGCAATGAAAATTGACACAGCCTGTCTCTAAAATCCGAAATGATTTTAATTGTTTAATTTTCGATTAGCACGCTTTTAAAATCATGGTAAATGGGATACTGTTTAAAATATTTGGAAACTACCCAGCTCTATTCATCGATATACAATTAAATCATCCTATAAACCAGCCCTAGTGAGAACATGAGAAAACGGCACATTTTTATATAAAAATACATTCCTCTTGCTAATGATCAAATTCAATGCTGTCCCAAGATTTTGTGTGTTCATCTTTCTGCATGTTTGTCTGTCAGTGCAACCAGGTGAAGCATTAGATATTTACATACAATGATATTAACAATATAAAAAAATCTCCACCAGTTGACACTTTATTTCTATATAAATATATACAGTATATCGTGGAGATGAAACGCCACCCAGTCTTAATATCTCTATTAAGATAAGTCACTATTATTACATAAATGTCCAACCATAATTATTTGATAAAAATTTTTGTGCACTCAAATTCCAATCACATATTACTCTCCAAAGAAGGGCATTTTAGATTATTAGAGAAATTATGTGAGAGGTAATGTGATATGCTATGCAGCATTTTTAATGCTTGTATGATAACCTGAAAGAGTGTCTTGCTTGTCATTACACTTAAGTAACCACAGTACAATGCTAATTAGATTTACAGAAACCACATAATGCCCATAGACTACTAACACCTTATCTTATTTAAAAGTTCACTCCCCTTATTTGAGCACTGAAACTTACTGAAATTGTACATCCTTATTTTCATCATGTGTTGTTCTCTTTTCAGTACTCATGGAAAGCCCTCAGTGATTCAGATGTTACAGACTACAGCCATGTTGACTATGTACCCAAGAGCAGCTCAGACGTAATCAGATGATAGTGCTTCTGGATATAGCATGGTTGAAAGTAGCTTAGATGAAGCTAATGAAAAGACTTCTGAAAAGGTATGGTCAAAAGTTCTCTGAAAAATCCAACTTCACCTTTTTCACAAAGCTATAAAGATACAAGCAGTTCATCAGACACAGGCGTGACAACACCATCACCAAATGCTAAAGTGCAATGCAAAACTAAAGAGACAGACCCTCTTCTGAAGATAGGTCTTTTATTCAATCAATGCCATCACCTGTGCAGGATCGCAAGTCATATAAGAAGCAGTATTGTCTTTATTGCTCTAAGCCTTTTTCAAAAATGGCAAGACACCTTGAATCTGTCCATCGCAATGAAGTGGACGCTGCAAAGGCAGTTACGCTTCCAAAACATTCTAAAGAGAGGCTAATCCAGTTAAACCTCCTTAGAAAAAGGGCAACTTTGCCCACAACACAGATGTGGCAAGAAATGGACATGGAGAGATGGTTGCCTGCTACCGTCCAAAAGAGAGCAAAAAGCCAAGGATTTCATTCACTGTGTTTACTGCCAAGGGCTTTACAACAAGCTGTAGCCTTTGGAAACATTTAAAGAACTGTCCTCTGAAACCTAAAGATGATGAATCCAAGGGCAGGAAAAGAGTCCGATCACTCTGCGCCTGAAAACTCCAGTTGGTTTAGAAGTGAGCAAAGGTTTAAAGAATATACTTTCCATTATGAACTATGATGAAGTTTCCCGTGTTGTTCACTCTGACTGCTGCATCATGCAACTGGGGAGCACATGTTTAATAGGATGGGATCTGATGTTAATAAACATGACTACATCAGACAGAAGATGAGAGAAGTTGGCAGACTTCTTCTTGAAGCAAGGAAGATTACTCGGCTAAGATCTATGGTGGACTTCATCATTCCAGCAAATTTCAAACAAGTCATTTCAGCTGTTAAAGTTGTATCTGGCTATGATGAAGAGAAAAACTGCTACCACGATTCCTCTCTAGCTCTCAAACTTGGTCATTCTTTAAACAAGATCTGTAGTATTGTTGAGAGCAATGCCATGATGTACGGAGACCATCAACGTGCTGAGTGTGCTCGAGACTTCAGAAAAATACACCAGGCAAGATGGAACTAATACATTTCTGCTGGTGCTTTAACTACTTTAAAAGAAGCCAAGTGGAACACGCCTCAGATCATTCCTTTCACTCAAGATGTCAAAGTTCTGCATGCACATCTGAAAAGAAACACAAACAGTTCCTAAGCAAGCTCAGAAACTGCCCATCGGCAAAAAGCTATTCAGCTCTTGCTAAGGTCACATTGACGCAAGTCATCCTGTTCAACAGAAGAAGAGAAGGTGAGGTATCACTGAATGCTTTTGGCAGCTTTTAAAAGCAGGGATTCTTCTGAGCTACATGAAGACCTAGCGATCTGTCTTTCGGAGTTCGAGAGAAAGTTGTGTCTGCACTTCACCCGAAGTTGAGATCCGTGGTAAACGAGGGAGAAAGGTTCCTGTGCTTCTCAAGCCTTCAATGGTTTCTGCCATGGAGCTGCTTGTTGAAACACGTGAGGTTTGTGAAGTCCCAGCTGAGAATCCTTTTCTGTTTGCCAGATCAGGAGCAATGTCTGCATACCGAGGAGGAGAGTGCATTTACAGAGCTGCTCAGGAATGTGGCATAAAGAATCCAGAAGCACTGTCATCAACTAAGCTGAGGAAACACATAGCAACCATGTCAAAAATCTTGAACCTTGATGAGAACGAAGCAGATCAATTGGCTGATTTCCTCGGTCATGATATCAGAATCCACAGACAATATTACCGCTATCGGAGGGGACGCTGCAGCTGGCAAAGATGAGCAAGGTCTTGTTAGCAATGGAAAAGGGAACACTCTCAGACTTCAAAGGAAAGACGCTTGATGAGATTGAAATTGACCCAAATGGTATGAGCATGCTTGCATGTCTATGCTAATATTTTTGTCTATGCAAGTTTTTTGACAGAAAATGTAAGAAAAAAAATTACATTTGAAAGTATGATGCTATGACGATATTATATTTTCATTCATCAATGCTTTCTTTAGAACAATTTGAACCCCTCGTTAATGATATGTCAAGTGATGAGGAGGATTGCAGCGACCCATCTCAGTCAGCATCCCCAGAAGAGACGGCTCAACTGTCTGGATCACAAAAGGATCAAAGTAAGCAAAGTTTTTAACCAATCATTTAATCACCAAGAATTACTTTTATATTAACTAAAGACAACAATCAGGGAGGCCAGTTCGAAGTAAAAAGGTTGTTTTATATCTTGGGGTATGCCTCTGGGCTTTCTTTTAGAGAAAATAGACTGCAAGTTTAAAGAAAGTAAATGATTTAAATGTACATTCAGTAAGGTTTCGCTGTTTTGCTGGCTTTTGTTCGGCTTCTATATTTTCACACATCTTTTTTTTATGTAATTACAATTGTATTCATTAATCACAGAACATATGCATAGTATAAAACAATGCTGTTTATAAGAATATGACACAATCTTGTGTTTTTTATTACAACTAGTGCTGTCGGTCAATTAAAAGTTTTAATCGTGATGAATCACATAATTTTACATCATTAATCATGAATAATCACTGATTTTGAAAGTGCTAAAATTTTACCTTTTAAATTGAAATTAATTTTAAAATGTATAATGGGAAAGATCAGGGCTGTGTTTCCCAAAAAAGAGCATTGGTGCCTACAGTATTTACGATCTATCCCAGAGATCACAAAGTTGTCTTTTGTTCCAAATTGCATGCAGGTCACTTACAATATACATTCAGGTCCATAAATATTGGGACATCGACACAATTCAAATCTTTTGGCTCTATACACCACCACAATGGATTTGAAATGAAACGAACAAGATGTGCTTTTAACTGCAGACTTTCAGCTTTAATTTGAGGGTATTTACATCCAAATCAGGTGAACGGTGTAGGAATTACTACAGTATGTATATGTGCCTCCCACTTTTAAGGGACCAAAAGTAATGGGACAATTGGCTACTCAGCTGTTCCATGGCCAGGTGTGTGTTATTCCCTCATTATCCCATTTACAAGGAGCAGATAAAAGGTCCAGAGTTCATTTCAAGTGTGCTATTTGCATTTGGAATCTGTTGCTGTCAACTCTCACTATAAGAGCCAAAGAGCTGTCACTATCAGTGAAGCAAGCCATCATTAGGCTGAAAAATCAAAACAAACCCATCAGAGAGATAGCAAAAACATTAGGTGTGGCCAAATCAACTGTTTGGAACATTCTTAAATAGAAAGAACGCACAGGTGAGCTCAGCAACACCAAAAGACCCGAAGACCACGGAAAACAACTGTGGTGGATGACCGAAGAATTCTTTCCCAGGTGAAGAAAACAACCTTCACAACAGTTGGCCAGATCAAGAACACTCTCCAGGAGGTAGGTGTATGTGTGTCAAAGTCAACAATCAAGAGAAGACTTCACCAGAGTGAATACAGTGGGTTCACCACAAGATGTAAACCATTGGTGAGCCTCAAAAACAGGAAGACCAGATTAGAGTTTGCAAACAACATCTAAAAAAGCCTTCACAGTTCTGGAACAACATCCTATGGACAGATGAGACAAAGATCAACTTGTACCAGAGTGATGGGAAGAGAAGAGTATGGAGAAGGAAAGGAACTGCTCATGATCCAAAGCATACCACCTCATCAGTGAAGCATGGTGGTGGTAGTGTCATGGCGCGGCATGTATGGCTGCCAATGGAACTGGTTCTCTTGTATTTATTGATCGATGTGACTGCTGACAAAAGCAGCAGGATGAATTCTGAAGTGTTTCGGGCAATATTATCTGCTCATATTCAGCCAAATGCTTCAGAACTCATTGGACGGCGCTTCAGTACAGATGGACAATGACCAGAAGCGCATCAGCTAAAGCAACCAAAGAGTTTTTCAAGGAAAGAAGTGGAGTGTTATGCAATGGCCAAGTCAGTCACCTGACCTGAATCCGATTGAGCATGCATTTCACTTGCTGAAGACAAAACTGAAGGGAAAATGCCCCAAGAACAAGCAGGAACTGAAGACAGTTGCAGTAGAGGCCTGGCAGAGCATCACCAGGGATGAAACCCAGCGCCTGGTGATGTCTATGCTCCAGACTTCAGGCTGTAATTGACTGCAAAGGATTTGCAACCAAGTATTAAAAAGTGAAAGTTTGATTTATGATTGTTAATCTGTCCCATTACTTTTGGTCCCTCAAAAGTGGGAGGCACATATGCACACTGTTGTAATTCCTACACCGCTCACCTGATAAATACCCTCAGATTAAAGCTGAAAGTCTGCAGTTAAAGCACATCTTGTTCGTTTCATTTCAAATCCATTGTGGTGGTGTATAGAGCCAAACAGATTCGAATTGTGTCCATGTCCCAATATTTATGGACCTGACTGTATTTATTTATGCCATTTACTGATTGATATCAAAATGCAATTATTTGTATTTGCTTTGTAAAATAAATGAATATAGTTAATTTCAGCATATTGTGGGATATTCTGAATGAGTCTATTTTTATTTTTTGATCCAATTGTTGTGACTTCATTCAATGTGGGAATTGTGTAAGAAAAAGTCATCATGAAAGTTAAAGTATTAAAATAATGTAATTTTTGCAAGCCCTTGATATATCAATAAATTAAATATATTGTGCAGTCCTAAAATGGGCATTAAATCTCTTTAACACTCATCCTCCACAATATTAATCAGTTGGAAGTATATGGCTTTCTTTTTTTGTTTTGCACAGCAACCATACAGCCACGTTCATGAATATGTGCACTATTATGCAAATGAAAGGGTAAATAGCGGTTAACATATGCTCGCGAATCGCCACAAGGAACTTGCATCATTATAACCAATATAAACTGCAATGACTCAAACTTAGTGTTTCAAAAAAGCATACACCACTTGTAAAAGAGTATTATTAAAAAACCTTGTGTGTATTAACCCACATTCACACCTGTGGAAAGGCAGGAAAAAACTGAAAGTAACATTGGATTGGTGGCGCCATCTAGCCACACAACATAGACGCCATTATAAAAGTCCTCCCAGTATACACACTGGGACATCAGAACACAACGGTAAATGCATTACTCACGATTAAGAACAATTTACTAATTAATCCCATACGGTAACGTGATAATTTTGTTTGTCATTTTTAATTACAACATTACCAGGAGAGAAACAGCACCTTTAGCAGAAGATTAATATTATTGTGTTAATACTATTATGTGATCATAGGCAGCCTCACCTTATTCTCAGCTGTTTATCTAAAACTGCACTCCTGTCAGATCGCCAAAGAATAGCACAAATATTACTAACTGCCATTGGCCATTTGGGCCCCATCCTCACTGACACAAACTCTTTCAAACACACATCATGTAGGTGACTGATTTTGGTTTCAAAGCTGGGAATTTTCCTGAAATGTAAGCAGTTGGCATCCCTGAGCAATAAGCATCTGAGGGCTTTTCACATTTTCTAATAATCTACAGATTACAATATGTCATGATTGGTTCTGATTTAAAACTTTATTTCCTTATTTTTTTCAGGTTCTTTAAAGGCTCCAAAAAGAAAATGGGAGGACATTGAGGTAAAAGCAATAGAAAGGCACATGATGAGGTTCATCAAGACATGCAAAGTTCCTGGTAAGCAAGACTGTGAAAGATGCATTGAAGCAGAGCCAGAGGCTTTGAAGGAGCGAACATGGACTGGCCTGAAAAACTATGTGCGTAAACAGGATCACAACTCTCAAAAAAAAAGGGTGCTTTGTAGCCGTAGAAGTAAAATGACTTTTCAATATTCAGCACTTTTTGAATTTTGTTTCATAAGCTGTTCACCACTATGTGTTTAACACTCTTTCATCTTCTCTGAAAACAGTTGTTAAAAGTAGAAGTGAAATGGATGAAAAGAGTGAGGATTGATAGCTGAAGTAGACTTGACAAGAGGTAGGATGAAAGTGAAGTCATGATCTGAGTTATGATTGCAGTAGCACAAGATGATGTTGATTGATGTGACTAAGATCGATGCATGATGATAATGATTGATGATTCAGTTCATGATTCGATGATGATGCATTGCATTCATGTACAATGATTCGATCGATTCGATTCGATTCATTGATTCGATCATACATTTGATTCATTGATGACATTCAGATGATTCATTCGATTCGATGATGATTCATGCATTCGATTCAATGATGATTCGATGATTCAAATGATGATCGATGATGATGATTCCATTCGATTGATTCGATGATTCGATGATCCGATGATGATTCGTTCACATTCGATGATTCATGATTCGATGATTCATTCCATTCGATTCATTCATGATTCGATTCATTCCATTCGATTCGATGATTCGATTCGATTCGATTCATTCGTTCAATGATTCATTCGATGATTCATTCGATTCCATTCGATGATTCATTCCATTCGATTCGATTCACATTCGATTCATTCGATTCAATGATCGATTCCATTCAATGATTCGATTCGATGTCGATTCGATTCAATGACATTCGATTGCGGAGGAAAGTGAAGTAGAGTCAAGAGTGAGTCGAAAGTGAAGTAGACAAAAGATGGAGTGAGTGCAAAGTGAAGTATGAGGAAAAGAGGGAGGAGTGAAAGTGAAGTAGAGGAAAGAGGGAGGAGGAAAGTGAAGTAGAGGAAAGAGGGAGGAGGAAAGTGAAGTAGAGGAAAGAGGGAGGAGGAAGTGAAGTAGAGGAAAAGAGGGAGGAGGAAAGTGAAGTAGACAAAAAGATGGAGGAGGAAAGTGAAGTAGAGGAAAAGAGGGAGGAATGAAGATATAGTTAATTGTTTAGGCCAAGGTTCTCGATCTCAAGTATATATTATATTTTATCTTCTACAATGTGTTCACTGCTCTTTCAACATCTTGGCATTTCTTAGGATTAAGAGAATGATTGTGCATGCAGTGCATTTGCATGTAATATTCTTTGCAACATCCTGTCAATGTTATATATTGCAAAGTCAATTTAAAAAAGTTTGCTTGTACAATACAGTGTGGTGTGTTTTTCTATCCTCAATTGTTTGTATATCAGTATCAGAGTCCCCAAAGAGTCATTCAAGACGTAGTTTGTTAACGCCGGAGTCCTCAAAGTGTCTATTAAGTGGAGTGTGTAACGCCTGAGTCCTCGAGAGTCTATTAATGGAGTGTGTAACGCCTGAGTCCTAGAAGAGTCTATTAAGTGGAGTGTGTGTAACGCCTGAGTCCCTCGAAGTGTCTATTAAGTGGAGTGTGTGTAACGCCTGAGTCCTCGAAGTGTCTATTAATTGGAGTGTGTGTAACGCCTGAGTCCTCGAGCGTCTATTAATTGGAGTGTGTGTAACGCCTGAGTCCCTCGAGCGTCTATTAATTGGAGTGTGTGTAACGCCTGAGTCCTCGAGTGTCTATTAATTGGAGTGTGTGTAACGCCTGAGTCCCTCGGCGTCTATTAATTGGAGTGTGTGTAACGCCTGAGTCCCTCGAGCGTCTATTAAGTGGAGTGTGTGTAACGCCTGAGTCCTCGGCGACATTAAGTGGAGTGTGTGTAACGCCTGAGTCCTCGAAGTGTCTATTAATTGGAGTGTGTGTAACGCCTGAGTCCTCGAGCGTCTATTAAGTGGAGTGTGTGTAACGCCTGAGTCCTCGGCGTCTATTAAGTGGAGTGTGTGTAACGCCTGAGTCCTCGAGTGTCTATTAATTGGAGTGTGTGTAACGCCTGAGTCCTCGAAGTGTCTATTAATTGGAGTGTGTGTAACGCCTGAGTCCCTCGAGCGTCTATTAAGTGGAGTGTGTGTAACGCCTGAGTCCCTCGAGTGTCTATTAATTGGAGTGTGTGTAACGCCTGAGTCCTCGAGTGTCTATTAATTGGAGTGTGTGTAACGCCTGAGTCCTCGAAATGTCTATTAAGTGGAGTGTGTGTAACGCCTGAGTCCTCGAGCGTCTATTAAGTGGAGTGTGTGTAACGCCTGAGTCCTCGAAATGTCTATTAAGTGGAGTGTGTGTAACGCCTGAGTCCTCGAGTGACTATTAATTGGAGTGTGTGTAACGTCCGAGTCCTCGAGTGACATTAATTGGAGTGTGTGTAACGCCTGAGTCCTCAAAGTGTCTATTAAGTGGAGTGTGTGTAACGCCTGAGTCCTCGAAATGTCTATTAAGTGGAGTGTGTGTAACGCCTGAGTCCTCGAAATGTCTATTAAGTGGAGTGTGTGTGTAACGCTGGAGTCCGCTTATAGTGTCGGTTTTGAGGGCTTTTACACTGGCAGTTTAGGATGGCATGAAAAGTTGTTAATGTGTCATGCGACAGGTTTGGGGAGAAACGGAATACATGTAATGGGATTACGTATTTAAAATACAAAATATTAGTAATATTAGTTTTCCACTTTGTAGATCAAAGAGATTAATTTGCATTTTATTGTCATTTGTTTCTTTTTAATATTCAGTGCTTTCAGATGGAAGGAATATTTATCCATATAAATGTGATCTTGTTTTAGAAACAACACTGCATAAGATATTTCAGTTTTTCAGAGAATGTATTTTTAACATGTGTATTTTGAGTTTTTATAGTCAAAACAAGTGAAAAAAAATCTACCAGTGCTGAAGTAATCCAAAGTATTTTGAATAAATTACTGACCTTGAGTAATCTAATGGTACATGTTACAAATTACATTTTCCAGCCTGTATTCTGTAATCTGTAGTGGAATACATTTCAAAGTAATCCTCCCAACCATGACATCAGCACTACCTGCAGGAGGTGGTTGGAGTTCGGTGTCAATAGATCTGTGGCATGAGTCACATGAGTGACACAGCAACCTGTACTTGGGGATGCACTTAGAAGTAAAATAACTAGCACATAAGTTTTTGCTGATTCAAGCACCGATGACATCATCAGTTGGTTGCAATATTGGTTCTCACTGCTGAATTTGGTTCAAACCATTTTTTTTTCTTAAGGTTATACAGCAATTCAAGTTAATAGTGAGAAGAATTGTGGCTTGCCTGTCTAATTGTGGCATCTCAAAAGTCCAAATAAAAATTCAGTTGTCTAATCCTCAACCATGAAGAAACTGATATTTTACTTTCTAACAATGATATCTCTGTGCTGGCTTGTACATTTCTTGTCAATATGAGAACTTTGCATTGAAGCATGTTTCTGCCTACTTGGAATAAATTTTTGTAGCATTTTCACCCTCTAATATTATTTAATTATCAAGTCCTAAAAGTTTGACTTGATCAGAGTTTGTGTATCACCACAAAGTCCTAAAAGTTTGACTTGATCAGAGTTTGTGTATGTCCCTAAAAGTGACATAAAAAATACTGTCCCTAAAGTGAAGGTAATTTGTCAGGTCTTTAATGAAAGGTTTTATTGAAAATATCAAGTGATATTTGTAATGAGAGCATCTCCTGAAGTGCAGTCATGTTTTTCTTTTGTCTCTAGACCCTCTAGAAAGGGGTGTCCCCAAAGTTAGGGTATTCTGTCATACGACCTCATTTTGTGGTTAAGTAGGTATGTGTGTGTGTGTGTGTGTGTGTGTGTGTGTGTGTGTGTGTGCGTGCGCGCCAACTTAAATCGTGCAAACAGAAATGAGGCCGCCTCAATGTGCATCATCAGTAATGGATTTAATGGTTTTACGCATGTACGGTCAAATAAATTCACACACATCATGTCAAAATGTAAGTCTGGCCAAGTATTCATGTAAACAGTCGGTTATGTACATTTTATGTACACAGCCGGTTATGTACATTGGTAAGACAGACGTCTTAAGTGAATGTAAACAGTTGGGAAAAATCAATTCAATCAATATCAATATCAGTCCAATATTAATCTGTTGCCGTAATTTTAATCAAACAAAATCACTCACTTACTCTACTGATGACTAACTTTATTAAATTTAATGAGAATCATTGTGCGTGTCATACAGTGAAGTCTGTTTTACATTTAATTGCTTTAGCCTATTTAATTTCTGTAGTATTTGTTCTTACTTGAATGCAGACCTACTTATAAAACATCATTTTCGTGAAATAAGATTTAGTATCGCCCACGCCTAAACATTAGCATGTGGAGATTCCGGTCTTTAATTTTACAAAATGTTAAATGTAATTTAATTCTTAATGTGGGAAATAACATAAACCCTGCTGATTGAGACGTGTTTTTTTTGTACATTTTAGTAAAGAATAAGGAAATTAACATATCACCACAGAAATGCAGGGACTGTAAATATAGTCCTTTTAAATGTAAAATAATTTGCTCTTAATGCAATGTTATTTTCATTCAATTACTTAATGTGATCTGAATTGCAATAACTAGTTAAGTAGCTTAAACAAAACTTTGAATTTTGTGGTTGAAATTTGAATCAAAACTGTTTTTGAATTACCAAGAATTGCTCAAATTTTCTCTTTTTTGTCCCAGAATAAGAGAGTACCAAAGACAGCAGCAACCAGCAGATGCAGCACAGCCCAGCATAGCAGGATTTGCAAGACCAGAATTGACCAAACAAGCAGTGCAACTTTATGATGCAAGTTCTCCAAGACAACAAGAAATTCATAATGCCATCATTAAGGATCTGCTCATTGGCTGCACTTTACCTCTGTCAATTGTTGAAAATCAGCATTTCAGGCATTTCTTGAAAGTAATGGACAACAGATACACTCCCATTGCAAGAAAAACAATCACTGAAAAACACATTCCTTTGTTGGTTGACCAGGTGAAGGATTCAATTAAAAGGAAGCTCCAGACCCAATCATCTGTGTCCATAACTGCTGACATATGGTCTGATCGAACCATGCGGTCCTTCTTCGGTGTTACAGCCCATGGATTAAACCAAGATGGAAATCAGCTGGAGTCCTTTCTTTTAGACTGTAGGAGGTTTTGTGGCAGACACAGTGGAGACAACATAGCCATGGCATTTGACGAGATCATTGATGAATATAACATTGAAAGTAAAGTCAGGTACATTATAACTGATAATGCAGCCAATATGAAGTGTGCATTCAAAGTCAAGCTACCACAAGAAGAGCAGCACAGTGATGACAGTGATGCAGAAGAGGAAAACTTAGATGATGAGAGTCTTTGGGAGGATGTGACCTGGGAAGACGAGACTGTCATGGTGAGAACAAGACAAAGGCTGTCATGTTTTGCACATTCTCTGCAATTAATTGTGCATGATGGAATGAAAGAAGCCAAGGCCTTTTCTTCAGCACTTGCCAAAATGTCAAAATTAACCTCATTACTTCATACAAGTACTACGTTTAAAGAGCGATTTGAGGCTACATTTGGGACAGATAGATCAATTCCTGCAGCTACATCCACACGCTGGAACAGTACATTCAAGCAGCTACAGGCCCTTACAGCACTTGACCATAGGGATCTCACTCAAATTTGCAGTTCAGACTTCCAACATGTTCTTTTTTCAATTCGTGAATGGAATCAACTGAAGGATTTAGGTTCTGTTCTCTATCCTTTTGCAGAAGCAACAGACCTTACAGAGGGTGAGAAAATGGTCACTATTAGTATGGTGGTCCCCACTGTACTTGATTTAAACACTCATCTGCTCCAAATATCAGAGTCAAGAAGTCATTGCCGGCCACTAGCCACAGCCCTTCGGCAATCACTTTTAAAGAGATTCTCTGGGATCTTTGTGAGAACCAAAATGGTTGAGCAAAATGGGAAAGAGGACCAGTTCAACAATAATGTATATTTCTTGGCTACAATGCTTGATCCTCAGTTTGGTCTTAACTGGGTTGATCTAGATGTAACCAACAGTGAGAGTCCAGATTCAGTGAAGAAATTCAGAGAGGATCTGAAAAGAACACTTATAGGTAATGCAGTTTATTTGCTTTAATAACCTAAAAATATATACTCTGTATACTGCAGACTGTGCAGAGCATAGAAATATGCAGTAGGCATACAATAATGGTCCTTAGGTCCCTAAATCCAAATAATGCATTTTAACGTGTGTTATTTGTGCATGTTTCATATTTTTCAGAAACTTTGACTGCAGAAGTTGAGGGCGAGGCCACAGCAGATGGAGACATGCTGCATTCTGGAGTTGATGCTGATGAAACCACAGATTCTCCTCCTGGCAAATGCCCACGACTTCTAGCTCGCTATCGAGCCCACAAGCACCTGAGCCACTCAGCTAAGGATACATGCAGCATTTCAGCTCAGATACACAAGTACTTTGATGCCATTCAAGACACAGACACAAATACAGCACTTGAATTTTGGTTGACAAACAGGGAGAGATTCCCACAGCTCTACTCTCTGGTTGTAAAAGTGCTGTCTATACCAGCATCCTCTGCACCAGTAGAGCGTGTCTTTAGCAAAGGTGGCCTCATCGTGAGACCACATCGTGCACGCTTAACACATAAAATGGTCACAGCGCTTGTATTTCTGAAAAGCAATATGGCCCTGGTTTAGTGCTTGACTGTGTGCACTATAGTACATTGCATGTTCATTGTTCATTACAACTCATTTTACAAGACCAGAGAGCGGTGTTCAGAAAGGAGTTTGTTGTTGATTAAGCACAGTAATAAAGCTTTTTTATTTGTTATTACAAGCTGATATATTTAAATTCTACTCTGAGTATTGCCTCAGCCTATTTAAATGTGGGGAGAGGCATTAAATGATTGAAATGTCAGCTTTAACTGGAGGACAATATAGTGTGATACAATAATAAAACAGGTTCATTTGTATTTTCATGCACTTGTAATATAATAAAAGTTCTACATATAGGCTACCTCTACTGTATATCTCTTCTTTTCTTTGAAAACATTTTTGATAGGAAACTAGCTCTGTTGACATAAAATAAAAATGTTTAATGGCAATAACAAGATGTAATAGTGGTATTTATTATTTCATTTTATATTGCCATTGGTTTAATGGGTTGAAAGGTTAAAATATTAATAGAATGTAAAAACTGACAATAACAATTTCTAATCTTTTTTCAATTTAATTTCTTTCTGGACTCGGGCGGACTCGACTCGGACTCGGCCTTTAAGAACTCGGACTTGAGTCCAACTCGGACACTTTTGGACTCTGACTCGGACTCGGACTTGATGTTTAAGGACTTGGTCTTGACTCGTACTCGACAAAGGTGGACTCGGACCCAACTCTAGTCTTAGGGTCATAAAGTCTAAAAAAATAAATCAGACGTCACCTACATCACCACAAGTTGTTTGAGAGGATTTCAAGAAAAAAAAACTCTGCTCTCATCCAACAACAAAGTCAAGCATCTTCAGTTCGCCAGATGCTACTGGAACTTCAAATGCGACTGGGTTCTATGGTCAGATGAAACAAAAGAGATTTTTGGAAGCAAACACCAGAGATGGGATTGGCATACACAGAGATGAAGTACCCAATGCCAACGGTTAAATGTGGTGCTGGATCTTTAATGTTGTTTGGATACATGGCATTATGGACTTATCACATACCAACAGATAAAAATCAAAACCTGGCTGCCTCTGCCAGAAAGCTTACAATGGTCCCTGGTTGGATCTTCCAGCAGGACAATGACCCAAAACAAACATTAAACTCAACACTAAAATGGTTCACTGACCACAAAAACAAGGTTCTGCCATGGCCATCCCAGTTAAACCTCAACCCCAAAGAAAATTTGTGGAGTGAACTGACGAGGAGAGACCACCAACATGGCCCTCTGAATTTGAAGGATCTGTAGAGATTATGTATGGATGAAAGGTCTCAGATCCCTTGCCAGGTGTTCTCCAACCTCATTAGACATTATAAGAGAAGACTCAGAACTGTTATCTTGGCAAAGGGAGGTTGCAAATAGTATTGAATAAAAGGGTGTCAATAATTGTGGCCAATGCGTTTTGGATAAAAACTATTTAATAATGAGATCTTTCCCACGTTTCAGTTGTTTTACTTCAATTAAAAGGTTTGATTTTTGTGATTTTTTTGAATGAAAGATCAAAAGCATTAACAATGTAGATTTAATTTTTTCATAGCCTTTTTTGCTCATATTTACCAAGGTGCCAAAATGTGCCAACATTTTTGGCCACCATTGTATGTGGTATCATTTGAAAGCATAGAATCTGAACTTAAACTTTGGCATTTAGTTACATAACATAAAACAATATGGCATGAAAATATTTGTGTCGCAAATTGGCCCCACCTAGAGGTTACATTGCAGAAATTGTTAAAATTAATATAAAAGTCCTCCACATAGTACTTAAATAGACAAGTCAAATGACAGCTCTCATTCTCAGGAAGGTGACTGTAATGTTTAACTAAGTGAAATTTTATTTCGGTAAGGCATAAAATGCAAATGTCTCTTTTCTGTGCTGACCACTGATCTGCAAGCCCCAAATAGCCTCGAACTTTATATTTACACATTTGGTAGAGATGCTTTTATCCAAAGCGACTTACAGTGCACTTATTACAGGGACAATCCCCCCGGAGCTAAGTGCCTTGCTCAAGGGCCCAACAGTGGCATCTTGGTGGTGCTGGGCTTGAACCCCCGACCTTCTGGTCAGTAACCCTGAGCCTCAACCACTGAGCCACTACTGCCCCATTATATCAAATCTTACCTTGGGTTGTTAGCTTTAAAATGAGTAAAATAAATTACTTGTTTGTTAGCTTGCTTAGAGAATGATCCAATATTGTTTCTAAAGCTTTTAGAACAAAATATGAAGTCTGGTATAAAAAGAATGAGACAAATAATCAGCAAAATAGGTTACACATCAATGTGACTCTCTGCTTTCCAATGACACCTAGATTGGGCCTCGACACAACTTAAAAGCCAAGATATTTAGTATTGGTTTTAGTATTGCAACTGTGACTAATACATCACAGTTGCATTTAGTAAATGCAGTGCTTTTCCCTCACATCATGGAAAAATATGAAAGAAAAATACTATATGATTAAGTGTAAACAAAACCTTATTAAAACATCTTCAAAACTTACTGCATGAAGCTCCATTGATCTTCACTGGAGAAGTGGCTGCATAGGCAGGTACACCATTGGAGGAATATCCTGGCTGGTAAGGTAGCACGGTCTCTGGGCGACAGTTCTCAGATTCACTAGAGGACGGAGGACTCTCTGAGGGTACAACAACTTTACTAGAGTAGAAGCCCTTTGGTCGACCACACACCAGCATGTTCTTGTGAGAGAACTTTCTCCTGGCTTTCTCGAGCGTACTCAGGACATGCTGATCAAAGAACTGGGAAACGCTACCAGGAGATGAATCCGTCAATGATTCGCTTGGAGAAGATGAAGATGGAATATCTGGACTGTGACTCAACGATCCAGGATCTGACACCCTAGCCTGGTGGATCCCTCCAGTTTCTGTATTCACAGCCTTTAGGGTGGATTCTTCTGCCTGAACACTGCCCTTTTTCAAATCCTCTCCACCATTTTTTCCAATCTCTTTGCCAAACATTGACATTTTGGTTGACTTGAATGGTGCGGGCATTGGTTTCTTGATGCATTTGAGAGGTGATGTGAATCCCTTTGATGAAGGAGTAGCAGCATCGTGCTTTGGCTCATTTGTCAATGGCAACACAAGGGGCAGATGCCGGGCTTTAAGCGAATGCCGGTTCCCACCATCTCCAGATCGATGGACTTCAGGTGTTGTGTGAGGAAAGCTTGGAAATGAAACTGGGTGTTTTCCTGTGGGAGCTTTCTGGTCTTCTCCATTTCTTAAAACGCCCCAGGGTAGACTACGGGTCTTGTTGGCCACAGCTGAGCTGGAGCTCATGGTGGTCAATGGACCAGAACGTCCTACACCTGATGTTGGGAGACGTTTGGGCTTCTCAGGAAACAGTGGTCTGTTTCTCACCTGGATCTCCTCCTGGAACTTTGCCCTTATGGATCTGAAATTGTTGGACACTTCCTATAATCATATAAACCCCAAATGTAAAAGGTAAATAACAACAGCTTAATCAAACAAATGATAACCCATCAACAAATACATTTAAACTTCTACATAATAAATATTGTAGAATAAACAAAATAAAAAAATACATAAATATAACAATATAAACCTATAAACAAGAGAAACTTATCATGGGCTTCATCTAAACAACAAAATATTCTACTGAAACCCTTCCATCCATTTGACATGAGGCCAACAAAGGCTTTTTTTTTAAATACATTTATAAGTTGATTATCCCAAAACAATCTCCTTACCTGCTCCATTGCTGTTTTTTTTCGTTGTTGTTTTTTTCACCTTAAATATTACATAATACGAAGTTATTCGAGTAACTCACACAACGCGTTCAGGCAGTGTAGTATCACTCATGAATATGTTGTGTGTCGTTCCCTAAATTGTTCTACCTGATTGGCTGAAACGCAGACGTTGGCAAGCGAGTGCTGGAGATTATTTTGCAGAGATGAGTCACTTCTATTAAAACGAATAGCCCAACCAAGAAGCTCTAGCACACAACTGCCAAGGGACGTAGAAAGGAAGTCCCGCCTTACATGTAAAAGAGCCATCACCTTTTATATACAGATATAGCCTGTCAATTGTCTCAAGAACGCGCATGCGCTTTAGGTGTAGCCGCGAAAACTGCGAAAGCATTTTTATAGCGTAATTTGAGGTAAAGAAGCATAATTTATGGAAGCAGCGTTGTCAGATTTTACTGCTGATTTGAAATATGTTATTTGATCGTAATCCTGACCAACCGTTTTTGAGATTTCGGCGTTTTCCTATTCAAGTAGGTAGCGCTGCACGGGCAAGACTGGAAATAGCATCCCGAGAGCGTTCAAAGCTGGCCGACAGTGGACTGACTTGCTAGAAATACTTTGGTGATAGTCAGCTGGCGAATTAACGAGGCTTTCCTCATGAATATTAATTTAGTTTCGTGATGTTCGCGCTGGTTCGCCCAGCATCGGGAAGTGAATGATGTAGCTTATGAATATTAATTAGATTTCCCATGACAAATTAGCTTTCCTGGCCTACAAATGTGCGCCATGACTGAACAACACTGAAATATATATGACATTTTACAAGGAAAATCAATAACACTTTTGACAATTTATCTTGGTGAGTTTCTTAAAAAAAAAAGAAAATCACAGTTACCATGCAGTTTCAATCATAATCTAGCATTGCATAAAATAGGACAAATGGTAAGCTATTTAATAAGTACTATACAGTGTGCAATAAAGTGCACATACAGGGTGTGCTGGAGTGCCAGGTGAAGAGTGCAAATGGCAAAATAATTACAATGGGTAAAAATTATATTAAATCTAATATAGGTGGTAACAATTGGTATTTTTTCTTTCTTTTGAATCAATAACAGTCTTATCAACCCAGATGTCTGTGATAAAGGTTCTTATAGTAGTCTACTGGCCTGGAGGTGGAGCTCTCTGGGAAAAGTATCATTGTGCTGAAAAAAAGGTATTTAATTTTTCTTTCCCAAACCCTGTCAATCATTTACAACCCTGACATACAGTTTGTGGACTGGACCTAAGACTCAAATCAATCTCAAACCCCCAACAAACCATTTCAGTTATGAGCAGATTCATGTTTTCGCTTTGTATTTTGGGGATTTTTCTCTTTTGTCATTGTGTTTCTACCAGATTTACTGATGATTTACAACACAACAGGTAAGCAAGCGACTTTACTTTCGTGGTCTTTTCGTGTCATGTCATTCCTCATAGCACACTATATTTGATCTCTAAGGTCTAATGCATCTTCAAGACGGACCAGAGGAGTGAACACCCCCAACCCTATTGACTGTAAACTCAAGAGTTGGTCGCAGTGGTCACCTTGTAACTCATGCAGAGAGAGGACGGTAAAAACTCTTAAAAATGGTTATTTTTGGAGTTACATAAGAACCATCAAATGGTTCTTATGTGACTCCTAAAACTGTATGTTGTTAATATTTGCAGTTGTTTTTTTACCCACCAAATGTTTAATACAACATTAATTTTAATTCATTTAAATTATAAAAGTATTTTTTTTTTAATTAAGTATTTTACACTTAATTTGAACATGAAATAATGTAATTTCCATCAACTGGTCTGAAACACTCTCACACTAGCTCTGGTCCATTGGGCCATGATTGTTGAATCCTGTTTAAACGTTGTCAGAAAACTGTGATCTCGACTGTCCAATAGTTAAGTTGAAGGCATGCTCTATTAGTCTGTTATATAAGCTCTTACAATATAAGCTATTAAGCGTTGAAAAATTATCTATATTGTAAGTAATTTCGGGTCTGTTTTGCAGTTTCGCTTCCAGTATCTGGAACGGCCCTCTCAGTTTCAGGGTCACCAGTGTGTGCACAGTCAGTGGGATGAGAGACTTTGTCGACAAGAGGGCGAGTGTGAGCCTCAAGACCACTGTGGGGACATGTTTGCATGTGGGCCCTATGGTAAATATTTCTGCTTGCATTTCGGTCATTATGTTTGATTGGTCCAGGTTTTCTATTTTTGTATTTGTTTATATATTTCACAATATGCAAATATTTTTTTTATTTTTTTTTATTTAGTTTTCAGTTTTATTTTATTTCCCAATGGGCATTTTCATTAGTGTTTTCAAACATTTTTGTCTGTTTTTCTATTTTTCCACTATGTTTAATTTTTATTGTAGTTGTGTTTTTATTGTACTTGTGTTGTTGTACAGAGCTGACGAAATACATTTAACAATGATACATTTCTCAGTGTAATTTATATCTGTGGCATTTATGTAGGCAGATTGTAAAAGTTTCATATTTTATAGCTTATAACTTCATGAAAATTAAATGGAACATATAATGTCAAATACCATTACTTAGAAGAGGTGATAATCTTTCAAACAAGCCCACACACATTGTAATCGGATACATAGATCATTAGATAATCCACACAACGCACAATGTGGCTAAAACACGTTCGTTTTCCTGGATCAGATGACTTGATCAGAAATTATGTAGTACGTTGTCAAGCATCATGGAATGCTAAACCAATCGTATTAGGTTTCAGATCACTGCAACCAGAGGTGAAGTCATCCAAATATGGGCAGAGAGGATCGTTTACTCTAATTACATATGGACACCAGGAGATGGTGCCAAGTACATGACACAGACTCAATGATGGCTCAAATGACACAGAATGAAACTGATGCTTTGGAGATAGAGAGAGCATACCTTTAGTCATTGTTTTATGTGTATGTGTAATTAGATCTGATGCACAATTATTATGTTTTATTTGTTTAGAGAGGCTTTTGGACACTTAGAGACATTTTTGGACACTAGGATAAATTATATTTGTAATGCTATTTAACTTTTGATTGTTTTGTTGTATCATCACAAAATTTTGTAAGTTACAGGCGACATGACTGGGAACAAAACAAAAATGAGTTACACCCTGAAATATATATACTGTTTAAACTCATGCCTCCCCACTCACGAGCCTAATGTCACTTTGCTTATATTCGTCACATTTACTATATAGTCTTCTGCCCAAACATTTTAATAATGTTGACAAATGATACATCTGTCAAATCAGAAAAATAAGAATAAAAGAAATTCTTAAGTTATTTTTCAGCAGTTTCTTTGGCTGAGAGTCTCAAAATTGATATAAATCTACTATATCATTAAAAAAAAAAAACATTTCTTTACAGTGATTCAAAACACTGTACCCTCCTTGTTTTTATGTTGTTGTTTATTTGTGGGAATCTTTAAAAACACCCTCAAAGCTTAAAGGGTTAACTAAAATGAATTCAATTCGTTTTCTTTTTTTTTTTTTAATTACACTGGCTTATGAATCTTTTAAATGTTATGTGTTCTTCACAGGACGTTGTCTCAGACAGGAGCTCCGTTGTAATGATGAGATGGACTGTCTAACACAGAATGATGAGACTGACTGTGAAGTGACAAATAAAAAAGAAAACAAATGTACCCACATGCTGATAATACCAGGAGCTGAGAAAGCCACTCAAGGGTATGATGTACATTGAAATGTGCACATGGTTTATTTCTTGGCTATTGCTATTAAAATATTTTAATAGCATAATATTATTTATATATATATATATATATATATATATATATATATATATATATATATATATATTGATAATATATAGTCAATACTGCATATATACATCATACGTATACGTCAGTAGCACAAAAAGTATTTGACTTAATGCACACTTGAAACTCTGTAAATGTAATTTATTTCCATAGCAAATTAGTGCAATAATTGGCATTTATTAAAAAGGACAAGCATAGAGTACTTAAGTAAAACATTTCACAAGAAGACATTTTTTAAGTTTTAAATGTTTAACACATTTTAGGTCTATACACTGTTCAAAATGAAGACAGAAAGTATCTGGACACTTTCTAGATGTCAAAAGGTAGTGCAACATGTCCACATGTGAACTACATCTATGATAAGGTTCAGTTCACTAAGAAGTGAGGAAAGGATGCAAAGAAAGGAAACGAGGATGCACAGTTTTAAAAAGGAGGAGCACCCTCTGTCGCTAGCAAGCAGGCTAATTGTTAACAGTATGCTAAGCTAGTAGGCTAACCAGTTAGCTTGTGAACTTACTGGTGAAAACAGAATGAGAAATGATTAATTTCACTATTTATAGCTTTGGTTTAATAATATGAAATGTGAGATAATTTAAAAGTTATTATTTGGCATATTTACATGGTTAAGACAACATGAATAATATAGCAATTGGATAGAATTTTAAAAGTACGTTTAGCCAATGGAATCACTTTTTGATTTTGTGTATTACTTGTAGTCTTGCGGGATGAAGACAGAGGTTGAGTATGGAATTGCATACTACTCTTACTATTTCTGCAAAAGATAGATATGACAGAAGTAGCAAGAGTAGTATGCCATTCTGAACTCAGCCAGATTGGAGCACCACAGCACCACTTTTTCACCCAAGTCCACACATTTTTTCATAAGGATTTTCTAAAATCTTCATAAAAGTTAAGCCATGAACCAAACCAACCAACTCAGAGGTGAATCACAATAATACAAACTTGAATTTAAAGCTAAAAAGTAGTATTTGAAAAGCGGACAAAAAAACAAAGGTTCAAAACAGTGTACTGTACTTAATGTCAGTATATTGAATTTTGAAATATTGAAATAACCAAAATAAATGACAAACCATATCTCTGCAAAATTCTATATTTTTAAATGAGCAAAGCTGCTTTTTCTCCATGTGTTCATAAATGAAATAACCCATCAAACATTAAAATCTCTCTGTCCTTTAAGTGTTTAAAGTGCTCAAATTTAGCCTTTAGAAATGTAAGTACTGGAATACCAGGTAAATTTACATTATATGTTGAAAAGTCCTTAAAAGTGCTTGAAGTTAAAATGGAAAATGTCTTCCATGTAATGTGTGTACATCAAAGATGAAATCCATGTGTCTTAGAATATTCTTTCAGTACAGTCAGTTGTTGGTCAAAAAGTAAAATTAAATATTAATTTTAAGTACACATAGCACGGGTGCTGTAAAGAAATAGCGACTTCTGTGAAAGAAATCGCCTGAACGTTTCTGCCAGATGCTAATAGAACTGCCGCAATTCTTAAAGCAAAAGTACTTCAGTTCTTGAAATACAAATTAATGTAAAGTCAAGATAAATACTTGTAAATTGTACATATTATTTCAGTGACAGCTAATAATATTATAATATAATATTAAATTATAAAATGTTAAATTGTAAAATTATAAAATGTAAAAAGCTAAATTGTGTTTATAATAATAATAAGACAAGTTATGTAAAAATACATATACACTTTCACACACTATATATATTTTCCTTGAACAAAATAGATAGTCCCTGTACTAAGCTATAGGGATGGAAACAAATACAGCTGTTCAACCTCCACCTACACAAACTATTTTTGAAGGTTTTTTGTTTGTGAAAAAATTTACTTGAGAAAATCTATTGTTATTTGAACTTTGAATATTTATATTATGTATTAGAAAATTAAATTTGTATGAGAAATTATGAGAAACTGCATTTTGCTCGAAATCCATTGAATCGAATAAATAGAATCATGATTAGATAACCCTATTGTCTTACCCCTACAATGAAGCATTATGAATAATATCGAATTAAGAACAATAGAAAAATATGAAACTATTGATTTAAAGTTGTTTATCATAAGTAAAGAAATAGTACATATTAATCTATAGGATTTTTGCTTCCGGCACCAGACTGTTGCATTCTGTCACGATGTTGCACGTTACAATGTGGCTAGTATTTATCAACAAAATCGCTGTATAAAGCCGCATTCACACTGCCAGCGATTTTATTGCTAGCCGCTGTACTTTTGATAATTAGTGGGCGTTTCTACCACCGGTTGCTCTCACATTATTGGTGGGCTGAAAAACTGTCCATAGATTGTGTTAATCTAATCAAATCTAAGGTGTATTGCTGGTCAAAATAAGATATTCTAAAAAAGATATTCCACTTGTGGCTGGCATATGTCAAAACCAAGTAGATATTCAAATTATTCAAAGGGAGAAAAAGGTATGATATCATTAGTCCGGTTGATCTGTGCATCCAACATTCGCACCCTATACTACGTTTCAGTTCCTTTTCCGAACGATGCCACAGCTGTTTGCTTCCGAACCAAGATAAGACATAAAAAGCTTTGTCTTCAAAATTTAAAACTGTGAGACTTCAGAAGACATTCTTTAAATTTATTGTAACAAAACGTCCTGGTTACTTTCGTAACATCCATTCCCTGATGGATGGAACAAGACGTTCTGTTGATGTAGCGACACTAGGGGTCGCCCTTGGGAGCCCCATACACCTCTGATCTTTGAGAAAAGGCCAATGGGAATTGGCGAGTGGATTTTGCATGCCACTCCCCTGGACATAAGAGTATAAAAGCCTGCGGTCTCATCCCAGAACTCGACCGGGGCACACAAGCGTGCTTGGGAATGGGAAGTCCGTGGGGGGTTTCACGGTGGAGAAGCTCCCATTGCCCCCCGCAACATCAACATTGCCATGGTCATGTTTTCGCAATGTGGACATGAACCATCCACGAACGATGTCGCAACGTGGGACGCAACCAAGCTCGAGAGACAGCGATTGTGGCCGTCAGAAGCAGAGAGATAGCGACCGCAACCAGGAATACTACACATACGAAAAGGCATCTTTAATGCCTTTTCGACAGGAAGAATATGCTTTCTTTGCTGCTATAGTTCCCAGGGGCGTTCTCTATGCAACACCGGTGCAAGAGGGGGAGAAACCGCTGTAATACGCCGTAAATCCAACAGCTCACTACTCTCAGAGGACAATGGAATGGCAGAGAAATTCAGCTTGCTGCACACAACCGCTCGGCTCTGAAGAAAACATCTGAATGAGTGGTTGCACCCCAGCTCCATTTATACCCGTATGTCCGGGGGAGTGGCATGCAAATTCCACTCGCCAATTCAACATTGGCCTTTTCACAAAGATCAGAGGTGTTTGGGGCTCCTAAGGGCGACCCTTAGTGTCACTACATCGACACAACATTGAGTGTGTGACTCAGGGCCATCGCTGAAGTTCATGGCACTCAGGAGAACATTTACTGTATGGGCCCCATGAGGACCATAGGGCCACTTCATCACACCAGACAAACCTGACTGTACTCATAAATAACCAGACAGACGGTGAAGATTGATCTGTCAGCTAACTCCGACCTTTTGAGCTTTGAGGTCTGAAGCACGGCCAAGTTATTTTCAGAGCAACGGTCTGTTATCTGATATGTAGATTTGATACGATTGTATCAGTTTACTCACTCAGAAAATTCACAAGGTTTCACAACCAGCTTAGAAGGAAAAACTGTTTAAAAACTCACCATATGTATATACAATTGTATCCAATTGCATGGATTTGTTTTTGTCAGATATAATGCCTTATCTGGTGCTTTTGTAAATCACGTTCTGGATCCCAAATACTTCGGAGGTACTTGTGAATACATCTATAATGGAGAGTGGCGAAAACTCACGTATGATCCCTTCTGTGAACACCTCAGTTATGATGATGAGGAAATGTATTACCGGAAACCTTACAACTTCCTCTCCTATCACTTCACGGTATGTTTGCATATCTGTGATACTTTTATTTCGCAGAAAATCTTTTTATTGTTTGCTATGTTTCCCATTCGTGTGTCTATATTTGATCATCTCAAGCATCTTCTTAGGAAACAAATTAGCATGAATGATCAAATAATGTGACTAAGTTCAGTATTCTTTTAATTGTATTAATAATAAGTAATGGGGACACACATACACCAATAAACCAAAACATTATGACCACTCACAGGTGAAGCAGATTACGTTGATCATCTCCTAACAAGGCCACATGTCAAGGTCTGGGTAGAATAGTTGGTAAGTGAACAATCAGTTCCCGTAGTCAAAGTGTTGAATGCAGGAGAAATGGGCAGGAGTGAAGACCTGAGCAACTTTGACTAGGGCCAAATTGTTATGGCCAGATGACTGGGTCAGAGTTACCCCAGTCAAATTCCCTGCATCTCAATCTGATTGAGCATCTGTGGTTTGTGCTGGACCAACAAGTCTGATCCATGGCTGCTCCACCTAGCAATTTACAGGGCTAGAAGGATCTGTTGCTTTGTCTTGGTGCCAGATACCATACCACCAGATACCACCATCATGGGTCTTGTAGAGTCCATGCCTTGGCGGGTCATGCTGTTTTGCCGGAACGCGGAGGACCATCAGTATATTAGGCAGGTGGTCATAATGTTATGGCTCAACAGTGTATACTGTAGCACCCAAACAGCAGTTTGCTGAGAATGACCCCCAAACAACTAGTATCAATTTTTTATCTGTAAATATGATAAAATATTTTGGTTTTCACCAGATTTACTGTGGTTCTGTTCCTGCCAGGCACAAGCAAATACTGAGGAGGGATCCGATTATTATGAGGACGCTGTCAGCTTTCTCAAGGCAAAACAGACAGAAAGATCCTTTAACTTTGGAGCAACGTTTGGAGTCGCTGTGGTGGAAGTTGGTTTGCAAGCCAGTTCTGAAAACAAGTTGCTAAGAAACATATCACAATACAATAGTGAGGTAAAGCAATACATCATGGCTTATACATTTAATGATTGTACATACATGAAACAACTGGATGCATATTGATGTGTGAAAAAGACATAAAGCATATACATATATCTCTAGAAGCATTCTGCAAATGTTGAAAGACCTTATCTTACTTAGGGAATACAGCCTACTTTTCTTTAGTTTTGCTAACTAACTGGCAAAAAGTCTGGTCCATATTACAGCATATTCTGGGCAAGAACCACTGTCTAAGACAGAAAGATTTGGTCCCCATTTAATGTTTTGTCATCTGAGGGACGCCCCCATTTCTCTGGCACCTAAATGTGTTGCATATGCTGCATACCCCATATTTGCACCACTGGCTAGACGGATGCCTTCTGGGGGTGGGAAAAAATGTATTCTGTTAATATTGTTGACTATCCTTTGCATTTTTAGGAGATGGGTTTTGTCAGGCTATTGTCAACAGTAAAAACAGCTCAGTTTAAGATGAGGAGTAAAGATCTGATGCTGGACGAGGACGTGCTCTGGGCTCTAGCTGATCTACCTGATGAGTATGACTTCGGTGCATATTCCCATTTCTTCAATGAATATGGCACACACTATGTGACGGAGGGAACGATGGGAGGGCAACTGGATTATGTTGCAGTTGTGAACAAGAATGCTATGAAAAGAAACGGTGAGTAAACTTTTCAGTCCAAAATGTACAGTGGACAAGATGAACTGCTGATAATAAAAAGGAATGATGTCATGAAAAAAAATAAACTAAAAGTTAAATACATGTGCTAGCTTTATTTAGGGGTCCAATCAAAAAAGCTGCTGCAATCCTGTTGTGTTGTTTTGATTTTCTTATTTTTCTGCCTTAAAAAAGTTTGGGATGGTAAAACTTGCCAAGATGGTCCCAAATCTTAACCACAACTTGCATTCATAAACAAAGGCATACGACATTCCAACGCTAGGTGCCACTATAATGGAGATTGATTTTTAATGGGAATAGGCGATACCAATTATTTCCATTTTATCCGATACCAAGTATTCTCAAAGCCAATATTGATACCAATAGGCCTGGTTCTGACTATGTTGACATGGACACCAGAAAGCGGCTTATTGCAAGAAAGAGTTTTTGTGTGAGAAAGCAGCATTCCCGTTTATATTCCCGTTTATATGCACTGTATAAGCAGCAAAACTCTTTACTCTCGTATGCAACCCCAATTCCGAAAAAGTTGGGACAGTATGAAAAAAATAATTTGTAAATTATAATCACCGTTTGCTATATTGAAAGCACTAAAGGGGCGTACACACTGCCAGCGACATCGCGCGCGACAGCGACTCCATCCCATTAATTTTCAATGAGAGCACAGCGACTTCCGGCGACACGAGCTATCGCGACCGTTGGCTACTAGATGTGGGCGTGTCCAGTGACGCGACAAAGTTGAGACAAGTTCAACTTTATTCAAATGAAGAGCGACTTACATAAGCGACAGCCAATAGGAGGGAAGACGGGAGAGCTCACGAGATCCTTCTCTCTATCTCTCTCTCTCTCTCAGCTCCTGCAGTAACGGAAAGATGGATGAAAGGCTAAATTCTTGCTGTTAGCAATTTCCCAGTGCTCTATGATATGTCTCTTCCCACATACAAGGACATTTTTAAGAAAAATACTGCGTGGAATGGTGTATCTGAGATTGCGGGGATTTTGTGGACCCAGACAGACCGGCATTTGCATTTTTGCCGCAGATAAACAGTCGCTATGGCAAACAGCACGCCTTGTTTCTCATTCATCTTTGATATAAATCATTTTATGTACTGACTCCATTTATATTTAGTAATTTCCCTCCAAAATGTTTGTTTTTAGTGGCAAGAAAATCGATTCGCTGTCAACAGCAATGGAATGGCATTCGTGAATGTAATTTATAAACGTTACTAGGCAACCAGTAGTGGGAACGCCCACTGGCGACCTGCAGTGACAAAGTCGCTGGCCGTGTGTACGCAGTTTAAAACTACACATTATATGATGTTTACCCTGTGAATTTCATTGTTTAAGACTTATTAAGCATTTGGGCTCTGAAGACACAGGTTTGTTAAGTTTAGAATGTGGAATTTCTAAACTTGTGTCTCAACCTCGGGACTCCTATCCTGAGGTCACCAGAACCGGTTGGATCCAGCTTCATTCCTGCTTTGTGTTGGACTCCACTGCTACATGTCGCTGAATGATGATGACTAAATTCAGCCGGTGCCAAACATCACTTCAGTCTATTATGATGGACTTCAGAGGATGAACTGATGCCAACTACAACCTGCATCACCTCGGTCTATTGATGGACTACGATCTGTAATTGACTAACTATTGCCAACAAAAGCCTTCATCAGCCAATTAACAAGGACAATTGCATCTATGTGAACTTCTGCAATTAATCAAGATGGACTTCAAAGACTGTGGTCATTAATCTTACAGTTCAAACACAATCGATGTTTAAACACTGACCCTTAACCCTTACTTAGTTTAATCATTTTAAACCATGATTTTAACTATACACAAGTAATATTTACATTACATTCATAATGTTAGCCAGAGGGGAACTGGCCCCCACAGCGAGTCTGGTACCCAAGGTTATTTTTCTCCATTAATCAACATCTTATTGAGTTTTGTGTTCCTTGCCACGGTCGCCTACAGCTTGCTCACTGGGGTTATTAATACAATTATTATTTAATTATTTTTAAACACAATTAAGAATCGTGTTTTATCTAAATTGCACAATGATGATGATTCATCGACTTTATAGACATTACAGTTTTATCGTCTGTTAATGCTGATCTTCTGTAAAGCTGCTTTGAAACAATGTGTGTTGTGAAAGGCGCTATACAAATAAACTTGACTTGACTTAATTTCCCCCATTCATCCAATATGCAGGTTTTTAGCTGCACAATTGTATAGGGTCTACATTGCTGGATGGTGTGCTTAATAATGTGCCACACATTCTCAATTGGAGATGGTCAGGACTGCAGGCAGGCCAATCTAGCACCCTCACTCTGCTCACACAGCCATGCTCTTGAAATCCGGGCAGTATGCGGTTTGAAATTGTCCAGCTGGAAAATGCAGGGACGTCCCTGGAAAAGATGGTGCTGGATAACCGTATAGGTTGGAACAAAATGTATACATATCTGTCTGTATTTATGGTGTTCTCACAGATGTGCGAGTCACTCATGCCATGGGCACTGACAAACCCCTGGCAAATACATTGGCTTTTGGACCTGATGCTAATAACAGCTTGGATGGCCCGTTTCCTCTTTGGCCCGGATAACACAATGACTGTGTTTTTAAAAATCTTTTTGAAATGTGGACTCTTCGGACCAAAAAAAACCACTACTTTCCATCTAAGATGAGACAGAGTCCAGAGAAGTCGGCAGTGCTTCTAGACAGTGTTGATGTAGGGCATCTGCTTTACATAGTGAAGTCTTAACTTGCATCTGTGGACGCAGCGGCGAATGGTGTTGACTAACAAAGGTTTGCTAAAGTAATCCCAAGCCCATGTTCATGATATCCTTTTACAGATGAATGATGTTTTTAAGAGAGTGACGTCTGAGAGATCAGATATCACTCGCCATCAGAAGTGGTTTTCGTCTCGAGATTTGCCAAGTGAAATGCCCCAAATCCTTCCAATTTGTCTTTGCGGAACATTGTTCTCAAAGTGCTGTATTATTTGCTGAAGCATTTGTTGGCAAATTGACAAGTCTTTTGGAGGCTCCTTATACAGTATACAGTATAATGACACAATTTCCTCACCTGTTTAACATCTCCTGTTTCACATTGCCTTTCATATTTCATCTAGTCAAATTGTTATTAGTCTTAAATTGCACGTCTCAAATTTTTGGGTGTGTTTTGAAATTGTTGGGGCTTCGTTCAGGAGAGGGTTTGGTTATTAGCAATAATGAATAATTATAAGATAAAGATAATGACGAATTATTAAAATCAATAGAATATTAGTAAGGATATCTATTGCCGGGGCACCACCCTGGAATCAGAGACTAATAACCAGACAGTAAAGCAGTCTCAATATAGGATTGTTCTCTTAGGAATGTTGACGTCCAGAGAACATCAACATTTAAAAGGAAAACAGTGAAGGCTTGAATCTGAGCACTGACATCCACAGCCAGACCTTGGCATAGGTGCATGCAGAACAATACCAAAACACTTCTCTTTAAAGTATAACAAAGTTTATTGATGCAGTAATATAAATTAATTATCAATACAATGCAGTCGATACACTAACTACAAACTAAACAGTAACATGATTAGATATGGTAAGAGATAAGCTTATAGTACATGAGATGAGGGTAGGGGTGTGTGTGAATCGGTGTATGTGTGTGTAAGGAGAGAAGGAGTTCACAAAATCACGGATGTGGCTCTCTTAGAGAGTGTGCCGCGTGAAGTTTCCGGCCAGAGCATGTGGCCACGAATGTGGGTGGAGAGACTGGTTTATTGTGTCTGCCCATTTAATGCGTGTCTCAGCTGGTACGATAACTTTGGGACAAAGCTGGGCTCTATCGCCAAGTTATCGTTTGCCAAATGTGTGTGCGGGTATGTTTGTGAGGGGTTCTGTGTGTGTGTGTGTGTGTGTGTGTGTGTGTGTGTGTGTGCGGTTAGTACGAGAGAGAGAGAGAACAGCCAAAGCTGTTTGTCTGGTTTAGCGATCGTGGGAGAGACGGCAACCGTTTTTTCACTCAGAGACGTGGTGAACAGCTCTTAATCCGGCTGCCGTGGCCATTGGTTCTATAATGGATAAACTCAATGTGCCAGTCCCACCCGCAACGGCGGAAATGCACAAACACCCTAATGTGGTTGGACAACAACACATCAAATCTCATTCGTGGTAACCGTAAGTTACTATAATACCTTGAGTATTATTAGCAACAATGAGCGGACTCTGCGGTCTGTAAACCGTACAAGTTATTCTTGATACTCAAGAATAACACAATATAATAATCTATCTCTGCCCAGACATAAACCCCTTACTTGAGTCACGTGAGGACAGGGGCAGGATGTGTTTGTCCGTCGTTTGACTCTGACTCAGTTCCTCAAAGCTGGGGTGATGACCATAGGCCTTTCCTTGCCCTGTTGGCAGGCGGTGTAGCGGCTGATTATCGGTGGGTTGGTGGAGATATCAGGGAAGTCGACTCTGTTAAAGAAGGAAGATAGAATATTCTTTCTTCACTTCTTCAGGCAAAAGGGTGATACACGGTTTGCCGGCGGTCTCCTTCGACTCTGTTAGCGTGCTTGGTGGAACCGGAGAATCTTAGCTCATCCAGAGGGATGAAGATTGTATGGCCAAAGTTCAGGTACATACATTATTTCCTGGGGCAACAAGGCTACACCTGGGAGCAGCAGGGATGCAACTAGACATGGAGCATGCTGTCGCTGGAAGCAAGGCTTAGGAGGAATCTCTGGGGTATTATACTCTCGATGACATCATGGTTGAGGGACACGTTCTGTCGTGCGTTTCATCCAATAGGAGTTGAGAGTTCGATCCTTCAGAATTTCACACCTAGGTGTAAAGTGAGCAAGGCTTGATGGGATCTGTAGTCTGTTTGGACTCCCTTTGTTTGATTTTGGTGCTGTTTTTGCGTTATCGGGCTTTGAGTGTTCCTACAGGCCCCAGTCAGAATTTATGACTGTGTGTAGGCCTGCCTTTGTCTCCTATCTGAACACATGAGGCCCAACACAATTATCTGATTTGAAATTACTGTACATTTAAAAAAACAAACAATAAAATTCACAAGATATAACATCATATTTTGTGTAGTCATGGTGCTTTCAATATAGCTAAGGGTGAATATCATTTACAAATCACTCCTTTTTGTTTTTATTAGCATTTTTAATACTGTCCCAACTTTTTCGGAATTGGGGTTGTACATGCGGCTCTGTCAGTAAGCAGCTTTCTCCACAGCAACTTAATTTCCCACAACCCTTGTTTAAATAAACATGGTTTTGTGTAAATTCTCTATGTGCGAGCTGAGGTCTTAACCAATCAATGCTCATGTGCTGAACATCCTCAAGCACCCCTGTAGAACTGGGCCTTGTATCAGCCGTTGATACTTATCAGCAAATTAATTACCAAATTAAAACCATCTGAAAATTGGTTTAAGCATGAAAACGCCAATATGAAAAACCGATGGTTCATTTATAATTAATTATCATCACACTTTGTAAAACCTCTTTGAATTCAAATGCACAATCCAGAAATAATGATAATAATGAGGGTTAGCACTCCAAAGAACTTATAATATAACATTTTGATTTTTTCTCACTCTTGTATTAATGAGGAAATACCGTCGTTATGTGACACTTGTGAAAGCGGCACTTACCTATACATGATGAGGTAAAACCATCCAAAACAGTAAACTTTTACTTCTGAGACATTGGTATGTATCCATTAATGCTGCACAATTGATTAAGTTTGAAATCACAATAAGTTATTGCAAGGTCTTACAATTAAGCTAAGCTTACAAACTAAGCCTAACAAGGCTGCAATCAGCTCTTCAGTTAGCGCTTCAGTCAGCATTGTGTAAACAAGCGGCGCCCTCTAGCGGTGTCTGGATGGTATTTTCTATTATCCATAACGCAACTATAGAATTTAAAGGCCGCTTTGTTCTTTTGGTAACTTTCTATTTTTAATTGATGTGTTTCCTTGGAATTGCTTAACATAGTTTGTTTGCATACTATGAAATTGTGATGTTCTATTATTTAGAGTACAAACATGTAAAATGTGAGTTCTGTTGCTTTGAACTGCAAAAACAGAAGTGCAAATTTTTTTTTTTTGAAGTATAAAATAAACTTTTTTTTACATCAAGCATCATGCTATGATACTGTATTTAGTTATTTTTCAATCTCTTTTATCTTTTTATTTGATATTTATCTTTCATTGTGGCTCTCTTTAAACTTTTGGCTTGTCAAGTGTTCAGTAGATCAAATCCATGTTCAATGGATATTGCTTGCTGTTTGAACAAAAGCTTTTGTACCTCTTTGTACATTTTTAAAACACAATTCCTGAACAAACTAGTGATCTGATGACAGAATTATTTTTAATTCTAAATTATGAAAGTTATTTGTTCAAATCGGTATTGGCCAAAAAATTTCATATTGGTGCTTCCCTATAATTAATTATAATTGTTTTGGGGGGTTTTTTGCCGCCAATTATATCTATTTAACATTTATTTAAAAGCTATCATTTTTAGCACAGGGAAAATCGACCCGCCATGTTTGAGTCAAAGATAAGACAATCCCATTTTTTCCCCCTTTTTTTTTTGTAGTCCAGATATATAGTCCAGATATACACCACCGTGCCGCCCTAACATTTATCATATTAAAAAAAAAGTTTGTTTATGTGGTGTAACCAAACGTTTTTATAATATTTCTCATATTAAAAAAGTTTGTTTGTGGTGTAACTGCATAGGTGGCCATTTTGCTGTCATTTAACAAAAAACAATAAAATTTGTGTCATTAAATGATTCAATATCAATATTTGTACATTTTTATGCTTGGGTCATGTGGTGTAACCCTGAAAAAACTTCTTGATATTCTTGACTCTGTGAATTCATTATATTTGAAAAACTAAAAAGCGCTTTAGATGAAAATCCTCAAAATTACACTTGTCACTTATTTTGTCTGTCAAACTGAAATAGAATGATTTTATTTACAAATATGTGTAAATTAATTGCTATGTAAGTTACTGCATGTCTTCATATATTTCATTGACTTCCAACCATTACATCAAGGCCAGCTTGACTGTTTCTTAAATGCAGTTAGAGTCACACATTTACAACAGAGTTTTGTAATAAATTACATTTAATTATATATTTTTTTAAATCATTTATGTTACCAAACAGTATTGCAGTGTGGTAATTTTCAGCACTTTTCCAATATGCCTGGACCCAGATGATTGCTGTTTTGTGCTATAATGTTTATTTTATGTGATTTTTCTTTTTTGCAAATTTCAGTTAGAAAAACTAAAAGTGAGTGTACTATTAACACATTCTTTTCAATGTTAGAAATGCATGGACAACAGATGGGAATGTGCCTTGGAGGGTCTTTGAGCGTGGGATTCAATGATTATGTCAGCGCTAAAGGTTCCGTAAAAGGATGCCAAAAAGATGGGGAATTGAATCAAAGTATGTAACTTGGAGCCTGACACATTTTTATTAGGAGTTTGGATTTTACACATCTTTTAACTAAACTATGTTTTTCTTTTACAGGTGGGAAAGCATCCAATAGTGCTATTGAGGATGTCTTTGGCTTTGTGAAGGGTGGATACACAGGCACCAGCAGTGCAAACTTGGCTATCAGGGATGCCATAAGTTACAAGAACTGGGGAAAGAGTCTTAAATACAACCCTGCATTAATTGATTTTGAGGTGCATTTATATTATTAATACACTTGTTTCATACTTTGTCATATGTATTGTACCATTGGTAAGGTCATTATCAACACTGATGCGGTGTTGTAACTGGATGAGAGTATCGTCCAAATTCATTATGAAACATATTTATTTAAAGAGCCCATGAACTCTTAGCTAAACAAGTGCAGTCTTCTTTCCTGCACTCAGGGAAAAGGGCCGTATTAAAGCGCTTGTCTGAATGGCTTTAACGTCACAGCTCAGGATAATCGCTAGTGAAGGGCTTGGGACCTTGATTCCTGGGTGCCGTCAATTTTCCCAGACACAGTTGTGTTTAGAACGGAGTGCTCATTAAATTAAATTGAGGTGGACCCATTTTCAAAACGTTTATCAGGAGGAAGGGACGTTCTCATATGGGATATAAATACATTGCCTCAAAGCTAACAGACAGGGACTTAAAGAAACAAATGTCAATAATGGGGTCTATGTTTTCCTACTATTGGAAAGGTTTTAATAGTCCTTATTAGTAATTAATGGTTTTTGTTTCTACTCTAGATTCTACCAATATATGAGTTGGTGCGTTTAAGCACGGCAGCCGAGCAGCTACGTTTAAAGCTGCCCCACCTGAAGATGGCATGGGAGGAGTATATACAGACCTTCAACCCTTGTCACTGTGCCCCCTGCATGAATAACGGAGTTCCTGTTCTCTCCGGGACAGCTTGCAGATGTATTTGTAAAAGTGGTTACACTGGTGATGCCTGTGAGGAGACTGAGAGACAAGGTGATGTTCTTGACCAAATAGAACTCTTCATAAATGTATGTGGTCTAAGCCCCTTATAATTCCTTTGTATAACACTGCAAACGACTTTGTGGCGAATATGGCGAACGAAGGCTGCGAAATGAGGCTGCCTTCCAAGGGTCCTCACAATTGAGATGGCCTTCGACGGTGCATCATGACATGGCAGCCAAGATATCCAGCCTAACAAGGCTGCAATATTACGATTGAGAAGCACCCTTTGTCGCTTCGTGTCACTCTGTGTCGCTGGTTATTATACTGCTGTTATGTAAATGGTAAAGTAAATGGAGTGGCGGTGGCATAGTGGGCTAAAGCACATAACTGTTAATCAGAAGGTCGCTGGTTTGATCGCCACGGCCACCACCATTGTGTCTTTGAGCAAGGCACTTAACTCCAGGTTGCACCGGGGAAATTGTCCCTGTAATAAGTGCACTGTAAGTCGCTTTGGATAAAAGTGTCTACCAAATATGTCAGTGTATATGTAAATCAAACGGTTTTCAATGCATCAGTTTAATTAGGCTATATCCATGTATGTGGTTACAGACAAATGATATAGAACAGTGAAATCATTCACAGAAACTTTTAACTTCTCCGTCTTGCCTGTACTTGACTCTAGTATCTCGTACACTCACTGCCTGGAGACAGATGACGTGAGCTCCACTGTCTTCACTCCCATTGGTAGTCGCTCCCAAATGTCACCCGTAATTTGCATAAAGTTTACATTTTCTCAACTTTGTCTTGTCGTTTACCACAGCGATCTCTGTCACCAACGGTCACAGCAGCATGTGTCATAGAAAATCGCTCTGTTGTCATTGAAAATGAATGGGATCCTGTCGCTTTGTTGCACGATGATGCTGGCGGTTTGAATGGGGCTTAAGAAACAATGTAATTTATTTGCATACCACTCACTAGTCCAACTTGAACAGGCACTATATACGCTGATATATATACAGTACACTGATGCCAAAAGTTTGGAATAATGTAAGATTTTGCTCTTATGGAATGAAATTGGTACTTTTATTTACCAAAGTGGCATTCAACTGATCACAATATATAGTCAGGATATTAATAACGTGAAAAATTACTACTACAATTTGAAAAATAAATTCTGAACTTCTTAAACTACCTCAAAGATTTCTTATCAAAAAATCCTCCACGTGCAGCAATGATAGCTTTGCAGATCCTTGGCATTATAGCTGTCAGTTTGTCCAGATCTAGCTGATCCCACAAAATCTCAATGGGGTTTAGATCCATAACACTCTTTTCCAATTATTTGTCCAATGTCTGTGTTTCTTTGCCCACTTTAACCTTTTATTTTAGTTTTTCTGTTTCGAAAGTGGCTTTTTCTTTACAATTCTTCCCATAAGGCCTGCAGAGTCTTCTCTTTGCTGTTGTACATGAAACTGGTGTTGAGCGGGTAGAATTCAATGAAGCTGTCAGCTGAGGACATGTGATGCATCTATTTCTCAAACTAGAGACTCTGATGTACTTATCCTCTTGATTAGTTGAAAAATGACACCACACTTAGGATGGGTGATATACCAGTTCCAGTGTTGCCACATCTTGCAAGAGAAAAACAGGACCTGGTATGGAAATCTAGATAAAAATGAGCAGTTTATCTCACCAAAAATTAACGCATTTAAAAAAAAAAATCTTTTTCCCTTATGAACAATTGAAAGGGTCTTTGTTGCCATTTGCAGCTATATTCTGCAGAAATAATTTTAGTCCTGTGCTTAAGTATTTTAGTAAAGGCATGTAAATAAACAGTGCTATTAGTGTGTGCAATACATTCTCAGTGAATTGCCCCACAGAGCTTATACTCAAATGTTTCCCTCTGACAGGTCCTACACATGGAGTCTGGAGCTGCTGGAGCTCCTGGTCCCCTTGTGTGTCTGGAAAAAAGACAAGAACACGACAATGCAACAACCCCCCACCAAAAGATGGTGGTTTTCCTTGTCAAGGAAGCGGTGTTCAGAACAGGAATTGTTAAACATTTACTAAATCTCATGTTGATGTTGCCTTGTCTTACATTTCATGAAGATAATACAGGTTCAATCTGCCTTAAATATTGATTTTGCCATTGATTTATATTTCACAAGAACAACAAAGGTTGTTTTGGGGTGAAATTTGACCTGTGAGGAATGTTTCTGTGTGGAACCATGAGGACTAGAATCAGAAATAAAATTTCTGAAAACCCTTGTTGTTGTTTTTTAACTCCTCCTAAGCCATTTGTCCAATTCAGTCAAAATTAGGCATATATAATCTATTAAATTTGTTCTGGTTCGTGGGCTGTAAATTCACTCACTGACCTACATTTTCTGAATCCAAAATAAAAAAAAAAAACCTTGGTATCCTTTGACAGCAAAACATTGAGGATGCATGCCAAGTTTTATCAAATTTCACCCATAGGGGGCAACAACAACAACTAAACCTGTTACAACTTTGCAATCGCTTGATGCATTTTGGCATGCATTTTCATTGAGGCAAGTGCTAACATATCCATGAGACAAGTCAACAAAAATGGCCAACAGCCAATTAGAATTCAGTTGCCGACAAATGTATTTGTGAATGTCCGATGGCTATGCAACTATGTAAATACATGCACAGTGTCTACAAGAAGCTGTGTGCCAAGTTTTGTGAGAGTAGGCTACCAGTTGGCGCTAATATTATAATAACTAATATTTTTTACTATTATCTCTGGAACTGTAAGAGCTAGAGAACGCATTAACCAATGGATTTCTATGCACTGGAATCAGTTTCCAGCTTTTATTACAGCTTTGCTCAAAGAAATAGTTTAATTGCCAACCATATTCGGTAGTGTAAATGACCCACAATAGGCAGTTTTCAGTAATGTATGTTGTGTGGTTTTATTAAACTACTTTATAAGTCTTTTCCATACAAAATGGGTTGATTGTAACATTGTACGTTAGAAGCAATCAGCTGATTCCTCTTGAGGTCCCAGGCACGTCACTCCACCATTCTGTGGGGCTGGATTGTTACACTGGCGGGTGCGACTCTGGGTTCTCTCTGTACAGGTGGACCATGAAGACCAACAGCTCCAACTGCCATCTACTGCCATTACTGGATGTGTAAAGAAAATGAAAAGAAAAAACTAAAATATTTACCATAATAAAATAAAACTACATTTAATGTCTTATGAACAATATATTCTATTATATCTCTCTATTATTATTAACATGGCACACACAGAAGCACCTTTTCTTTGAGTTATCTCACAGCTCACTCCCCTGAAACCAGCTGGACATACACACACACACCTGGAGCCTAATGAGAAAAATTTATGCAAAAAAAATATCATTTCAGTCAGGACCACTTTTGTCAAATATGATGTATTGATCATTTTAAGCAATCTGTTGGGAAATTATTTAACAAAGTTTATAAATCAAAAGCAGGATTTGTGATATTTAGAGTTTTTTTATTCTACATGGGGGCAGCCATGTTAGAATCACATGACCAGCTGAATACTCCTCGCTTAATCTCAGTAACTGTCCTGTTATTTGACACTTTCACTCATTGATTCAAGTCATCATGGCTGACTGTGAATACTACATTTCTACAACGACATCTGAAACTGAAAACTATTTATTTTAAATGATGCTGCATCCAAGCCTCTAGGTGTCAGTGTAAGCTGAAGATGACACAAAGACAAATTGAGTACACCTTTAAAATTTTAAATACATTGGCTGTGTGCTGATTTGCTTACTACCATACTATTCATACTACTATAGCACATATGGCAGAAGTAGTATAAGTAATATGCCATTCTGAACTCAGTCATACTTTGTGTTTTTAAGAGCCGCGTCAGCAGGGGGCAGTCAGTGTGCCTAAACAAATCACGCAAGCAGTGCAGCCACACAGAATGAGAGAACAGACATGTTCATCTGGATGAAGCACAAAAGAATACAGGGATCTTGAGATGTGTTTTGAAATTTTTCAACTACTTTTAACTTGACAGAGAGTCCTAAAAACCTGTCGTGCTTTGTTAGCTAGTTATTAATTGTTTATAGTTATTCTCACCTTTGAGGAGTGCTATTCCGTTATTCAAACAGGGCGAACAGCGACAGGAGCTGATTTCTCTCAGGTACTCGGCCAGAGCTCTCCTCAGGTTCTTCTTTAGGATGTTAGCATCAGAGATGTCTCGCGATGACACCAACTCATACAGTGGCTCTATCTGTAAAAATAGCTTGCATGCAACTTTTGCTGACTCAACTCTTACAGTATATCCTTGACTTTGCAATCTAAAAAGTGAAAATAACTTCAGTCATATAATAACAGAGGCATATTTTCAATATAGGATAAGATATTAAATTGCAAGTGTAAATTGAAAGTATTTGGTAAATCAGCTTTTTAATGCTTGAAAAAGCATTAAATTGAAATCTGAACCCCCGTACTCGAAACCGTGTGACCCGACCGATATCATTATATTTGATATATATCTAAGCACGTAAAGAGGTTGCAAAATGCTGTATTTCATTTAAGCATGGTAGGCAACATTCAATACGGTATAGTGTCCAGACAGATCTCACATTGAAATTGGTAGCAGTATGAAACCCTCAGAAACAACATGCTGACCTATGTAATCATTTTGTTGTAAAAGTTAACATAAACAGTTTTACACCTGCTCTAATAAAAAGCTAGACAGAGCACAATGAATAAAACAGAAAGCAGGTGTCTAGAGATGTCTTTTCATATGCGTCGTTCCCGTCAGGCTCAGGTCAGGTTGTAGAACTTATACAGAACGGTATACAGAAACTTATAAATTGCAGATTTTGCTTCAGAATTCAGTTGCACATCATCTCAAACAATTTTCCCTGAATCAAATGACGATTTAATGCATTTCATAGAAAAACAGATGTTCATTGAGAGGTTTACCTTCCTGTTGATAAAGTCAGGATTGTAGAAGACAGCATCACCCCATTGTTGCATGATGTCTGGAGTTGGTAGTTCTTTTGCTGCTAGACGTGAAACTGTCTCACTGTCACCTCCTCTCACCTTAATAATTAAATCTTCAACCATTTCATTGGATACACTGGAATCTGAATCACCATACACAGAACAGGAGTTTCGATGATCAATTCGGATTTCATGTAGACTTTAAACGAGTATTTCTTTGCTTGCCGCATCAAACGTATTTGCAAAAAGCAAACGGTTAAATTCTTCCATTGTATGGACAAACAGATGGTCCAGCACTAAACACACCATTGCAAGTAGTTGACTGTTGAGTCAGTGTTTACACTTTTTGCGGAAGTCAACCTACAAATGGCTTTCATCTATAAACATTCAAATGGCATAGAAGAAAGTATTTTAACATAAGTTAATTTATCTGAACTGTGGAGCTGTGGCTTTTCCTCACCTCCGAGTTCTTTCAGTAGACCTTTACAGCCACCTCCAGACAATCCTCCACTCACATACAGTCCATCAATGTTGACCCCAACTTTGAGTCCTAACTGAATACAGTTCTTGGTATCATCGAGCGTGTAGCCTAAATTTAAGACAGCACCAACACAATCAAAGTCACAGTTTTATTTGTCATACAATTGCAAATGTACCGTACTTGTACTGTGCATTCATACTGTATAAGAAGAAGAAAGTATATGTAAGTTATTCTATGTACAGTAGATGGCAAATATTAATCATAGCAACAGTTCATACAGGTCATGTTAATCAAGCTGCAATAAGCTGATGCACAGCTGATCATGAAGTCTACCAATACAATCCAGACACTTATCAGAGCGGTCCTATTTAAGTTCATTTATTTATTGCTTTAGCTGCCTTTCCATTGCATGAATGCAAGCTGCACTTAACATCCTCCTCCATCCCCAGCTCCACTTCTTATATGGCAGCTTTGCCTTTTAGTTTTCTCTATATCTGCCTTGTTGTTCTGTGCTCTAAGAATACAGATGATTGCCAGTTGGAATTCCTATCTTCAATGTGTTATTGCACCTTGTTCTTGATTTACCAACTTGATATACAATATTTGAAGTTCTATTACATGTCCATTTAATTAATTATGCAAAAAGGATTGTACAATGTTGCACTGTCAGAATTATTTAAAAAAAGAAATTATACAATGTTGTAATACAGGAAATAAAAAAGTATGTGCACCCTTTGGAATTCCTGCATTTATGTATACATTTGTATTAAAATCTGGTTTGATCTTCAACTAAGTTATAAAAATGAACACACTGATTTAACATATAACACACAAATTATTGTATACTTCTTGTACACATTGAATACATCATTCAAACATTCACAGTATAAAGTATGTGAACCTCTAGGCTAATTACATCAACAAAAGCTAATTAGAGTCAGGAGTTGGCAAACCTGGCATCCAGTTAATGAAACGAGACTGGAGGTGTGGGTTAGAGCTACTTTGACTTATAAAAAGCACTCAAAAATTTTGAGTTTGCCATTCAGAAGAAGCATCTGCTGATGTGGACCATGCCTTGCAAAAAAGAGATTTCAGAAGACCTACAATTAAGAATTGTTCCCTTGCTTTAAGCTGGAAAGGGTTACAAATTTATCTTGAAGAGCTTAGATATTCATCTGTACACAATTAGACAAACTGTCTATAAATGGAGACAATTTTGTACTGTGGCTACTTGTATTTGTAAAACATTAAACAGGCATAGTGTCCATGGCAGGACACCATGAAGGAAACCTCTGCTTTCCAACAAAAAACATTGCCGCATGCCTGAAGTTTGCCAAAGACCACCTGGACAATTCACAACACTACTGGTAAAATGTTTTGTGGACTGATAAAACTAAGGTTGAATTGTTTGGGAAGAACACACAACACTGTATATGGCGTAAAAAGGCTACTGCATACCAACATGAAAACATCATCCCCATGATGAAGTATGGTGGAGGGAGCATCATGATTTGGGGAGCTTTGCTGCTTCGGGCTTGGACTGCTTGCATCATTGTGGGAAAAATTAATTCCCAAGTTAATCAAGATATCCTACAGGATAATGTCAGGGTGGTTGAAGCTCAGTAGAAGTTGGGTGATACAGCAGGACAATGACCATAAAAATCTAAGTAAATCCTCTACAGAATGGCTTCAAAAAAAGAAAATTCAACTTTTGAAGTGGCCCAGTCAGAGCCCAGACATTAACCCAGTAGAGATGCTGTGGAATGACTTCGAGAGCCATTCACACCAGCAATCCTAAAAATATAGCTGAGTTGAAGCAGTTCCGTATGGTACAATGGTCCAAAATTCCTTCTGAACATTGTGCAGGTCTAATCCGCAGCTACCAGAAACACTTGGTTGAGGTTATTGCTGCCAAAGGAGGATTGACCAGTTATTAAATCCAAGGATACACTGTGAAAGTTTAATGGTATGTGTTCAATAGAGAAATAAAAGATTTGTTTGTGTGTTGTTAGCTTAAGCACATTGTGTTCATCTATACTTGTGGCTTTGATGAAGATGAGATTACATTTTATCACCAATTAATGCAGAAAACCAGCTAATTCCAAAGGGTTCACATACTTTTTCTTTCCACTGTTTATTTGCTGGATCTGTTCTGTTACCCCTAGGGAGAGGGAGTTAATTATTTGCACTCCCTGTTGAGAGTTTGCCCAGAACAGAACCATACTGCCAACACCAACAGATTGCTTCAATTGTCTATAAGTGAATAAAGGATTCGTTCAAGTTTTCAAGTAGTATTCATTTGATGGAAGTGTTCCTGAAATTAGTTTAGATAAGGAAAGAACATGCTTTAAAATAAATAAATACATAATAATAATATACAGAATGCCCAAAGGCACACTGAATTTTCTAGAATGATTGTGCAAAATCAGCATGAACTGTGCATGTTCCTGTAGCTGGTAGATCATGGTGCTTGTAACGGTTGTGTAAGTTGTGGGTTCTATTCCTAGGGAGTGCCTACATTTATTTAATGTACAGCATAATTTAAAGCAACATGAGTCAATTTGAAATAAAAGTATCTGTCAAATGCATAAATGTAATGTAATGTGACTGCATGTGCAATCATTGTAGACTTAAGCTTTTGGTTCACAGTTTACTAGTTCAACAACCTACAGTATTCTGCTTTCCAACTAATTTTTTTCTTACCGGATTTTTCTAATTTCTCCTCATTGAGCACAACAGTATACTCAAAGTCTCCACCGAGCATTGCCTCTTTTATGAAATGCGTCCCATAGTCGCTGTACAGCTGCCGGTACTCGCCATATGTGTACTCCAATGGCAGGGAGTGCAGGCGGGACAGGAACTCAGGGTGTAACATCAGCTTTTCTGTCTTTAAAGCATATCGTGCTAGCTCAAGCTCAGAGTGGGCACGGATAAATTTCTTTTTCTGAGGACAACAAATAAAGTCAGATAAAGATAGTGTAAGATGTCACAGTTTGGGCATGGGTTTAATATGTTATAAGCCAAAATGACATCTGTTTCTTCTTTATATTTGATATAATTTCTAGTTTGTGGTGTTTGCTAAGGCAAATGTCTTTGCTCATACTATAAACAGAGTTTCCCCCAGCTGATGTAAAAATTGGCCAAAAAAGTGCCATAGATTGGCACTGATCATGGAGCAGCACAGCAACCATATAGCAACCACATACAGTAGCAATGCCCTGGTATCCACCCACAACACCCCAGCATTGTGCTTGTAGGTTTTGCATGGGCAAACACATTCAAATATTCTTCAGAAAATTTAAAAATCGAATTTAACCAAGATAGTCCTCATCCTATTACTAATGAAGTAGTAGTAGATACACATCTTACCGTCCCTGCAAAGCTGCGCATCTTCTTCACTGACTTCTTGTACTTGTGGTCATTATAATTAAAACCGAATTCAAAAACATTAGGAAAAGCAATTCCAATAGAGACACTGGTCTTGGACAGAGTTGCCTTGCTTTCACTTGTAGAGAAGTCACTGTATGACTCAAATGCCTCCAGCTTGAAATCATAGGAGCCTTTTGACTGTAAATAACAAAAGAGAATTATATCCCACATAAATACAGCCTCGACAATAGCTAGTTATTAGCTAGTTCTTAACTAGTATCGCTAGATGATACACCTTCACCAAAGAAGTACCGTAATTTCCGGACTATAAGCCGCAACTTTTTTCCCACGCTTTGAACCTCGCGGCTTATACAATGACGCGGCTAATATATGGATTTTTCCCGCTAAATGTCATATATATATATATATATATATATATATATATATATATATATATATATATATATATATAAATATTAAAAAAACATTCTGTGACGTGCTCAGTTTTTTGGCGGCGTGAAGCTTTCATTAGACCAATGAAATTGCCGAACGGGTTAAGGTCAAAACAACTTTTTTGTTTACTGTTTAGATTAAATCGAGCGGCTCAAACTTCCCATCATTCTGATTACGGTAGTAATTTTGTCACCCTCACCATGGCAAAGACATGGAGAAACGCATATGATGCTGCTTTCAAGTTGAAGGCGATTGATCTGGCTGTTGAAAAGGAAATAGAGCTGCTGCACGGGAGCTTGGTCTTAATGAGTCGATGATAAGACGCTGGAAACAGCAGCGTGAGGAATTGACTCAGTGCAAAAAGACAACTAAATCTGAGGCTATTCAACTCCGACACCGAAGGAGATGACTTCAGTGGTTTCAGTGCACAGGACGAGGAAGATAGTGACCAATGACTTTCTTGGTAGGCTACTGTTTACTGCAAATGTTTTATTACAAGCCGTGTGTGGCAGCGGGGGCGTGGTCAAGCGCCCGTCCGGGAGAGAAAAGCTGTAAGGGCGCTTACACCTGCGCTAAATTATGTCTAACACCGGTGTCTAATTTCAAGTGCCCTGCTTCACGTGTCCTTCTTGGGAAAACTGTCACACGGGCACCAGTGTGACAGTTTTCAGCAGGGCACTTGACGTTCCAGGTAAGGCTTTTAATGGCCACAGCAATGTTTACAATCAATTTTATAAAGTTTCTCAATTCCTCTATGCGCCAACACTAGACTGACGTGTGTCACTCTCTCAGCTCTGTGGCTGCTGCCTTTTATGCCGCTCTCCCCATGCTTACTGAAATTAGACACCGGTGTTAGACATAATTTAGCTCAGGTGTAAGCGCCCTTACCGCTTTTCTCTCCCGGACGGGCGCTTGACCACGCCCCCGCTGCCACACCGTGTTTCGTTAAAGCCCATTTATTTTTGTTACAAGCCGTGTTTCGTTAAAGCCTGAGTAAAGTTCATTTGTTTCAATGTACCGGTAGGCACCTGCGGCTTATAGACAGGTGCGGCTTATTTATGTTCAAAATAATATTTTATTTAAAAATCAGTGGGTGCGGCTTATATTCGGGTGCGCTCAATAGTCCGGAATTTACGGGGGTACTCATTTTTGAACAAATGTAACTAGTTTTTGTAGCATGTAATGTGCAATATTGTGTGGTAATTGAGGAGAGACATGCCTCTATTGTGTACTGTTGTAGATTATATGGCTTCCTGAAGCGAACGTCCTGAATAAAATTAGGCAAGCAGCTACCAGCATAGTAGCGGTTGTCAAGCACCACTGCCTCCAGATTCCCATTCAAGATGTTAATTCTACAAATGAAAAGACACAATCTCTTTTCATTTGATCCAAATATAATGTTCAGGTTTATTAACTGATTGTACACTGGACATCAAGTGGTGACCCAGCATTCAATTGGCAATATATTTAAGGTGCACTCAGTAACTTGTCTTTGTGTCATCTTGGACTTACCAATGGAGCCTATGGATTAGTGCAATTTGTGATTATAGAAGTGTATCAAAATCTCACCCTTTAGCCAGATTTTCTATTCCATAATACTCTTTAGTTGGCTGATTACATGCTTTGTGCACTTTATCACATTTCTGTTCATCAGATCCATCACCACAGTCATCATCACCATTACAGAGAAGACCCTCCAACACACAGCGACCTGTTAAAACAGACACATCTTAAAAAAAATATGGTATCTGATGAAATATGAAGATATCTTGTCTTTATACTTCTATATGAGAAGAGAGTCAGTGTCATTGCACTGGAATAAAATTTTCAAAGCAAGTGACATCGGCAAACAAATGCTTCTAAAGCGTTTTTCAGTCCTGACTTCACTTTTTTAAACCCGTTTTGTCAATGACTAATCTACTGCCTTCTACTGCTTCGGATCGCCTTTAGGTAAAATGCTGCCCATAACTGCTGGTCTAGGATCAGTTTTCTTTTCTCAAATCCAAATGCAGAGAAAAAATGGCTCAGCTGGCTGGCACTAGATCAGTGGCTGGGGCAAATTATTCATTTGCCATGCACATGTGCACAGAAAATGTCTTAATGTCATGATTATATTTTTCAATAAACTTTTTTTAAATAAATAAAATCAGTGTAATTTATGGGTCAAAATGTATTTTTTTTTTTTTTATTATTATTATTCAATTGGGATAACATTAAAAACAAACGCATTCTTGATGTTGAAAATAGATTTTTTTATGACATCTATATCCAGAAATGATGGTTTTTCAGAAAATGCATATGCAGAGATAACAGATTTCCCTCACGTAAGGTACTTTTGGGTTGGCAACCAATTTATCAAGTAAAAAAAAAATGGACATATCAAGTCCCCCATAATCAAAACGAGCAAGTGCAACGTGCTAGTGGTGAACAAATAAATATGCAGGAAAAGATAAATACACTTGAATAAATGCAAACATGTCTAATGGGAGAAGCGCTTGTCAGTAACTCGGCAGAATTTGATCAATGTCAAAATACTGGAACATTCGGTAGCAACATGTCAATCTCACATGTCATCATGCTGAATGTTTGACAACCACAAAGTATCCAAATACATTATGTCTTCCTTCATATCTAATGTTTCATCATTTAAAACCTAACAAACTTATTTATAATTTATAATATATATATAATTTATAAATGGCACTTGGTCTATCATACCTAATGTACACTCACCTAAAGGATTATTAGGAACACCATACTAATACTGTGTTTGACCCCCTTTCGCCTTCAGAACTGCCTTAATTCTACGTGGCATTGATTCAATAAGGTGCTGAAAGCATTCTTTAGAAATGTTGGCCCATATTGATAGGATAGCATCTTGCAGTTGATGGAGATTTGTGGGATGCACATCCAGGCCACGAAGCTCCCGTTCCACCACATCCCAAAGATGCTCTATTGGGTTGAGATCTGGTGACTGTGGGGGCCATTTTAGTACAGTGAACTCATTGTCATGTTCAAGAAACCAATTTGAAATGATTCGAGCTTTGTGACATGGTGCATTCTCCTGCTGGAAGTAGCCATCAGAGGATGGGTACATGGTGGCCATAAAGGGATGGACATGGTCAGAAACAATGCTCAGGTAGGCCGTGGCATTTAAACGATGCCCAATTGGCACTAAGGGGCCTAAAGTGTGCCAAGAAAACATCCCCCACACCATTACACCACCACCACCAGCCTGCACAGTGGTAACAAGGCATGATGGATCCATGTTCTCATTCTGTTTATGCCAAATTCTGACTCTACCATCTGAATGTCTCAACAGAAATCGAGACTCATCAGACCAGGCAACATTTTTCCAGTCTTCAACTGTCCAATTTTGGTGAGCCCTTGCAAATTGTAGCCTCTTTTTCCTATTTGTAGTGGAGATGAGTGGTACCCGGTGGGGTCTTCTGCTGTTGTAGCCCATCCGCCTCAAGGTTGTGCATGTTGTGGCTTCACAAATGCTGCTGCATACCTCGGTTGTAATGAGTGTTTATTTCAGGCAAAGTTGCTCTTCTATCAGCTTGAATCAGTCGGCCCATTCTCCTCTGACCTCTAGCATCAACAAGGCATTTTCGCCCACAGGACTGCCGCATACTGGATGTTTTTCCCTTTTCACACCATTCTTTGTAAACCCTAGAAATGGTTGTGCGTGAAAATCCCAGTAACTGAGCAGATTGTGAACCGGCCTGGCCCGTCTGGCACCAACAACCATGCCACGCTCAAAATTGCTTAAATCAACTTTCTTTCCCATTCTGACATTCAGTTTGGAGTTCAGGAGATTGTCTTGACCAGGACCACACCCCTAAATGCATTGAAGCAACTGCCATGTGATTGGTTGATTAGATAATTGCATTAATGAGAAATTGAACAGGTGTTCCTAATAATCCTTTAGGTGAGTGTATATCTAATGTAATGACATTCATACAATTCTAAATTTAAGTGTCCATAATTTTGGGGCCACTGAGTATGGACCCAAAATAAACAATTAATTATTGTATTTCATGTATGTTTTATTTGTCTTCATCTTGCAGTTATTTGAATTGTTCAGTGTTGATGAATGGTCACCTGTGATGGTACAGCGGAAGCCCTGGCATAAAGGAGTGCGAGTCTGACATGAGTATCGAGATGGAGGAGTGCAAGGCTCCTCCTCTCTGCCGTGATCATGACACGGTTCTCCTCCAAACTCAGATGGCTGGATCACTGTGGCATAGCGATACTGAAGAGATAAAAGTCATTGAGAGACATGCACAGACACAAAAATCAATCAAGTTAAACTCTCAAATTATTTTGTTTGATCTTGAACATGTACATAAATATGTCGTTTATGAACAGATACCTGTAGTAACATGACCTATCTACGATATGCTATATTTTCTGTAAAAATTTAATGTTAGTGACGTCTTTAAGTAAAATTTGTCTATCAAAATGTATACTATTTTTATACACTGCAAAAAATAGTAACATAAAATTATTACCTCAAGGATAATTTTCTACTAGATCTAACACATTAATTGATTTCCGGTTATATAACCTAAGTAAATTAAGGGTCCGGCAAGAGTTGGCCCCCAAAGACATGCCCCTGTCCTCAAGGCTGCAATATTGTTGGCAGGGCTATTGCCCCTTTGCCCCAGCAACTGCTGCTGACTGGCAGGAGGCATCCAAACTCACTGCTGTCATTTCCTCCACCCTCAAGAGGAGCAGGAGGAGGAAGAGAAGGGTCCGTGTGGCTAGGTCTGACCCTTAGACAGCAGCCTTTCCTGACCCCTGCCCAGCCGCCGACACCCAGTCAGACTCCTGCCAACAGGCATCCGCCAAGCCCACGCCGGTCCCCTGCCAACAGGCGTCCACTGAGCCCATGCCTGACCCCTGCCAGGAGGTGTCTGCCAAGCCAGCACCTTACCGCTGCCAGAAGGTGTCTGCAAATCCAATGCCTGTCCTGGTCCTGTCCCCAGCGGTCGCCCTGAGTCTGACTTGATCCTGTTCCCATTGGCCACTGCAAAGTCTGACCCGAACCTGTCCCTATCACCCGCTGGTGAGTCTGACCCAGCCCTGTCTCCAGCAGCCACCACTGACCAAATATCTCCCCTGCGGCCACCATCAACCCTGTCTACATCCTATCCTGAGGCTGCCTGACCTTATCCTTGTCCTGGAACTGCCTGACCTCATCCCGTTTCTTTTCAGTAGCTTTTCAGTAAATTTGTTTGCTATCCAGTTTTTAATCAGAACTAAAGATGTCTGTCTCACAAATGAATCACTCATCTGAGTCAGTTCTTTACAAAGAATCGGTCACACGTTATAGCAAAAAGGTCTGAATCAGTTTGTGATTCAATCTGAATGTCTCACAAAGCTCAGGTGCAGGCTGCTGAATCATTTGATGTGCACTTTCACTTGACAACACTCTCAAGGAATATTTTTAAATATGGAAAATAAAGATAACACTGGTTGCAGTGGATCTACAATCAATGGAAACCAAACCTGCAAATGTATCCTATCGTATTTGCCAGTGATAAAAGGTCTTTATTAAGTTTAACATGTGTACAGCTTGAATGGCAATGCAGGTAACCACCAAAAGAGTATAAAAATGATAAGTAGCCTACACGAAAACACATCAAAGAAGTACCATGGCATTACCATGTTTTTTGGAGATGCACCATTACCTGGGAGGCCCATGTTAATACAGAGATATACAAATAAGGTAGTCATATAGTGAAGTGCCATAGTAGTACCATGGTATCCTTTGAGCACAAACATTTAAGCCTACACCTTCAGATCAAAATATTTTTAAGATCATGAGAAACATTTCAGTCAAGTGTTTCAAAACTGTTGAATGGTAGTGTACATTCAATTGTAAATGAATGTGGTAATCATATATCAATTGACCTCTGATTAGAGGCTTCCAGTACATACAGAAATATACAACAGCAAGACAGAATTACAGGATAAGATGAATAATATATGAGTTTTTATACATGAATGTGCAAAGGAAATTATGTTCAAATAGGTATTGTAGAGGGAGTAGTATCAATACGAATAATGAAATGTAAAAATAGTGATTTTTAATTTTGAACACATGTGTTTGTATAGGTAGCATGTATAAATATGAAATATTTTTACATGCACATACATTTTATAATGCACCTGTATGGCTCTATACTGTACTGTACTATACTGTACCATGGCTTTGATAAACATTATGTGAATAAGTATTTTAGATGCTTTGTCTATGACAGTATGCTCTGTGCATCTGGTTGAAAAAATATGAAGTGACTTAATTGTTTCAAGCTACTTTTTGCGTGTAGCTTGTAGTGTAACTTGCTACTTTCTCTAAAGTGTAGCTTTTAGCTTTGCTTAACTACATTTTCTGTTGAGTAGTTTGTAGTTTAGCTTGCTATATTTTTGATTAGCTTGCCCAACACTGGCTCTCTTTCCCCATACGTGCTCTGCATGTGCTAAGAACTTTAGACTGCTCGTTGCTTTTCCACTCATTGCTGAAAGACTCATTGCTTTTCCACCCGGGCTGCATTCCATTTCAAATTTGTATCCCCTTCCCTAGCAAACAGCACTCCGTCTCATGGACTCGGATGTACATCACTGCCAGTGTTGGGAGGGTTACTTTTGAAATGTATTCACTACAGATTACAGAATACATGCTGTAAAATGTTATTTGTAACATATTTCATTAGATTACTCAAGATTAGTAATGTATTCTAAATACTTTGGATTACTTCTTCAGCACTGGTAGATTTTTTCACTTGTTTTGACTATAAAAACTCAAAATACACATGTTAAAAATAAAATAAAAATTCTCTGAAAAACCCAATTATATTGTGCAGTGTTGTTTCTAAAACAAGATAAATCAAATTGATCTTGTTTTAAGAATTTTTTGATATTTTTACAGGAAAACAATAAAAAAATGATCATCAAGAATATGATTTTTACCCTAATATCAAAGCTCTTACAAGAAAAAAAGAAATTATGATCCAACGGGAATTTTCTTGATAAAAAAATATGTTCGTGTCTGGTAACACGTGCATGTAAAATGGCTAGAAATAGCATTTTAGCTTAGCGTAAAGCTAACAATTTACACAAGGTTTATTTCTATTTCTTCTGATCCAAACTTACTTCAAACTTACTTCTCTGTCTGCTCGTATGAATGTAACACATCACAAGAAAGTGTTTCACCGCTGTTCAAATGCATGTTCAAATGGGGGGTGTTCGCTGTCCTTTTCTGCATATTGCGCGCACCGTTTTGTGGTCCGTTCTGCATAACGCGGCGGCTCATTATAGCTTACCGCTAATTCAGTCCGTTTCGTGGGCGACCCACTGGCCCGCTCAGATGCCAGATTACCAGTCCAGCCCTGCACATAGGCTATAACTGTGTGATAAACAGTTTAAAGTAGCTACAAGTATTATGCTGTTAAATCCCAAAATAACTTTTCTAAACTGCTTAACTGACCTAAATTCACTTCCATCATACTTTGGAGTTGTGTGGGAGTGGAGTTGATGAAGCGTGATATGCTGTCACGTCGCGATCGTGTTGCATTGTGGGATATGGAGCTGCCTGAAGTGTACATCAGAGTAGCCTCGCTCCCTTGGCCAAAATCGAGGGGTTGAGGGTCTATCAACAGAAACTTCCCTCGCTCACTTAACGAAGTGAAATGGACTTCCAAAATGCCGTTGGAGATTCCCCGAGGGGAAGTGCTTAGGGGAGTTAGCGAGTAGATGTTAAAGGTGAAGTGGAACGCAGCCCCGTATTCTGACAAGTCCCGCCTCCTACATCATAATTGGCTATTAGGAACTGCTTACAAGCGCTCTGCGATTGGACAGTTGAGCTAGCTACAGCAACCATCTAAAAATATCATCTTGCGCGCAGAAAATGTTTGTGCGCTCAATATCATCTTACGCGCGCAGAACATTTTTGTACACTCAATATAATCTTACACGCGCAGAACATTTTTGAACGCTCAATATCATCTTGCGCGCAGAACATTTTTGAACGCTCAATATCATCTTGCGTGCAGAAAACTTTTGTACGCTCAATATCATCTTGCGTGCAGAAAACTTTTGTACGCTCAATATAATCTTACACGCGCAAAACATTATTGAACGCTCAATATCATCTTGCGCGCAGAACATTTTTGAATGCTCAATATCATCTTGCGTGCAGAAAACTTTTTGAATGCTCAATATCATCTTAAGCACAGAAAAGTTTTGTACGCTCAATATCATCTTGCATGTGCAGATTTTGGCACAAATATAACTCCATAACATGGCAGACCAAACAGGCTGGTAATGACCAGATTTCTCTCCCAATGTCAACAAGTAATGAGCAGTGTTGGGTAAGCTTCTCTAAAAAGTTATTAATTACTAACTACTAATTACATCTTTTACATTGTAATTCGATTACTGTACCAATTACTCTGACTGAAAAGTAATTGGATTACCAATTAATTACTTTTTAAAACCCAAATCAACCTCGACCTGATGAAGAATACAGGGAGAATATAAGGATAGACATGAAACTTCATCCATCCATCCATCCATCGTCAACCGCTTATCCTGTGTACAGGGTCACGGGGGGCTGGAGCCTATCCCAGCTAACATTGGGCGAAAGGCGGGGGACACCCTGGACAGGTCGCCAGTCCATCGCAGACATGAAACTTAATTTTTTCAAATAAATCATATTAAATCACATAAATTATTCTTGAACTGGCCAAAGCATTTAAGGGAGCAGCGATAAATTATAAAATTTATATTTTAACATTAGACTTTAATTTTACTGTTGTTTTTTTGATAGAATTGTTCTATTGTCTATACAATTTTTAACACAAATACTTTAGAAGTAACTCTTACTTTACTTTTTATTTAAGGAAAAGTAATATAATTAGTTATTAATTACTTAGTAATGCAACACACCCAACACTGGTAATAGTTTAGCCTAATATGTGATTAATAATACATGAGACATATTTCTCACCCTCTTCTTGTGGCAGGGGTCACACCGTGTCCATGAAGACCATTCTGACATTAAACAGTCCACAGGGCCTAGAGATTGTTTTTGAGTGTTCCTGTTTTCTGAACTACAAACTATTAAGGCACTGGTGGAAGTAAAAATAAAACAATTTTTATACTAGATCAAATTATTTTTAGAACACAAATTCAGAACCTACTATTTACAACAAATATAACATTTACAACTAAAACATTAAGAATAATAAATACAATGTACTCTAACAGCAAATATTAAACTTGAAATGTTATAGACTAACAGACACAATCAATGCTTGACGGTAAAGTGAACCCAAAACACTGGGAAAAATATCATACGCTCACACTCAAAGTTAAATGAATTCATACATACCATATAATGGCCAAACAAAGTTTTGCTGTGCTGTGAGCTAAATTTGCTGTTGAAAAACGGGGCATTGTAACATCAAGGAAACCTAGACGGACTAGAATAGATTAGTCAGTAACCGACCTTAAAACTCGAACCTACCCAACAACCCCTCCTCTCATCTCTGACAACAGAAAACACTTTCGTACACAAGGGACAACACTGCAGTTACATTGCACACCCATTGATGTGTTTATGTATGGCATAACACACATTTTGGCTTGCATTTTGTTTTGGCACAGACATTGCAGTGCAATTTTTGCAGTAAAACTTCCAGGGAAAAAGTGTATGATGAGCTATAAGAAGACTAGAGCAAAATGTTAACAATATCACATCATGTAAAGTGTTTCGCTAAGTATCTTTTAAGCATAGAACAAATGTAAAAACTCCAAAGACTTTTCAAGGATTTGTTCAAATAAAGATGAGAAATTGACGTCTTTATTTCTGGTAAATGAGTCAGAATGGATCAATAGATAATTGTTTGTTTTGAGCGGTTTTCAATATAACCTTTGGACTTCTAGCTAAATATTAGACATTTGAATTTAGTGACTTTATGCCTGCATTTTTTTTTTGCACAAAACCACTATTATATCTTCTAATTAATGAACTATATTAATTCATGAACTTATCTTAGTAGTTTTGTTCATGATTGATCACTTGACAACCTTTTATTTATTAAAAAGAAATATTTTTATTTAAATTTTTATCTTTCCAACTGCAGGATTAATAAACGCTCTCTTTGCACATGATGGTGTTGATGTAAGACATGATCATGCAGGAAAGTGCTGCTCTAAGCTGGACGCAACATGAGATTTACCTCAAAATAAAATATGCAGCGCAATTTCATATAATACTAAAAATACATTGGATAACATTTAACTAACTAAATAATAATTTAAAAAAAAGATGGATATAATCTTTGTTTTCTTATAGCACAGTAACATAATTAATTTAGTTTGAGCCGATATTGCCATTTTTTCTAATCAACATATGAATTTTAACATTTAAAAAAGCAACATCATATTTTCCTATGGAATAGTTTTAATATGTAATTTGATATTTTACTGTATATATTATATTAAGTTACAACAATGTAACTTTTAATTCTATATAATATTCCTTTAACAAAAACAAAAAAAAGACGCTTCCTTAATGACATCATCCTCCAGGAAGTGACGTCATTTCTAGTGCGAAAACAACACCACAAGATTCAGTAGATTTGCCAGATAAATTAAGTATGACATAAGGCAAAATATTACCAATTTGTTTGTTTAAATCTCTGATTGGGGTGTTGCATCTATTATCTGACAACCCTGAGCATATTTAACGCTTGTGGATGTGCGATAGTTCCAAAAGACAGATTTAGAAAGATCTAAAACGTTCATGATAAATCGACCCGCGGGCAGTAGTTTGCCCTGGTCTGCAATTGAGGGAGCTCCAAGTTTCGTTTGAGGGTGCTTAAGCAACTTAAACTAACATTGACCAGCTAAATATTATTATGCAGGCATAAGCATTGATGTCTATACTATTACCATACACACTCTGCCACAAATACATATTTTATTTGTGAAGAGAATTACATGATATGGTGGATGTTTTACTATGCATTTAAAACATTGCAAGACTTACATCTGTTATTTTAGATCCTAATAACACTTTTAAGACAAATAATAATATAATGACAACAAAGAATGTTCAGTAACAACTTACTGTTTTTATTTGCACAGTGCATAAAGTCACACTGACAAAAGCATGTATATGTCTAACATAAATATAAGTGAATCTAGCCCATGACGTATAACAGTTCATATTATTTGCTTTATTTCAATTGCTTTGCTGATTTTGAGGTGCCATGTTGACAGCATTATCACAGTTAGTCCAGTTCTTCTCTTTGTATCAAACGGAATAAGTACACATGCAGTCGTGTTGTTTTTTTAAGAAAAAAATCAAACCTCTTCTTTTTTAAACCATACCATAAGGCAAAATTAAAATGGCAGATCTGCTAGTACAATGGCAGACATTACTTATAAACATGGCACTTCATCTGGCTTTTTATCAACAAAAAGGGCAATTTGAGTAGATAATTACAATACAACAAATGCTGGTTCAATGTAATGGAAGCTCTAAAAATAATGATACATTTTGGAGGAAATTGGGCAAAAATCAGATTAATATCTTGAAAAACACATTGCAACTGTCAACCAAACACTTCAAACAAAGCAGACAATATCCAGACAGTTATCTGAACCATGTGAGCTAATCTAACACACATATTGTTTGTCTTGTGGCTATACTTTTATACTTGAAACAATGAGTATTTGAATGTTTACGGATTGGCATCATTCCCTTCCATTGTAAGTGCCTCATTGTAACACAGATTTGAACTTTTTTTGGAAGAAAAGGAAGGACGATTTGAAATTAATTATTGTGATAATCAACATAATGCTACAAATTCTGTCAACTGATCTTAACTTGTATTGAATATTCATTTAAGTGCTTTAAATACCAAATAACATACTTTAAACATAGTAGTTAGAGTAGTAAACTTGTTACGTTTACCAGTTAACTAGTAAAAACTACTTAATACTGGACATATTTCAGTCTCTGGATCAGAAAGCTTTTGTAAAATGCATGGGCACAATCAGTAAATAATGGTCAATTATCAGTAAACGATTTAATTGTTGTTGCCTGATTGGTCAATATGTATTTATGTAATATATAAAAATAGCTAATTATTTAACTGTAAAATGATTGCATGTCTTTTAAAAGATAATGTACTCTAAGTACCTAATATTTGTAATCTGATGTATGTAATGTAATCCAGATTACATGTAGTCTGTTACTACCCAACACTGTTCACAAACAATAGGTGGCAAATGCAGAATGGAACGGTTTGTCAGTAAAACAAACATGAACCCTGAAGATTTCCAGATGTGCACATACGGTATTGCTCATGAATCCCACTGAACTTGCAACACTGAGATGAGAAAATCTCATGGCTCAATATCTCCCGAGCGGAGACTTTAAAATTCAACAAATAGACAAATACAGTGTTTCATTCAAAAACAGAGAAGATTAACAGCATCATAACTAGTTTCCATCCACTTTTTCGCTTTTTGTTATCGACAAAGAGAAAACGCTTAAAAATATTTTTGCGAAATTTGCCGTCTTCTGCCCATTTCCATTCAAATGGCCTTTTATAGATAAAAAGGGTGTGTGTGTGATGATGTCATGCCAAAAAAAAAAAAAACGCTTTGTAGAATAAGTTTTGGTTTATCACAAAAGAAACAAATTCAACACAATTCATTGAAATTAGACCGCTTAATATCATTTTAATTTCACAAATAAAAGCAACCAGAAGAGGACGAATTGCAATCAAAAGGGAGCAGTTGCCCTTCTGATAGGACTGTAATATGGGTCCTGATGTTGTGTCTATCACAGGTTGCCGCCGGTTCTGACCCAAAAGTGAATCATCATGGCCCTGTTCAAGCTGAGGCGTGCCAGGTCTCCAGACATGCCGTGGTCACGACAGATGCCTCCCAACGGGGCTGGGGCACCGTATGCAGTGGGTACTCAGTCGCTGGCCCTTGGACTGGCCCGCGACTGCGTTGGCACATCAACTGCCTCGAGTTGCTGGCAGTACTACTTGCCCTGAGGAGGCTTTTGCCATTGATCCGGAGCAAGCATGTGTTGCTCCAGACGGACAACGCAGCCGCAGCGGCGTATATCAACCAGTCAGCACCGACTCAAGTCGCTGTGAGCCACTCCCATCCCAGGCTACCTCAACAGCACAGCGGACACGCTATCGCGGCAGGTTACATCCAGGGGAGAGTGGAGGCCACTGACGTGCGGTCTGGGTAGGCAAACTAGGCACTGCCTACCCTGCCAAAATTCAAAAATAAAATGTTTATTAAATAATAAACTTGTATTTGTATTTTTACTTTTTATTCTTGTGATTTATATATGCAATATGTGTGTTATTCCAATTGTTTAGACGTTATGATGACAAATGTAGCAGTTACGCATAATCAACTAAAAACAAATGGTAGAATAAGCAGTGCTTTTACGGTCCATTCATTACAGACGACAAGCGGAAAACCCATGTTAGCGATGCGCACTCGATCCTGTATTCTTTAACATGTACGGCAAAAGCACAAATCTGCTGTGCCTTTTGACGTAAATATGTTATGCCCGTAATCATCTCCGTTACGTATCAGACATGGACCAATTAAAATCGAGATATTCCTGGACATTTGCGTAGCTAACGTCATTACACCACAGCTAGCGTACATGCCTAATCCCCGCCAAATTCAAAATGACAGAACACCGGCCGTAATCACGGAATTAGGAAATTTTATAACCAAATATGAGTTAATTGCAAGAGGGAGGTCTACGCCAGCCTTAGATGGACTAGCACAGCAAAAGGGCCCAAAAATTATCCGATCATTTCAAACTGATTGGTATGTAAGAAAAGATTGGCTATGTGGCTGTTCTAACAATCAGCGGCTGTACTGCTATCCCTGCCTGCTTTTTTCAACCAGTCAGACTGTTTGGACTTCAGCAGGATATTGTGATTTGAACAACCTGCCAGCAGCTTTAACCAAGCATGAAAAGTCGTCAGCTCACATCCAGTGTCAAATTACACTGAAAACCTTTGGAAAATCTCGGATCAACCTTGCACTTGATGAGCAAAGGAAGCTGAATATAACCTACCACAATGAAAAGGTAAAGGAAAACTGTGAGGATTTGAAGGATCTGATAAATGCGTAACGTTCACTGTTTACGCGCTTGTGTGTGTGTGTGCGTGTGAGAGAGAGAGAGAGAGTACACGATATACATCCTGATTTGTACATTTCTTGATATGCTGCGCTTGTGCGTAACGTTCACTGTTTACGCACTTGTGTGTGTGTGTGTGTGTGTGAGAGAGAGAGAGTACACGATATACATCCTGATTTGTACATTTCTTGATATGCTGCGCTTGTGCGTAACGTTCACTGTTTACGCGCTTGTGTGTGTGTGTGCGTGTGTGAGAGAGAGAGAGAGAGTACACGATATACATCCTGATTTGTACATTTCTTGATATGCTGCGCTTGTGCGTAACGTTCACTGTTTACGTGCTTGTGTGTGTGTGTGCGTGTGAGAGAGAGAGAGAGAGAGAGTACACGATATACATCCTGATTTGTACATTTCTTGATATGCTGCGCTTGTGCGTAACGTTCACTGTTTACGTGCTTGTGTGTGTGTGTGAGAGAGAGAGAGTACACGATATACATCCTGATTTGTACATTTCTTGATATGCTGCGCTTGTGCGTAACGTTCACTGTTTACGCGCTTGTGTGTGTGTGTGTGTGTGAGAGAGAGAGAGAGTACACGATATACATCCTGATTTGTACATTTCTTGATATGCTGCGCTTGTGCGTATCGTTCACTGTTTACGCGCTTGTGTGTGTGTGTGTGTGTGTGTGTGAGAGAGAGAGAGTACACGATATACATCCTGATTTGTACATTTCTTGATATGCTGCGCTTGTGCGTAACGTTCACTGTTTACGCGCTTGTGTGTGTGTGTGTGTGAGAGAGAGAGAGTACACGATATACATCCTGATTTGTACATTTCTTGATATGCTGCGCTTGTGCGTAACGTTCACTGTTTACGCGCTTGTGTGTGTGTGTGTGTGTGTGTGAGAGAGAGAGAGAGAGTGTACACGATATACATCCTGATTTGTACATTTCTTGATATGCCGCACTTGTGCGTAACGTTTACTGTTATTACGTATTATTAGCTTAAACAATAAATCAGGTAATCTGGCTTTCATAACTCAGTGCCTAGCCTCTTTAAGACATCACCGCACGTCACTGGTGGAGGCTCCACCCCGAGGTGGTTGAGCTGATCTGGAGTCAATTCGGCCAAGCGTAGGTAGACCTGTTCGCTTCCCCGGAATCCTCCCATTGCCCACTATGGTACTCTCTGACCGAGGCCTCCCTCGGCACAGATGCCTTGGCACACAGCTGGCCCCCAGGGCTTCGCAAGTATGCGGTTCCCCCAGTGAGCCTACTTGCGCAGACGTTGTGCAAAGTCAGGGAGGACGGGGTGCAGGTCCTCTTAGTGGCACCTTATTGGCCCTCCCGGATTTGGTTCTCGGACCTCACGCTCCTCGCGAAAGCCCCCCAACAAATTCCCCTGAGGAAGGATTTTCTTTCTCAGAGAGAGGGCACAATCTGGCGCCTGCGACCAGACCTCTGGAATCTCCATGTCTGGCCCTTGGACGGGACACGGTAGATTTAGGTGGCCTACCACCCACGGTGGTAGACACAATCACTCAGGCGAGAGCCCCCTCAATGAGGCGCCTTTATGGCCTGAAGTGGCATCTGTTTGCTCAGTGGTGTTTTTCACGTGGTGAAGATCCCCAGAGATTCGCAGTTGGATCAGTGCTTTCCTTTCTGCAGGAAAAGTTGGAGGGCCGGCTGTCCCCCTCCACCTTGAAGGTGTATGTAGCCGCTATATCGGCACATCACGATGCAGTGGAAGGTAAGTATTTAGGGAAGCACGATTTGGTCGTCAGGTTCCTGAGAGGTGCGAGGAGGTTAAACCCCCCCAGGCCGCACCTTGTTCCCTCTTGGGACCTCTATGTGGTCCTTCAGGGAGCTCCCTTCGAGCCCCTTGAGTCAGCAGAGCTAAAGACGGCACTCACCTCCATCAAGAGGGTAGGGAACCTGCAGGCGTTCTCTGTTAGCAAACTGTGCCTAGAGTTTGGTCCGGCTTACTCTCACGTCATCCTGAGACCCCGACCGGGCTACATGCCCAAGGTTACCATGACCCCTTTTAGGGATCAAGTGGTGAACCTGCAAGCGCTGCCCCAGGAGGAGGCAGACCCAGCCTTGGCGTTGCTGTGTCCGGTGCGTGCTCTTCGCATCTACTTGTACCGCACGCAAAGCTTAAGAAGCTCAGAGCAGCTCTTTGTTTGCTTCTGCGGACAGCGGAAGGAAAGCGCTGTCTCCAAACAGAGGATCGCCCACTGGGTCGTCGATGCCATCACAATGGCATACCATGCCCAGCACGTGCCGCCCCCTGCTGGCCTACGAGCCCATTCTACCAGGGGCGTTGCGGCTTCTTGGGCGTTGTCCCATGGCGTCTCTCTAGCAGACATATGTAGAGCCGCGGGTTGGGCAACACCTAACACCTTTGCGAGGTTCTATAACCTCAGGGTTGAGCCAGTTTCGTCCCTAGTGTTATCAGGTGACACAAACAGGTGAGTTCGGGTCAGCTGGCCGGGTGTATCACTTGTGCATAGCGCCTTTCCCCTCCCTTGAGGCGAAGACGTGTGCTCTTTCCCCAGTTGCGGTCGCAGGAAGTGTGAACCATGGACGTTCTTCTTCCCTAGCCTAGCGGCCGTCGAGTCTTCGGAGAGGCTCGCTGCCGCCCCGATACGGGTGTCACTAGGCCCCTGTACTGAGGTAAGTGCTCCACATGTGCTGGTTGTCCCCTTCGGCAACCTCGTGTGATGTATATCCCGCAAAATGTTTTTCCCACCGGTAAACCGCATCTTCCTTGGACAGAGGGCCCTCTGCCCTGGGTCGCCGTGTTTGTAGTAACTCCTCCCCTCTTGGGTAGGATCTACCACGACGCCGCCCCAGACGATGTGCTTCTGCTCCTAACCGGTAAGTCCATGTGTGTATTCCACTTAACCCACCCCCCCCTCTCGGGGCCGGGTGTGGTCTCCGCGGTGTCCTCCTCTTTGGAGGGATTCCCCCCAGCTAGATGTCTACCACGATTAAAATAATCACAAACAGTGTCCATTAATTTGTTCTCCGTGCACTTGTCGATGATACGAGATATTTGCCTTGGCACTCCTGGAAATGTCATGACGCAGATGTGTCTCCAGCATCGGATCTGTGCAGGCATGCCGTTAAGACCAATCTATAACAGTGCGAGTAATGCTTCACAAACAATAAATGGGCTTTTAAGGATGTATACCTTGTCCTCATGATTAACACAGGCTAACGATTAGGGTAAATTCTGTCACATGACACTACATTTTTGAATTAATGCCAATTTTCTCGACAAAAAGTGTTTCCAGACCAGTTTTTCGCGACATTTGAAGTATCAACATAGAGTTAATGCGCTAAACGGAAAAATATTATGTCGACAATTGTGAAATTTTAGCGATAATTTGCGTTTACATCAGCTATATCGGTAAACTTTTTGAAGCACTACACATTTTGTCACATAAAACCCTTGGATGGAAACATAGCAAGATTGTCTGTTTGGAATAATCAAATATAATTTTAACGAAATAAAGAAAAGAGAATGTGTCGTCTTCCCTTTTGACAATCCATGCAGATGGTCCATATAAGGAAATGTGCTTCTTTACAAGTCTCTGTTCTTTTTGATAAAAAAAAACACAACATTAACATATAATTCCTTCAGTGAAAAAAACAAAAGTAACAAGTTTTTAAACAATTATTTTGGCTCCTCCAAATTTAGAATGCAACCTTCACAGTCAAAGTGATTAATCACTTCTGGTCAAAGCTTAAATACAGAATTGCTGTGATTACAAATGTTTTAGCAGTTCTGCAGATACTGAAAAATATGATAAACTGTCATAGTCCATCAAATTCACAGTTACACTTTGATCTCGTTGATCCAATTTCCAGTATATATAACAGCTTAGTGTTATTATTTCTAATGTAGTCTGCAAGGTTGGCGGCTACTGGTAGACAGTCAAATGAAAGGTGCACTTCATTTATTTAAAATATGTCACCCGTTAGTCCATCTATGTCTATTAAACTGACTGTCATGTTATAAAATGGACTTTCAGCCACTGTCATAGTCATTCAATTGAAGAGTTTGTGAAATATTCCACAGAGCTTTCATTACAGAGTTATTTTATATTGATGTTCATGTGACTTTTGGCTTCTCCATGTGTTCTCCTGCATGTCCAGTGTAACGCTTCCTAAAGATGAGAATACAAATAGTATTTAGTCATCATAAATTATGCAGGAAATCTATTGTTTGCAGGGACTCACAAACAAAAATACTCATATGTCCATGCTAAGTTCCTCTTCTTATTAACCATCTTATGGCACCTCCCTTTGGTATTTGCGGTCATTTTTGACTGGAAGGTTTAGATCTGTAAACCTTTTTTGTGATGATACAATTTCTTAAACTATGCATTTCTTTTGGGATTTTATGCTATTTTGATATTATTTAAATGTATTTTTTTATTTTATTTTACCATGAATTTGCATAAAGAATAAAGCACATTTTTTAAAGAAAAAAAAAATCAGAACCTACACTTCAATAAGTTGAAACATGAAGAAAATATGAGAATGTGACATAAATTGGAGGCAGATTGCTGTCATCTGCTGGACAAAATATAAACATGAATTGAAAACCAAGTCATGCCAATAACAGCCAGTAGAAAGCTGCAGCAAACTACTGTGTAGTCTGATGGCTTGTTGTAACCTAAATAAGGTTAAAATGTAATATTTTAAATTCTAAGGTTAATAAGGTTAATTTTAAAATTGATCAGTTTTTGCAGTTAATGTCATTATGCTTGCAATCAAACCTGACCATGGTGTTACAATTAGAAGACAGAATAAGCATTTTTCTACCAGTAATTTATTTCAAACATATAAAATTCATAACTCAGTAAATGCAAAATAATGTCAAGCATATTAAGATCAAGAAACAGAAATGAACTGTAAAATTCTGAAATTCAATCATAGTATAAAACAGAAGAATCTGAGTAAACATTTAGCAATTTCAAGTACAAATTTATTTTGCAAACCTGTGTGTGTGTGTGTGTGTGTGTGTGTGTGTGTGTGTGTGTGTGTGTGTGTGTGTGTGTGTGTGTGTGTGTGGTGTGTGTGTGTGTGTGTGGGTGTGTATGTGTATGTGTGTGTGTGTGTCTGTGAGATATCAGCTGAAAATCAACAGATGACTTGTACATGTACAACATATGATGAAAAGATGTCTGTAGAGCTCCACTTACTGATGACCTGTTCTGTGTGTGTTCTGCATTGTGAGTGTGTTATCGTCTCACACCTTCTTTTCTGAATGTGTGTGTGATTAGCATTGTGATGGATTTATTTGTGATTGTTTATTTTTTTTTTTTACAAATGTCCAACAATTTTTGAATCAAGTCCAATTTATTTTGTATGTTCAGATGGCAAATGGAGGAAAAGTCACCAAGTCTTGTACTGCTCAGATAAAGGAAACCATTTGTATTAAATGAAGAAAATGTATTTAGTTTAAAAATGACCAAATACCACGTGAGCGATAAGTGAGGACAGCCACAAAGGAATAAGGGGGTCATTCTCAGCAAATGGTGCCATTTGAGTCAGATATTTTTTAATTTATCTTTCGTTTGAAAATGTTACTGCTGAACTTTCAAGAAATCGTATTTTCCCACCTCAGGTTAAAAAGTGCCAGTGCCGTAACTAATCATGTCATTTTGGAACCCTGCATTTAGATTTTCAATGACAGATTCTAAATTATTACATCCAACCATATATTTATGTGTGGTAACAGCCCTGTAAGGTAACAAAAGTTGATACTTGTTCTAGCCTTGAGCCTACCCTAATAGTTTCAACCCATTACAGGAAATTTGGAATTCATATACTTATTATTTGAATAGATATTGGAGTATATTTTGGCAGTATCAGTCAGTTCTGGTGTGCTTTGTAATATATATATATATATAATTAATGGTCATTCTATGAAATCTGTGCCTTTTGTGTCCCTCATTAACATGTGTGTAAACAATAACTTTTAAAATGAATAGCTAAGGCCAACTTTAAAGATGTGTTGTCATTATAGGCCATTTTCGGAATATCAGGAACAATAAAAAAGCAGAGGCTTTTCGCACCAAGTGTAAATAGCAACAAAAGGCATCTTCTTTGAACCATAGTGCAAATAGTGTTGGATGCTTTTCGCACTCCTAATTAAATACTAACATAAAGAATCACTGCAGTGTGTTTATTTAAAGTACCACAGACATGCTACATCAGCCTCTATCTCTAAACCTAACCCTAATCTTACTTAACAAAGATTTACCATGCTTTTACTACATTATGCCATAGTATCACCATGGTATTTTGTAGTAAAATCATAGTAACCACAAAATTAAACATGGTGATTACATTATCACCATATTACTGTAGTAACACCATGATTAACCGCATTAAAACTGTGGCTTCATTGTTACTCTAATATTACTATAGTAAAATCATGGTTCATTGTTCCCAGATCAAACCTTTCTCTCAACTCCCCAACCTTCACCGTGACCTAATCATTGCAGGAAATCAACCTTTATATCCATTTTTATGTATTATTATAAGTAGTATTAAAGAAAACATTATGAGTGGAGACAGGAAACAGGAGGAAAAGAAGTGGGACAAAAAGGGGGATTCGAACCCGGGTTCGATAAAAAAACACATCCACACTGTCTTTACACACTTCAACATTGCAACAGTTTGTCTTTAATTTCTGTTTCCACCAGACTATTTTTGGCAGGTGCAATTTAAACCTAATGCAAATAATACATTTTAATATAATTAAAATCCCGGCAACTATTTTATTTTAACTGGTTTTCTATCGTCTTTCTTCATGGGGATGCCTTCTGATGTGTCAACAACCTTGTGTTTCCAACTTTTCCTTGGGTATTACATGTATTATTATCAAATATGCATAATTTATATATATATACAAAACAAACAAAAAAATATTTTTATATTTATAGACTTATATTTGTGTCCTGAAGTTATTTGTTAAACCTTACTAAAATAATGAACAATTTCATAAATAATAATAATACAAATGTATTAATTTTTAAAGAAATTGTCTGATATAATGTTTAAAATCTTACAGAAAATAACTTTTAAAATCACATTTGAAAAGGAAAAAGCACCAAATTTGACCTTCATTAACCCTCATGTTGTGTTTCCATGTTTTATGGGGACTTTCCATAGACATAATGGTTTTTATAATGTACAAACTTTATATTCTATCCCCTAAACCTAACCCTACCCCTAAACCTAACCCTCACAGAAAACTTTCTGCATTTTTACATTTTCAAAAAACATAATTTATTATGATTTATAAGCTGTTTTTCTCATGGGGACCAACAAAATGTCCCTGCAAAGTCAAAAATGTCAGGTTTTACAATCCTTATGGGGACATTTGGTCCCCACAAAGTGATAAATACATGCTCACACACACACACACACACACACACACACACACACACACACACACACACACACACACACACACACACACACACACACACACAGACAGACAGCATCAACAAAAACAACAACAGCAAAGATCTGATCAAATATAAAAGTACTAATTCATGGGGACAAATGTAGCACAAATGGCACCATTTCCTGAGAAGGCCTCAAGAATCAGAAATATGGTTTGGTTGAGGTTTGATGGATTCAAGTCTGAGTGAAAACAATGCCTTTCAAATGTTTAATTAAATGAGATCCTTCAATTGGCTTTGCTCATTACATATGATGTTTGAGATCCAAAAGTAATCAGTGTTTGAGGTTGTTGGATGCACGGCGTCTCAGCCCAGAAATATAATGGAGACTTTGAGTTAGTGTGCACACACACAAATCACACACAGTGTGAGACAGCAGGGGTCTGTTTACTGATGCACCATCTGCACACACTGTACATGCACATTAACTGTGAGGAAACGGCAATTAAGAACAATAGCAAACAGTTCTTAACAGAAATGTAATTGTTCAAGAGGTTTTAATTAATGACTCCAGTGTTAAGGCCTATTCACACCCAGATGAATATTTAGTGGAAATGTGAATGACAATTTGAATAGAAGCAATGGATTCCTCAAGATCTATTCACACCGGATGATATATTTTTATTTTTATGGAGAGAAGTCTGATTTATATGTATTTGGACTGCAAAGGAAATGGACTGACCACTGATCAATGTGTGTTGGTAGCACTAATTAACCTGCAAAATAACTTCTATCTATTATTGATCTCACGCAGAAAAACACTGAATTCAATGCAAATATGCAGCAGATAAATAATATAGAAGCTGTGAACACATTCTTTCTTTTTAGAATATTTACATAATGCGCTAATACCTCATATTTGTAACAATTGAAGGAAGTCAAGAGAGCTGGATCTAGTTGCAGCTAAGGATTTTTAATGAAATAATAAACAAGTACAAATAACGGGTAGACACGGGAGCAAATCAAACATCCACGAAGGGCACGGGCAAAACACGGTAGGTCTAAACACATTCAACAACTGACAACGAATGATCAAACAACAGGGCTTAATACACAAAGGATAATGACTAAATGAAACACAGGTGAGGACAATGAAGGACAGCTGGCAGAGATGAGAGCAGGGAATTATGGGAAGTGTAGTTCGGGAACAGATGACAGGGGAGAAACACAGGCCAGACAACAGTGAATCGTGACAATATTATTTAACCTCCTGGGCCCTGCGTAGACATTTTGGCTTCACTATATGCAAAGCAAAATGTTTAATTAATTTAAACAAACTGATCTCTGTTAAGAAAACTCTGTGTTGTCAGTAATGGGTTAGACTTTCGACATACGGAGTCACGTGATAAAACAACATGGTGCCGATCACAGCAGAGTTTGCCTTTGGGAGTAACGCCAACAAAACTACATAAAGAAAGAAACCTCATTAAGTTTTTAAATTAAAACATGTTTGAGCCAAAAGAGTCTCTAGTTTCATTACATTTTTTGCGATTTATCACAATGTATACTATTGTGTACTTTAGCTGACTTTTCCATTGAAATCCTACATTTACTGTGAATTATCACACTAAGAATCAATGGGTTCATCCAAAAGCTGAAAAATGTTGCTTTAAGAGGCATTATATGGGGATAGGATAAAAATAATGTGCATTTCAAACAGTTCTGAGATCAGTGTAGACAGCACAAGTCATTCACTAAATAGGGATCGAATGAGCATTTTATAGCTCTCTATGCAGCAGGTGCAAGGCCACATAAGGGCCACAGAGGCATTGGTCCACCTAGATTGTCGCTCACAAAATAGCTCACATGCAAGATAATCATCATATTCCTGTTATAAATATAATAAGAATTTTTTTTCAAATAAAAAGTTTTATATGATTATGGTGAACCGAAATGGGTTGCGGCACGCTTCTCACCGAGTTGCTTGAGTTCACTTCAGCTCTCTATATTCATGCCTGTAAACAGATCCGCTTACTGTGCTTAGCACCAAGTTAATGTATCCACTGATTTTCTGTATGTTTAGAGGTTTGTTGGCGCGTTGCCGCACACGTGCGCAGCGCAAGAGTGTCTCGCGGAATACGTGCATATATGCACGCAGTTCTCACTATTTCTTCCCTGTTCGTAATCTGAGAGGAATGTGCAGGAATACTATGAGATAACTGAATATGATCTCAGACCATTTCAGGATGCAAGGAGATTGGGACGACAGGTAAATTGTCATACGTGACATAATTCAGTAGCTTTAACCTCAGAAATGGTTCTTAAACTAGAAGTTTCTCTTCTGCGCTTGTCTACTCTTTAGCCTCCATTTGAATGTAACATTCCACAACTCTGTAGGACAGCTGACTCGCATTTTTCACCAGACCTCTTATTTTACATAGACTACTTAAAAAAATAAATATTTTGGGAAATTGCAGCATCTCAACGAAGCCTAGAATGTAAGCCAAAGGAGAGTTGTCAGACGTTAAAGATTCCATCTTTGGGGAAATAGCCAACGCTGTGTTTCCCGATATGTTGCAACTTAAATTACTACGATCATCTTAACGATCTTTGTTTGTTATTTTACGATGGAGTAATGCCTGTTTCCCAAACCAGCATGTACACTCACCTAAAGGATTATTAGGAACACCTGTTCAATTTCTCATTAATGCAATTATCTAATCAACCAATCACATGGCAGTTGCTTCAATGCATTTAGGGGTGTGGTCCTGGTCAAGACAATCTCCTGAACTCCAAACTGAATGTCAGAATGGGAAAGAAAGGTGATTTAAGCAATTTTGAGGCCGGTCTGAGTATTTCACAATCTGCTCAGTTACTGGGATTTTCACGCACAACCATTTCTAGGGTTTACAAAGAATGGTGTGAAAAGTGAAAAACATCCAGTATGCAGCAGTCCTGTGGGCAAAAATGCCTTGTTGATGCTAGAGGTCAGAGGAGAATGGGCCGACTGATTCAAGCTGATAGAAGAGCAACTTTGCCTGAAATAACCACTCGTTACAACCGAGGTATGCAGCAAAGCATTTGTGAAGCCACAACACGCACAACCTTGAGGCGGATGGGCTACAACAGCAGAAGACCCCACCGGGTACCACTCATCTCCACTACAAATAGGAAAAAGAGGCTACAATTTGCAAGAGCTCACTAAAATTGGACAGTTGAAGACTGGAAAAATGTTGCCTGGTCTGATGAGTCTCGATTTCTGTTGAGACATTCAGATGGTAGAGTCAGAATTTGGCGTAAACAGAATGAGAACATGGATCCATCATGCCTTGTTACCACTGTGCAGGCTGGTGGTGGTGGTGTAATGGTGTGCGGATGTTTTCTTGGCACACTTTAGGCCCCTTAGTGCCAATTGGGCATCGTTTAAATGCCACGGCCTACCTGAGCATTGTTTCTGACCATGTCCATCCCTTTATGGCCACCATGTACCCATCCTCTGATGGCTACTTCCAGCAGGATAATGCACCATGTCACAAAGCTCGAATCATTTCAAATTGGTTTCTTGAACATGACAATGAGTTCACTGTACTAAAATGGCCCCCACAGTCACCAGATCTCAACCCAATAGAGCATCTTTGGGATGTGGTGGAACGGGAGCTTCGTGGCCTGGATGTGCATCCCACAAATCTCCATCAACTGCAAGATGCTATCCTATCAATATGGGCCAACATTTCTAAAGAATGCTTTCAGCACCTTGTTGAATCAATGCCACATAGAATTAAGACAGTTCTGAAGGCGAAAGGGGGTCAAACACAGTATTAGTATGGTGTTCCTAATAATCCTTTAGGTGAGTGTAGATAGCTCATTATAAAGTAGAACTTAAGAACTTAAGAACTGTTTGCTGTCTGCATATCGCGGTGCCATTTTGTGGTCCGTTCTGCATAACGCAAAGGCTCATTTATGCTTATCGCAGACATTCTGCCCCTTTGGCGGCCGACCCACAGGACCCCTCGGTTCTCCCAATGGCCAGTCTTCCCCTGATCAGCCCCAAAGTGTGTCGGCCCACCGGGAAAATGCCCGGTATGCCAGATTAATAGCCCAGCCCTGAATGTACCCGATGAGCATCACATCACAATAAGGGGATCTCAAAAACTGAACAGATGCACATCAGTACTGAACTACTTATAGACCCTTTCAAACTGAATGAAGGGAATCTCTCATTGCACACTCACTCTAACCTCCTTTTGATAAACTTATTTTATTTATTTATTTAGGCCTATTTATTTAAGTTTAAACTGCAGGGTCACTTTACTCATATATCTATGAATAAGAAATCTGTTTAATAAGATAATCTTTCTATTGCTATAATAGTTATGATTGTCAAATAAGGCCAATAAAATGTTATACCTCATTGTGTGTTATGTAAATTTTGATTTATTTGTAGACCTAATTTAGACCTATCACGTTGCATGTGCAGACCGCGTAGACAGCCAATTGATTTCAATATGGGTTTTTTTCATAATTATTTATCTTCTTAAACAGTGTACATTGGCTTCCAATGATCAAAATATATTAAGATATTTTATTCAATGTCCCTTTGTCTCTGATAAACTGAGAAAGATACGAGAAAGATATGTTTATGTTGCACTTAATGGACTTAAGATTGGTTCAAATAGTCTCTGGTTACTTAACTGTAACCCCTGTTCCCTGATAAAAGCCGAACGAGATGCTGCGCTGATTTAGAACTTTGGGAACAACTTTAGGAGTGACCAGCTGTGAATATGTGTGCATCATGTCAATGAAATTTACCAGAATTTATAGCCTCTGCTGGTGACATCATTGGCTGTACCTGTAGCTGGGCTATAAATAGATTCGTCACAGGTGCATCGTCAGGTATTTTGTCTGAAGAGCAGTCTTGGGGCATCCCAGTGCGGCAATGAAGCGCAGCATCTCGTTCCGCTTTTATCAGGGAACAGGGGTTACAGTTAAGTAACCCGAGACGTTCCCTGTCAAAAAGCTACACTTTGATGCTGCGCTGATTTAGCGCTTTGGGAACGAGAATACCCATGCCACGGCACTGTGGATGTCCGGACCCTTTACGGTTGTGTAGCTGTGCTCACAAGAGCGCGAGAGGTCTCAGACATGAGCTTGTGATGTTGACTCAAGGACATAAGAGCCCGGAGTGGCATGAACATCCAAACTATAAAATATTATGAATGTGTACAGAGAGGACTAGAGGTCGACTGATATTGGTTTTTTCAGGCCGATGCCGATGCCGATCTTTTGAAATCCGGGTCGGCCGATGGCCGATTAATGCTGCCGATTTATTTTGGCCGATATGTGCTTGTTTTTAACCTCTTATTTGAACCTTTTATTTGAAAGATAAAATGTAACACAAATAATTACTTAAGATAGACAACATTTCTCAACAAATACATTTATTGAACACTTGACCAATCTGCACTTGTACACTTAAAATTAAAAATGTATAATGTAAAAACATATTGTATAAATAATGTATAACAAATATATTAAATAAACAAAGCAGGTGTTACGAACTGCTCCGAGACACGAAGGTTGAGATCCAAATGCAGCTTTAATTAAGGGGCAATCCAGACACGTAATCCAATATTCAGAGCATCCAAAAGAAGCACAGGCATAACTAGGGATGGGTATCGTTAAGGTTTTAATGGTATTACAATCTTACTGATACCGTTTATCGATCCGGTACTTTAACCGTATTCTTAACGGTTCTTTTTGTTATATTTTTTTTTTTTTTTTTTTTTTTTTACACAAATATAAACGTTATATAGGCACAGTGATTTAATTTCAGGAAGGTCTACTAACATTACTGTTCAGGTGTGGTCTAAAAAGAAATCTAATAAAGTAATCAATTGTAAAATAACACTGCATAGTTTATCATAGATAGATTAATGCTTATTAATGCAGAAGTTATTCATTCAAGAGCTGTAAGTGATTTTCTCTTTGCCTTTTGTTGTTTGATTCGCAGTAATGGCTCAATCGTCAACATGTTTAATTAGACAGCTTCCCTTTAAGACCGAAGTTCAGATCTAATAGACTCCTGATGCAGCATATTTTCTCCCCAACTATTTCCATAACTACGTCCATTTAAGACATAAACTGTGTTTAAGTGAATCTCCAAGCCGGTCGTTTTGACATATTTTTGTGTATAGTTGATCGCTTAGACGCATGAAACCCAAAGTAGCCTATAGTTTGCTTGTCTCTTTGTGGTGTGTTTCGGAGCGCACGCCGCCTTGGGAACGGTATCTCTTGCGCTCTTTTTATTATTAAACGCGTCCTGCAATTTAGCAACAGTAGCATTTTACAACAATCACCGATCGTGCTGATTCTGACGCTAAGTTTGAGTTTTAGGGAGAAATGTCAGTGCACCCCAGTGAAGGGAAGGAAGTTGTGCTAGACAGAATGTGGCTTATGTATAAATATTCTTTTTATAATCTTTGGAAGGCGAAATCTAAAATAAAATCAGACTAATAATCACAGATCTAAACCAGGCTATGTCTGAATGTTTAGTTCTGTCACTCATTAAGCAGGGCTCGTTTTGTGCTCGCTGTGGCACCGCGTGAGCGAGTTCACTCTCTCTCTCTCTGACTGCGAATAGCTAAATTGCATCACAGACAAATGGTTTCATATTATTATACATAGAAATGGCTGGCGAGATAAAATAACTTTCTCTTTATAGCAATAAAGAATGTATTTTCTTAATTTCTCCAGTACCGACAGCAGAACCGATAACGTCCAAGCTTACCAAAGCCAGTCCTTCACTAGCCTATAGTGCGCTGGTATCTTTTTTATTACTTATTTCTCTGCATTGAGTGACAACCCTCTCAAATATAAGACACACAAACAGAACAAATAAAAGTCTCAGATTCACTGTCTGTAATTGAAAAATTCTTGCTTACTTATTGTGACATGATAGCAACCCTTCTGCTGTGATAATGCAACTTCAACTACGCCATCAATATCCAAAGTAGCCGAACGTCATGTCAACTATCGCGTTTGTCACGTTTTTTCTTGAAGTTGGCAGTAACATATCAAAAGTTTTTAATTAAATCTAAAGAAGTTATACAAATTTAACCCTTACTGTTTTCTCCAAGGAACTTAGCTCCTTCCTTAGGCACTGGATGAGGTCTGCTCACTCTGCTGGAAAATGACTCTAGGGGCAGTGTGCGTCGAACACGTGTTCCACAACAACACTAGGCTGCCCACAGATGCACCTGCCTAATAATCGGCTTGATATGCGTGGATATTGGCCGATGCCGATTATGTAAAAAATGCAAAAAAAATCGCCCGATTAATCGGCCGGCCGATTAATCGGTCTACCTCTAGAGAGGACCAGCCTGCCACATCACAAACATGCTGCAGAAGGACACCTCTAGCCAAGGCTTTAGAGGAGGCGACCTCTCTGGTAGAGTGAGCCCTGATACCTACTGGTGAAGCTTGACTGCGCACCTCGTAGGCCAGGGCAATAGCGTCCCTCGCCCAATGCGACATAGTCTACTTGGTGGCGGTCGCCCCCCTGTTCCGGCCCCCATGGCAAACAAATAGTTGCCCTGACTTACGCCACTGGCTAGTGCGGTGGACATAAATCTGAAGGGTAGGGACTGGACAAAGTCTGTGAAGTCTTTCCTGCTCCAGCGTTGAAAACGCCAGGGAGCAGAAGGCTTCGAGAGTGACCGGATGTACAGTTGAGAAAGGAACCTTAGGCAGGTAGTCAGGATGAGTGTGCAAAATTGCTTTAGCGATTCCTGGGGCAAAATCTAATCAGGCTGGCAAGACAGACAGAGCCTGTAGATCCCCAATTCTTTTTAGAGAAGAAATTGCCATAAGAAAAACCATCTTGAGAGTCAGAAGTTTATCAGTCGCTGACTCTAGAGGTTCGAAGGGGGTCTCAGCCAGACCCTCAAGTCCTATGAAGGGATCCTGGTCCTAGCAGGAGATTTCAGTCGCATGGCTCCACGAACAAAGCGAGTAAGCAGAGGATGTCTCCCCAACGGCACCCCGTCAATCAAGGTGTGGCAAGCCGATAGAGCGGCCACATAAACCCTGAGAGTGGTGGGGCATGTGCCTGCTGACAATCTTTCCTGCAGAAAGTCCAGAACTTAAACAATCTGGCAGTTAACTGGATCTGCATTATGTGCACTGCACCATCTTATTTATTGGCATAACTTCTTCTAGTAGTCTCAGATCCAGAGAAACCAGATGAGCTAAGATGATATCCCTGTGCTGAACTGCCACTTCTTGAGACTGTGCTAGTATCAGCCAGTCGTCTATATAATTCAGAATGCGGATGCCCCGGAGTCACAAAGGAGCCAGTGCTGCATCCATGCATTTTGTGAATGTGCGGGGTGATAGGGCTAGGCCAAATGGAAGAACCCTATATTGGAAGGCTTCGCCCCTGAAAGCGAACCTCAAGAACTTCCTGTGTTGTGGCAGAATTTCTATACCAACCAATGCAATATCTAAGATCTAAGCCTCGAAGATCTAAGATCAGACGCAACCCCCCACCATTCTTGGGAACCAGAAAGTATCTGCTGTAATAACCTGACTCTTTCTCTGGAAGGGGAACATGTTCTATGGCCCCTTTGACCAGATCAGCCTGGTACGCCTGTAACACTGCCATAGTGTGCAGGGTAGCACCAGCCTGACCTGCTGCCTGAGAAGCCTTCCCCACAAGCATGAAGGTGGTCCTGCACGGCTTTCTGGGGAGAGTGGGTCTTTTTAACGATGATGCTGAGCCAGGCGAGAGATAACCTGCAAGTGTCTCTTCAACCAGCAGCATCACCGAATACCCCCACACCTCAGCACCCACGACACGTACATTTCTAATAATAAACTTAACAATTGTTAAAAATATATTATTCTTATTGTACCTGTAATTATGCAACTAAGTATTAGTGTAAACTAGCGAATATTGACTCAAAAGGCTGAGGAAAGGGGCAATTACATTCAAGATTAAATTATGCACAGAATAGAGGTCCACCCTCTTTCACCAAGGTCCACTCATTTGGAGATTTCTGGCCTCGCCCCTGCTGTGCAGTCAAGTGTATTCACTCCTAAAATCCAGTTAAAATTTCAGATTCAGGCTGCAGATGATGTTTGGACCACTAAACATGTTTGTCAGACATGGGACAATGATCATTTATAATGTATAATTTTATTTTAACATGGTTGGCAGTGATTGGATAATGCTGGCCAATATTTTGAATCAGAATTCATTATGCTAATTTCAGCTGTAATGTCTGTAACATCTCAAAAACTTGAATATCCAACACTCCTGGAAACATAATAAACAACTTGATTTAAAAAAAAAAACAGACTTTCTATAGCTTGGTATTATTTAAATAATTAAAAATTATTTTGTAATTTTTAGGAAAACTATTTTGTCTAGAATTCTTTTTTTTTTTTTTTTTTGCATGTTTATTAGGTGTTATTAGATACAAATAAAAAAGGGAGATAGAAAATGCACACATCAGTCATGCTCGGGTCTCAGGAGGATAATATATTTTACCTAGTGTTTTGTCTTAATGTAGCCTACATTAAGGGGGCCTAGGAAGCATTGACGCTGACAACCACCCTTGGAGATACGAGTTCGAATACAGGGCTTGCTGAGTGACTCCAGCCAGGTCTCCCAAGGAATCAAATTGGTTGCTAGGGAGGGTAGAGTCACATGGGGTAACCTCCTTGTGGTTGCGATTAATGGTTCTCGCTCTCAACAGGGTGCGTGGTGAGTTGTTCATGGATCACGGAGAACAGCATGAGCTTCCACATGCTGGGAGTCTCCGCGGTGTCATGCACAGTGAGCCACATGATAAAATGCATGGATTGACTATCTCAGAAACTGAGGCAACTGAGACTTTTCCTCCCCCACCCGGATTGAGGTGAGTAACCATGCCACCAAATGGACCTACTAAGTAGTGGGAATTGGGCATTCCAAATTGGGAGAAAGGGGGATAAAAAACAATAAAAAAATAAAATGATCCTACATTATTTAATATGTATACCACTGCACTTGCTATATTATCCTTACCTGACTTTAAAAGCAGTCCTGACTTTTGGGAATTTGTTTGCTTTATACTAAAAACATGTCTGATTTGACTTGAAAACAAATGGAGACTTTTGCTCAAGTCTCCTGGGTCTCAGATTTGTCTCCAGCGAGATAAACAGTAAACAGTAACCACTGTCAATAGCAGATGTATCATCATTTGGGTTAATGTAGGAAGTGATGAATCAGCGATAACCCACCCAGAAGTAATCTCTCTTCAGACATCCAGCTGTGAAGAGTCTGCATCTACTGGCATCAAATCAGAGCTGAGAGTTTGAGAACAGACCTCCTGTAAGACAAACACACCACTATAAGAAACTCAAACAGACATTTGAAATATATTAGAATCACAGAAATAATAAACATGAAGTCATAAATATAAAAAATGTATAAGTATCACAAAACATTCATAACTTTTAAAGAAGATAGAATGGCAACATGCTTCTTAACAATATATATACACTCACCTAAAGGATTATTAGGAACACCTGTTCAATTTCTCATTAATGCAATTATCTAATCAACCAATCACATGGCAGTTGCTTCAATGCATTTAGGGGTGTGGTCCTGGTCAAGACAATCTCTTGAACTCCAAACTGAATGTCAGAATGGGAAAGAAAGGTGATTTAAGCTATTTTGAGCGTGGCATGGTTGTTGGTGCCAGACTGGCCGGTCTGAGTATTTCACAATCTGCTCAGTTACTGGGATTTTCACGCACAACCATTTCTAGGGTTTACAAAGAATGGTGTGAAAAGGGAAAAACATCCAGTATGCGGCAGTCCTGTGGGCTGAAAATGCCTTGTTGATGCTAGAGGTCAGAGGAGAATGGGCCGACTGATTCAAGCTGATAGAAGAGCAACTTTGCCTGAAATAACCACTCGCTACAACCGAGGTATGCAGCAAAGCATTTGTGAAGCCACAACACGCACAACCTTGAGGCGGATGGGCTACAACAGCAGAAGACCCCACCGGGTACCACTCATCTCCACTACAAATAGGAAAAAGAGGCTACAATTTGCAAGAGCTCACCAAAATTGGACAGTTGAAGACTGGAAAAATGTTGCCTGGTCTGATGAGTCTCGATTTCTGCTGAGACATTCAGATGGTAGAGTCAGAATTTGGCGTAAACAGAATGAGAACATGGATCCATCATGCCTTGTTACCACTGTGCAGGCTGGTGGTGGTGGTGTAATGGTGTGGGGGATGTTTTCTTGGCACACTTTAGGCCCCTTAGTGCCAATTGGGCATCGCTTAAATGCCACGGCCTACCTGAGCATTGTTTCTGACCATGTCCATCCCTTTATGGCCACCATGTACCCATCCTCTGATGGCTACTTCCAGCAGGATAATGCACCATGTCACAAAGCTTGAATCATTTCAAATTGGTTTCTTGAACATGACAATGAGTTCACTGTACTAAAATGGCCCCCACAGTCACCAGATCTCAACCCAATAGAGCATCTTTGGGATGTGGTGGAACGGGAGCTTCGTGCCTTGGATGTGCATCCCACAAATCTCCATCAACTGCAAGATGCTATCCTATCAATATGGGCCAACATTTCTAAAGAATGCTTTCAGCACCTTGTTGAATCAATGCCACGTAGAATTAAGGCAGTTCTGAAGGCGAAAGGGGGTCAAACACAGTATTAGTATGGTGTTCCTAATAATCCTTTAGGTGAGTGTATATGTGCTATAAAAATCCATGGTGCTAAAATTCAGTAAAACTGAAATAGGTAGAACTGAATTTTTTCTTTGTACAAGTTGATGTTTTATTTTCAAGGCATTTTGTACATTACATTTTTGTTTCAAAAAGGAAAAGTGTTGTCACGCCGTTTGGCAAATTCATGAAGGTGTTTCTGGAGAACTGTGTCAAACACCAAAACTCCATTCAGTGATTTTTGGGTAGTTGTGGGGTAAACTGATTAGAAATATATTCAATTAAAAACAAAGCAATCTCTCATAAAACAAACATACATTAACTATTACCAATCCTTCTGTCAAATGGCCTGAGTTGTCTCTTGCCTCAAGCAGTGATGGCTCTATTGAGGGGGTTGCTGCTTGGGATGTGGTTTCCTGTTCATTACCTGGAGTAGCACCTATATAAGGAAAATCAAATGAGTGGCTAAGGATACAAACGTATATAGCATTATACAACATTCCGTTCCGGTTCTAGAATCTGACTGGATGAGTAATGTTCCAAGAAATACAGTCCTACAGCACAGGGATGCTACTTGTATCTGTCCCCTTCTCCATGTTCATAACTTTCCAATTAGTGGTGGGGATGTTCATTTTTATTTCTTTCCCTCATTCGTTGAGTGAGTATTTCTGGATATTGCATATTTATGCCAGTCGGTGGTGACAAATAAACTACTTTCATATTATGAGTTATCCAATCATTGAATCAACTGATTTGCTAAAGTTTTTCAACATCAAAACAATGGAAGTGAATGAGAACGATTCGCTCGAAAGGCAAATTCACTAAGAATGAAATGCAGCAAATAAAAGCAAAGTTTTTTGCATGCACTGTCTGCGCTAGTTTGGAGCCAGATTCACAAATGGAAATCTGCAGATGCAACGGCGCAAACGCACTAAAAAAAAATCGCAGCTGAATGCAATTTGCAAGCACAAATTCTGATCTTACGTGCCTATATAGTGGAGGATGCCACAATGTCCAGTGAAAATATTAGCACGATGCATCAGCAACCCCTTTTATTGTTCCCACAAGTGTACAGTGTGATGCCATGCATTGATAACAGCGCTTCACTGCCACGGAGGTTTAAACTTTCCCAAAGCTTGCAAAGTCCTAATCCGAAGACTGTCCCGCACACTAACAGCAGCCTGTGTTATTCCCATCTTGCTTGCTCTCAGTGAAGATTCTCACTTCAGAATTGCATATAAACCTTGCGTTTCCATCTACTGGAGTGAAGGACACCAGGCTTATGTGAACCTCAAGATGTTGAGAATCACTGAACACATTTGACTTTGGCAGCAATGCACTTTTATGTCATAAAAATAAAGAGCCAAGGAAATAAGCCAAGAGAAATTATATTATATAATCAAATGATTTGTTATTTTAATATTTATTTATACACTGAAAGATATGTGGGAAATTGCTGTTTAGTTTAGTGTTGCCACATTGTTCAATCATTATTCCATGACGGACATTTTTCTTTCTTTTTCGAACGTTTATCGTTCAGTTGACTTGAATGTGCCATAAATTAGCATGTATCACAATATTATGCATAGTCCATCATGTTTACATTGCAAAATAAACACCGAAATGAGATGACTGGATTTTTTCCAATTTGCCTGGCAAACTTTTTCATTGCCTTGGTCAAATGTTGGTCGGCACCAAAAGTTCTTAGCAGAAACTCTGGACTGACTGTAAATAATGCATTTCTGCAATAGCATCAGTAACCTAGACCATTTGTGAGATGCGGCATCCATGATGCTAGGATTTAAAGGAACAAAAAATGAGTGTGCCTTTAATAAGAAATGTAATTTGTTTCTTATGTTCATTAGAAAATTAACGGAGTAAAAGTACAAGTATTCGGTTTCAATATTACTCAAGTAAAGTAGAAATTCCCCAAAATAACACTTTAGTACAGTAACTGTACTTCATTACTAAACATAAGAACTTTACACCCTTGCTATATGATCACTCTGGGTTCAAATAGGATCTCCAACAGTTACGCTCAACAATTATAAGTGTTTTGAGTGATTTGAACTCACAAGAGTCAGTCGTGAATGGTGATATCGATGACCCTGGAGTCAAACTCATCTGTGAAAGATCCAGTTCATCCACTTCCTGTTTCTCAGAAAGCTGTCCGGGGTCTGCTGCAGCTTCCAGTCGTCCAGTGTGCATGTGAACGGATATCGTCTCTTCTGGAGGATCCTCATTCAGGGTGTGTTTAGATCCACTACGCCGCAGGGTAGAGGCAACAAAGTGCTGAGGACTCGTAATGGTTGATGATGTTTCAGGGGGCTCACAGGAGTGGGGCCGCATGGTTGCTATGGGGACGAAACCATGAAGTACAGCTGTTGGAATTGGATGCGCTCCCATACCAACTGTCTGTGCTGGCACGAAAGCCCACTGCTGCTGGCCCGTGGCTGGAGAGTGGAAGAGGTTGGCCTGACCCCAAATCATAGGCTGGCCTCCAGGAAGCATCTGGGCCATCTGCAATGGTGCCTGAACCCCAAAGGCCATTGGAGCACCCTGGGTGGCAAAGGACTGTTGAGCCCAGTGAGCAGCCTGGATAGCACCCATGGTCATATACCCTGAGAAACAAGAATAATCATCATAACCTTCCTCCTGAGTACAAGTCATTGGCTACATACAGTAAACAATGGTTAATGTGATTCAGAGGTTGCATTTTTGCTCTAAAATTACATTAGGTTAAGGCAGTGGTTCTTGGGGAGTATGAAGGTATTATAAGGGGGAAGACTGCCCTGTTCTCAAGTCTTATTCACTTTCACACATTAAAAAAATGTGTGACAATACATGCAAGAACATGTAGGAAATGTCTTTTCCTCTGCCTTTTCTCATTAAAGCCTTGTTTTTACATTCGCCTGGCACTACAGCAAATCCTGTGTGCGAAGATCTGAAATGAGAACTGGGAAATGCCGGGTACACCAACCAATAACAGTGAACTGAAAGCAGTGATGTCTGTCATAAGTGCTTCACAGTCTGATGATAATGCTGAAGTTTCTGGTGGATTCAGAGCTTTAATCACATCATTGTTTTATTCTGACTTCAAACAGACTTCAAATCTGCATTCATTGAAGCAATAGCGTGGCTATGTAAGCAAAAAATAGATCAACCCTCTTTGTATATTTAGGCATTCAGAAATAAAGCTGACAAATTTCCAACTGTTATCAAACATATTTAAGATGAAATTATTGCTCATCAGGGTTGGAGAGTAATGGAATACATGTAATGGATTACATATTTAAAATACTAAATATAAGTAACTGTATTCCTCTACAGGTATAGTTTAAATCATTGGTATTTAGAATACAGTTACATTCAAAAAGTATTTGGTTTACTGAAGAGATTACTTTGCATTTTAGTCCTTTCAGATGAAAAACATTTACACATATAAATGATGTGATCCAAAGTGCATTTGAGAAGCAGTGAAACACTTTCTTGTTATGTGTTACATTCATATGAGCAGACAGAGAAGTACATTTGAAGTAAGTTTGGAGCAGAAGAAATCGAAATAAACCTTGTGTAAATTGTTAGCTTTACGCTAAGCTAAAATGCTATTTCTAGCCATTTTACATGCACGTGTTACCAGACACGATCATATTTTTTATCAAGAAAATTCACATTAGATCATAATTTATTTTCTTCTAGAAAGAGCTTTGATATTAGGGTAAAAATCATATTCTTCATAATCATTTTTGTATTGTTTTCCTGTAAAAATATCTAAAAATCCTTAAAACAAGATCAATTAGAATTATCTTGTTTTAGAAACAACACTGTATAAGATATTTCGGTTTTTCAGAGAATGTATTTTTAACATGTGTATTTTGAGTTTTTATAGTCAAAACAAGTGAAAAAATCTACCAGTAGAAGAAGTAATCCAAAGTATTTAGAATACATTACTGACCTTGAGTAATCTAACGGAATACATTACAAATTACATTTCACAGCATGTATTCTGTAATCTGTAGTGAATACATTTCAAAAGTAACCCTCTCAACAATGTTGCTCATGAACAGAAAAGAATAATAGACAATACACATTCACTTTACATATTACAAACAAGCCCCTAGAAAAGCAGCTTTTTAAGTATTGTGGGCGGGCAAAGCAGATTTCTTCCGCTCCAGTGGGATTCGATTGGGTAAATAGGTGAATTAACAATAAAATTTCAGTCTGTTCCTCACACCTTGGGGCGGCTGTGGCTCAGGTGGTAGAGTGGGTCGGGTGCCAATTGCAGGGTTGGTGGTTCAATTCCTGGCCCACGTGACTCCACATGCTGACGTGTCCTTGGGCAAGACACTGAATCCCAAGTTGCTCCCAATGGCAGGCTAGCGCCTTGCATGGCAGCTCTGCCGCCATTGTATGAGTATGAGTGTGTGTGATTGGGACACAGTGTAAAGTGCTTTGGTAACCTCTAAGGTTAAAAAAGTGCTATATAAGTGAAGACCATTTACAGCACTATAGCATGGTTTCAGAAGAATTTGAATATAGTTAACTATTAATATGGATTACTTTTACGGTGCTTTTACTGTATGTGTTTTGGAGCTTGACAGTCAAAATCAAGATCCCTCATTCTTGTGTTTCAGGGATAAAAAAAAAAAAAAGGAATTCTTAAAGCCACAAATGTTTTTCCTGTTTCAAAGGGGGGCGTGATATATTCCCCCAAAGGGGGACCAAAATAATGAATAAAAAAATAAAATCGGAACCACTGGGTTCAGGGTTGAGGCATTCCTTTTTACTGTATTGCAAATCATATACAAATAAAAATACAACTAGCTTTTGGCGTCACTCTGTGGACATTTCACCCATAAATGAAATCTCACACATGCCCATACGTTCAACAACACTGGGGGCAGTGGTTTGAATTTCAGTGAGCACAGACCGATTTCAGTAGCAACACTTTCAACCTCATGATGCTAAATTCACAGTGTGATCAGTCTGACATTGTTGTCACATGAGCTCACTACAATCAGTACCGCCACTCCCTATATACATATTACGCAGTCTGTGTAGGGCACAAACTCCCAAGGTGGGTACCTGAAACTCCCCCGGCTGCCCACTCTCACACTTTCACACCACGCATCGTGCACTCTGTTTTAGTGTCTTTGGGTTACTAATGATAAGAAATGGCACATGAAGGTTACCTGAGGGCACTGCTGGTGGACTGAAATGGGTGAAATGTTCTGGGGGTTGCTGACGTCGTCTCCTCCCAAGATCCAGTGTGTTAGCAGGTGACGATGGCATCTGTGATGACAATGCAGTAATTTTTGTTGTGTAATTTGTGTCCTCAAATTATTGTCAATATCGTACCATAATAAAATATGTATGGTTGACATATAAAAAAATACACTGAGATGACACTTTCACAATACACTGAATGAAAATATTCTGGGGATTTACAGAGTAACTGTTTGAACCCACATCCGAATAGCACTGGCCACACATTGCTGCTATTTTTAGAAAACTGTTGCATTGACAGTGGAATTTGAGGAGGTCACAATCATGTTAAAGTGCAAGTAAAATATGGACTCATAATTATATAAATAGCAGCAGTGTGCAAATAGAACAGAATACTGAACATACCTGAATGTAAACAGCACTGCATTATGTATATTCAGACTTATAATTATATATAGCTATATTTATATATGGGTGTTTATAGGAAAAGAGAAACACATGGAGAAAACAGAACATAGAGTGTCAGGATCCTGCAACAAAAGTAAAAAACAAGACTAGACTGATGACAGGAACCTGACAGCAACAAAGTTGCAGAAATGGCATATATTAGTTTAATATAAATTATAAAAGTTACTTTAACCTCCTGAGACCCTACGTCCACATGTGTGGATATTACGTTTTGTCTTCGCTATAAACTATGCATCATTTAATTTAAGCTGACTGATCTCAGTTCAGGAGACTCTAGGCTGTTATTAAAGGTTGAGGCACAGAGTCACATGACAAAACAACATGCCTCTGACCCCAGCTGAGTTGTCTTTGGGATAACAGGCAACAAAACTACATCTGGTACGAAACCCCATTATGTTTTTACATTAAAATCTGTTTGAGTAAAAAGAGTAGAGTATAGTTTCATCCGATATGCCATTTTAAAAACATCAAAATGACACACTGTTAAACACAATGACTGCATTTGTGGACTATAGGCCCATTTTCCTTAAAATATGCTTTATTTACTGTGCATTATCACATTGAGTATCAATGGATGCATTCAAAAGCTGGAAAATGTTGCTTTCAGAGGCGTTATATGGAGTTAGGATGAAAATAAGCTGCATTTCAAACTGTTCTGAGACCAGTCCAGACAGACAGCACACTGGAGGTTAAGTCATTCCCTAATTAGGGAGCTAAATCTGACTTTGGTATTATTTAAAATTTCCCAACTTAGTTCCACTGTCCACATATGTGGACATACATTGTTTGGTCTAAAAAAAGTTACTTTTTTGCATGTTTCTTAGGGGCTACTAGTTCAGGTGTATTAATATATTTTCAGTATTTGTAACTATACATTAAAATGTACAAATACATATTCTGATTTTATAAATATATTTTTTGCCCCCACATGCTAAATAATAATACAAAATATATATATATTTTAAAAAATCGTACACAACGTTCTTCATAAAAATGTTCTTTAGATTTAGATTTTTCTCATCTTGGTCTTTCCTGAAACAAAACACATGATTTGTTAATATTCTCCTCAGGTTGACTTACTGACAGGATGTCTGGAGGGGTGGCCATGTCACCAAAGAGATCAAACTGGTTTATATTCTGCAAGACAGCAGATAAAATAAGATTTAATACCATGCTGCAGGAGTATCTGCACAAAATCAATGAGCACTTCACAACAGGTCTTTGATTTAGTGTTTTAATAAATCATTGATTGCTATCAATTCAGTGGTGGATTAACAGGAAGTAATACTGTAAAATTGAAAATGCATATATAAAGACTGATAGAGTTGACAATGAATGACTGCATAACATCAACAACTGAAGGAAATCAGGCAACACATTTAAGCACAACACAAAGAGTATGAATTTGAGGTGGATGAGTACTTAAAAGTATGTGCGAACAGTCAGAACCCAATGTATGAGCAAGAGGAGAAAACGAAAAGCAACACATTGTTAATTTTATAAAGAAAACTAGATTAGCCCTCAAATCAAACTTAAGGCTTGAGTGTTCATAGATTGAGGCAGGATCAGTGTTTGGCAAACATTGTGGAAGGTAAACTGAGATTTATGTGAGGGCGGCTCCAAGCACTCGAAAGACTCCGACTGAATGAACAGACAAGCAATAACACTGCGAAATGGATTGATGGTAAAAGATTAATTCAGGTGAAAGCAAGCCTCTCTTGCGACTGATATAGATCCCTTTGGGATTTTGCAATGTATGCCTGGTTCTCCAATGTTCTTTTAGTAAATCTAATGATTATACATTTAACAAACTCTATACTATTTGTGAAAACTATGAAATTCTTATAAAAAAATTTTTTATCGTAAGTAGCTTTCATTTACTGTGGAATGCAAAAAATCCTTAACATTTTCCATATGATGAAGGGGAGGAACATTGAGAGGTTTGTTTGTGGAAGGAAGGGTTGGAAAGGTTGGAAGCACCTACAGTCATACAATGGCGTTTTGGAACATCATAGATTCCTTCTTTCTGCTGACTTGATGGGACCTACAAAATTATAATAAGTTATCAAAACAAGGCTTCTGCTGTGCTACAAAAATATTTCAATTTGGTTATTTGCTGATCCCTGCTGAAAAAAAAACCCCATCTTAAACCAACCTAAACTGGTCTGCTGGTCTTAGCTGGTCTTCCAGCCCGGTCAGGCTGGTCTGTTGGCTAGTTGTAGGGGTTTGGGGCACTTGTCAGCTGATCATCCCTGGTGACTGGGAGACTAGCTAATCCAGCTTAAATCAGCAACAACAGAAAAAACCCATCAAACTAGTTTACGCTGGTTTAAGCTGTGTTTTTAAGCAGGGGTTTTAAAGTGATAGTTCACCGAAAATGGAAAATAATTTCATAATATGCTCTTCCACATATTCCCGTATGACTTTCTTTCTTATGCAGAACACAAAAGGAAAGATATTTATCTTTTCAATACAATGGCAGTTATAGTGATTGACTTTTGATGATTTTAACATTAGATGTTAAATTTCTATTTTAAATTCACTATTGTTTTATATAGAATTGTTCTATAGTCATACAGTATTTAACACAATTACATCAGAAGTAACTGTAATTTAATTACTGAAAAATTTTGAGTAATCCCTAACTTTACTTTTTTTCAATGAAAAAGTAATTTAATTAGAGTAATGAATTACTTAGTAATGCAGTATTCCAAACACTGCTTAGCGCATGCATGCTTGCATGAAAATAACAAAACTTCATGGACATGCCCATTGACTTTGCGTGTATGACTTATGACATTGTGCTCTTAAAATAGTGCCCTTATAGTCATTATCAATTCTCATTGTATTGAAAAGATGGACTGGGAAATTCATTAAAAAATCTCCTTTAGTGCTCCACAAACGAAAATAATACTGGTTTAGAACCAATATAATGGTGAGTAAATCACAACAGAAGCAGAAGCGGAAGCGTTTTGGGTGAGCTATTACTTTAACTTAGTCTATACTGTAGACTTCTAAGGAAAAGCATGAGCAAATCATTTTTCAACTGACAAATTATTGCAAAAGTTATATTGTAAATATTTTATAGAAAATTACAATAAGACCACTTGTGACATTCAAATGGAAGGCAACCCTGCCCATTTCTTTGTGATAACTGTACAGGTGTGGGCAGAAAGGAGAGGGGCTTAACAAAGTACCTGGTAAACGCTCTCTTCTGATTGGTGGCCACGGAGAGGCTCACGTCCAGCTTCAAACACAATGTACTATGAGGAGTTGGGAGAGAAACGAGAGACACCCCATAGGGAACTAGTCAGATGGGACAACACTACCAACATTCAAATCTCACTGTCTATTCATTATATATATATACTGTATATATATATGTACACATATATACACACACAGATATTTACCGATCAGCCAAAACATCAAAACCACCTGCCTAATATTGTGTAGGTCCCCCTTGTGCAACCAAAACAGTACCAACCTGCATCTCAGAATAACATTCAGAATAACATTCTGAGATGATATTCTTCTCACCACAATTGTACAGAGTGGTTATCTGAGTTACTGTAGACTTTGTTAGTTCGAACCAGTCTGGTCATTTTCTGTTGACCTCACTCATCAACAAGGCATTTATGTCCACAGAACTGCCACTCACTGGATGTTTATAAAATCATGCAGATAAGAGTCAGGAGCTTCAGTTAATGTTCACATCAACCATCAGAATGGGGAAAAATGTGATCTCAGTGATTTCGACCGTGGCATGATTGTTGGTGCCAGATGGGCTGGTTTGAGTATTTCTGTAACTGCTGTTTTCCTGGGATTTTTTACGCACAACAGTCACTAGTTTTACTCAGAATGGTACCAAAATTAAAAAAAAAAACATCCAGTGAGCGGCAGTTCTGTGGACCTGTTTTATTGTGGTCCCAAAGTGTATAACTATATTACAAACTTCTGATTAATTTTGCTTGTAGAACATTAACAGTGTTTGGCCCACTTTGCATGCCCATTGTAACAAATCAATTCCTTCACACTAATGTCAAACAATTTGTTACAGTGCTACAGGGGTTTAGGAAGGTGTTCTTTCTGCCATCTAATGTTTTAGGAGAAATAACGTCTAGGTTATGTAGATGATGTAACCTCCGTTCCCTGATGGAGGGAACGAGACGTTGTGTCGGAGAAGCGACACTAGGGGTCTCTCTTGAGCGCTGAATATGCCTCTGATCCATTGAAAAAATGGCCAATGAGAAGTTGGCAGTCAGTATTTGCATACCCTGCCCCCGGACATACGGGTATAAAGGTGAGGCAAATACTAGAGTTCATTCAGGATTTTTCTGAGGAGCCGGAAATGGTTCTGGCCACTACAGCGGTTCGGCTCAGCGACGTGGCCGGGAAGACACATCGTCCCGTTCCCTCCATCAGGGAACGGAGGTTACATCCGTAACCTAGACGTTCCCCGTCTATCGCTCTCTCCACGTTGTGTCGGAGAAGCGACACTAGGGGTCCAATTTAAATCCGCCATGCGCTGAGCCGTGTACGTGTTCTGCTGACACAGGAGCGGGCAGGTATTTGTTACGTGCAATATGACCAGCTGTGTCAGACTGCAAGTACCCTTCCCCAATGCCCCAGAAAAGATGTCGGAATCCTTATGGTTACCCTAGGCAGGGGAACAAGGCGACGCTTTCCAACCTGGGAATGGGCCAAGCCTGGCTGGGCCTCTTTTCTCTCTATGTTTCTCGCATAGAGCAATACACAGCCGGGGCCCTTACACGCACTGAGGGAAGGGGGTCTTACCCAATTCCCATTTTTCCAGGGGGGAAAAGACCCTGCGGAGACCACCCCTGCCCAACTGGGGAGGTACGGTGTTGAATACATCACATGTGTTTTTAGGCGACACGTGGAAGTGGCGCAGTGGCAGATCCAGCCTCAGCGAGGGTGGAGTTGCTACACACAGCGACCGGGGGGCAGCCGAAACTTACCCAAGGAAAACGCGGGTCTGCTCGTAAGGGGACCGTATTGCGGAAAATACACACAGGGGGAGTCTGCGTAGGAGTCCCTACTCTGTGGAGCACCTATTCCAGTACAGGGTAGATCTGAGTACCCGCAGTGGATTGGGTCGGCAAGTTCCTCCGCCGAACTGCGAACCCATGAGGGCTAGGGAGGAATCGACCAGGGATTCGTGTTGAGTGGAGTCTCCTGGGAAAAAAGACGCACTGTTTTACCTCAAGCGAGGGAAAGGGCGTATATGCAAGCAATTCACCCAGCCAGCCCATCAGCGTGTTACCGAGTTCTACTGGCTCGGACCTGAGAAAGGGATGAAACTGACTCAACCCTGAGATTGTAGCATCTCGCAAAGGTGTTGGGTGTCACCCGACCCGCTGCTGTACAAATGTCTGCCAGGGAGATACCCTTGGCAAGTGCCCAAGAGGACGCAACACTCCTTGTCGAGTGAGCTCGGACCCGCAAGGGGGGGGCACGGCCTGGGTGTGATAAGTCAATGAAATGGCATCTACAACCCAGTGGGAAAGCCTCTGTTTGGAGACAGCGTTTCCTTTCCACTGTCCCCCAAAGCATACAAAGAGCTGCTCAGAGCGTCTAAAGCTCTGCGTGCGGTCCAGGTAGGTACGCAAAGCATGTACCGGACAAAGCAACGAAGGGGCTGGGTCTGCCTCCTCCCGGGGCAGCGCTTGCAGGTTCACTACCTAGTCTCTGAAGGGCATGGTAGGAACCTTGGGCACATAGCCCGGTCGCGGTCTTAGGATCACATGAGTGTCTGCCGGACCGAACTCCAGGCAAGTGTCGCTGACAGAGAACGCTTGCAGGTCCCCGACCCTCTTGATGGAGGCGAGCGCGATCAGCAGGGCAGTCTTAAGTGAGAGGGCCCTGAGTCCAACTGATTCTAGCGGCTCGAAGGGAGGTCTCTGGAGGCCGTGAGGACTACCGAGAGGTCCCAGGAGGGGAACAGGCTTGGCCGGGAGGGATTTAACCTCCGGGCGCCTCTTAGGAACCTGATGATTAAGTCGTGCTTACCAAGGGACTTGCAGTCTACTGCATTGTGGTGAGCCGCGATAGCAGCGACATACACCTTTAGGGTGGAAGGGGACAGCCTCCCCTCCAGCCTCTCTTGCAGGAATAAGAGCACTGACCTAACTGCGCACCTCTGTGGGTCTTCCGCCCTGGAAGAACACCAATCTGCGAACAAGCGCCACTTCTGGGCGTAAAGCTGCCTGGTAGAAGGGGCTCTGGCTTGGTTGATCGTGTCTACGACGGTAGGTGGTAGACCAGCTAGATCTTCCGCATCCCGTCCAGGGACCAGACCTGGAGTTTCCAAAGGTCTGGATGCGGATGCCAGAGCGTGCCCTGCCCCTGAGAAAGAAGGTCCTTCCTCAGGGGGATTCGCCAGGGAGGGGCTGTCGCGAGGAGCATGAGGTCCGAGAACCAGGCCCGGTTGGGCCAGTAGGGAGCCACTAATGTGACTTGTTCCTCGTCCTCCCTGACCTTGCACAGCACCTGTGCAAGAAGGCTCACTGGGGGAAATGCATACTTGCGTAGCCCCGCGGGCCAGCTGTGCGCCAGTGCATCTGTCCCAAGGGGAGCCTCTGTTCGGCCATACCAGAGCGGGCAGTGGGAGGTCTCTCGGGAGACAAGCAGGTCTACCTGGGCTCTGCCGAACCGTTCCCAAATCAGCTGGACCAACTGGGGGTGGAGCCTCCACTCTCCGCTGGGTAAGCTTTGTCGTGACAGTGCGTCCGCTACCACATTGAGCTTGCCAGGAATGTGAGTGGCACGCAGCGACCTGAGTTGCTGCTGGCTCCAAAGGAGGAGACGACGGGCGAGTCTTGACATGTGGCGGGAGCGTACGCCGCCTTGGCGATTTATGTACGCTACCGCGGTGGTGCTGTCTGACCTGATTAGGATGTGTTTGTCTCGAATTAACGGGAGAAACTGCCACAGGGCAAAGAAGACAGTCAACAACTCTAGGCAATTGATATGCCAGCGCAGCGGGGCCCCTCTCCAACGGCCCACGGCTGCGTGCCTTTGCACATGGTGCCCCAACCCAATCTGGAGGTGTTGGTAGTGACCAGGACGCGTCGGGACACCTGCTGCAGGGGCACTCCTGCCCGTAGAAAGCAGAGGTCTGTCCAGGGTTTTAGTATTTTTCGGCAGGCAGGGGTGATTGTCACACGGTGCGTGCCGTGGCGCCATGCTTGTCTCGGGACTCGAGTCTGAAGCAAGTGCTGAATCGGTCTCATATGCATCAACCCCAGCGGCGCGGTCGCGGCGGAGGATGCTATATGCCTCAGGAGCCTCTGGAAGAGTTTTAGAGGGACCGTCGTGCCTGGCCTGAATTTGGCAAGGCATTTCAGCACCGACTGCGCACGCTCGTTGGTGAGACGTGCGGACATTGAGACTGAGTCTAACTCCATGCCGAGAAAGGAGATGCTCTGGACCGGGGTGAGCTTGCTCTTTTCTCGGTTGACCTGAAGCCCCAAGCGGCTGAGGTGCCTGAGCATCTGGTCTCTGTGAGCGCAATAGTAACTCTCGGGAGTGGGCTAGTATGAGCCAGTCGTCGAGGTAATTGAGTATGCGGATGCCGGCTTCTCGGAGCGGGGCAAGAGCTGCCTCTGCGACTTTCGTGAAGACGCGAGGGGACAGAGACATGCCGGAGGGGAGGACTTTGTACTGAAATGCCTGGCCGTCGAACGCTAAGCATAGAAAGGGTCGGTGTCGCGGCAAAATTGAGACCGCTGCGAACCAATCTAGGTGCTGGACGCTTGTCAAGATACACTTGTGCGTGAGCATTTTGAACGGGAGTTTGAGCAGCGCTCGATTGAAAACTCGCAGGTCCAAGATTGGTCGTAAGCCGCCGTCTTTCTTGGGTACAATGAAGTAAGGGCTGTAGAAACCCTTCTTCATTTTGGTTGGAAGGACAGGCTCTATCGCGTCTTTGAGTAAAAGAATAGCGATCTCCGCACGCAGGAATTTGGCATGTTGGCCGTGCACTGCGGTAAAGCGGACACCCGTGAAAGGGGGCGGGGGCCTGGCAAACTGAATTGCGTAACCGAGTCGGATGGTCCGGGCCAGCCAGCGAGACGGGTTGGGAAGTGAAAGCCATGCATCCAATCTCCATGCTAGGGGCACCAAAGGGACGGTTATTTTTGATGTACCTGGCGGGGCTTCGCAACGGGGTGGAGCAGGTAGTACGCCGTCGGGAGGCGCGGACGCGTCCCGAGGCCTGGTGCTGAGAAAAGACTCAAAGCACTTACCTTGCTCCGAACATCCGGCAGGGGGCGGGTTGGTGACTGGCTGGCCGGGGAACAGTCGTGGGGCTGAAGGCTGTTCTGGGGCCGCGTCCAGCGTGCCGGGACTGTTGAGATCTGGGGCAGAGTGCCGTGAGAACGGCATTTGCGGGCCAGATGACCCAGAGACAAAGGAAATAGCTCTTTTATTCAGAATTTGGGTACCGCTGCCCCGGTTAAGGGGAGCGGCAAAAGAAAAGTTTTTAAAGGAAAATTCTCCTCCCGGCCCTCCACCGGGGGACGGAGTGGTCTTACCATCTCCGGAGCTAACGTCTTGGGCTCTGAGTCATCTGTCTCAGGAGCTCCTAGGAGCCTTCCGGGGGGCGTCTGCTTCCTGCGGAGCGCTCGATGCATGGGCTGAGAGCTGGGCCCAGGTTGAGGCGGAGCAGCTTGTCGTTTCCTCGCAGGGGGACGCCCTCGGTGAGCAGACGGGGCAGGGCCCGGGGCGGCAGGTTTGCGGCGGTGCAGGATATGTGATATCGCCTCCGTCTGTTTCTTCACCGCGGAGAACTGCTGGGTGAAGTCCTCGACGGTGTCGCCGAAGAGACCGAACTGGGAGACTGGGGCGTCGAGAAAGTGAAGCTTGTCGGTCTCACGCATCTCGACCAGGTTCAGCCATAGGTGTCGTTCCTGGACCACAAGGCTGGCCATCGCCTGCCCAAGTGACTGCGCCGTGACCTTCGTGGCTCTGAGGGCGAGGTCGGTCGCTGAGCGCAGTTCCTGCAGCACTTCGGGATCAGGGCTACCCACGTGCAGTTCTTTGAGCGCCTTGGCCTGGTGGACTTGCAGGAGGGCCATGGCGTGCAGGGCGGAAGTGGCAGTTCCGGCAAGGATGTTGTCATAGGTGGTAGGGTTTCCGGGGCATAGATGGAGCGCAACAGCCCTATCCACCGGGGGGATCGTCGCGTACCCGTGGGCCGCTCCGCCGTCGAGGGTAGCGAGATCAGATGAGCGTGTGGCTTTGTGATGTCGTGGGGTGAACGGTGCCGTCCACGGTGACGTCAGCTCATTGTGCACTTCCGGGAAAAACGGGACCGGGGGGGGGGCGGCTGTGAGTGGCGTTGGGACCCCAGGAACCAGTCATCCAACCGCGATGGCTGTGGGGAGGACGGGGGATTCCAGTCCAAGCCCACGCTGGCGGCGGCCCGGGAAAGCATGTCGGACATCTGAGCTTCAGCCTCGGCTTGGGCGTGCTGGCTCCGATGCAGCGGCGAGCTCATCCACCTCTAGCTCTAGAGGATAGGCAAGCTGGCTGTGAGGCGAGCTGCTGTTGCCTCGAGCACGGACGGGACTCAACGAGCGTGCCAGGGGACGGGTGGTCCGAGGGGGGTACCCGACGGTGCCGCACCCGCTGCCATCCCCGAATCGCTTCCAGCGCCACTCGCACCGTCCTCAATCCCGTGGGAAGAAGGAGCAATGCGAGAGGCGGCTGGAGTGGCTTGCTTATGGTTGTAAGCGAGCCGCGACCGCAACGTTGTCATGGTCATGTTCTCGCAGTGAGAACCACTCACAAACGCAGCCTCGGTGTGATCGCTGCCCAGACACACGAGACAACGCCTGTGGCCATCTGAAGCAGAGAGTACTCTACCGCATCCAGGAACTACACAGGGGTGGAAAGGCATCTTTACAAAGACGCGTCCTGAAAAGGACGTTCAACGCCGCTGTGTATTTGCTCTTTTAGAGAAAATTACTCTTTTAAAGAAAATCACTCTTTTAAAACTCGTCTGAGTTTTTTATACTGCGCTGTCGAAGCGTCCAGGGGCAATATGCACTGCCGTGCAAAACTGCATAACATCCAGAGTCAGAAGGTGAAATGCCACAACTGGTTCTTCCCATACAGGTCAAAACTGAACCGTTCAGGCAATGGAAGGAAAAATGTGTTTACTGAGATTAAGCGAGTACAATTCAACTGTTTATGCGATTTTAACTTGGCAGCCCCCATGTAGAATAAAACAGCTTTTATCAGGTTTCTGATATGATTAGAGCATTCATTTTAATATGAGTACTCGTGATTTCCTACATATATTGCAAAATTACAATTTATGACTTTAGGAGTTTTTTTTTATGAGAAAAAAATGTATGTTCTTATGGTCTTGACAAAGACACAAAAACGTTTGGTTTTAGTAACTAAATGCAGTATGTGTAACATATTCTTTACCTGTCCTGGGACAAAAATTACCCTAAGATAATATAGAGGGGCTAGAGTTTCAGAAGAGATCTCAATATGAACTCAAACATGTGTCTATTTTAATTTCTTCTAAGGAATCTTAGCATCTGAAACAAAGCATAAAATATCATACTAAGTAACTTTGTGCATTTAATTATCAATGGTGAAACAAACAAAACATTTTTGTAGTGAAATAATATTGAAAAACTAAGCTAAAGTGTACTTTTGAGGGCTTCCGTCTTAGCGTAAGAAAAAATGTGGATGTCAAAAAGATGGTTAAGGTTGTCTGTATTCAGTGTGAGCGAGACAGCACTGGATTCAAAAGATCACAGTACATCCAGTGGAGATGTATATGACCCTCCATATAAAACACATAAAACAACAAAATATGACAGCATATCCATACACTGGCAATGACAGGGGTTAAATAATTAACAGAAATTCATGTTTTGTGAGCCTGTACTAATAATAAATGAAATTGTAATGATTAAATTGAGCAGAATGTGTCCGTTATTCTTTACAAAATCAGGTTACATGCACATGTGAACATACATAAAATAATTATTGATAGAAATGTGAATTTTGCCCACCTGATACACTGGATCATCCATCTCATCCTCAAGAATGCTCTGTGTCAGCCATCGAGACAAACAGGCATAATTGGGAGCATATTGGTAGAGAAGACATTAGAGGTAAACCAACAGAAACAAGTAAAACATGAGAGATATTATGAATAAATGCTTACTTTATATTATTAATCTTTAAAGGTTTTGGTGCAATGTTATTGTCAACATCGCCTAATATTTTCTCTTCATACATATTCTTATAATAAAATACAAAAAATAATCAGAAAAGCTGTTAACTACTGGCATGAAGCATTCTGACACTGTGACCAGAAAGAGTTCAATTCAGGCTCATGTTGTTGTCATCTACCTGATAGACAGCTGGATCACAGTGTTTGTCCTTCTGAGTCTTTTTCTGTGACTCCTCCCTCTGTTTGATGTCATAGACCAGGGTAAACAGGTCACGCAGTTCCAGTATGACTGGCTCTGCCTACAGTAGGAAGACAACTGACGTTATGATGAACAAAGGCAGTTTTAACCATCAAGAGAACAAACTGAATGTTTTTGAATTTATGAAAGTTTAGACCAAAACCACAAACCGAATGGCTTGTTTTGATTGCCACAAATTTGTGGTTTCCTTTCTTTCCACACACGAAGCCGAAGGCGCGATGGTCCCTCGTATCTTTGGCAATATAGGAGACTTCATGCACAGAGTGTTGTTGTTGTAATACCTGTGGATTTATAATGTTATCACTTCATCATACTGATTGGTAATAGTTATTAAAACAAGTCCATATTTGTTACTTATATTTTCATTCATTAAGTGATCTGCATTTTTAAGCCATATTTTCAGATTTTTGCCTTGTATGTGTATATATATATATATATATATATATATATATATATATATATATATATTCCTTAAGTTTTCTTTAGTTGGTCTTATAAAGGTCTTAAAAAGTGAATTTAGCTTCATAAAACATGCATATATATATATATATGCATGTTTTATGAATCTAAATTCACTTTTTAAGACCTTTTATAAGACCAACTAAAGAAAATTTAAGGAATCAGTTGAAGGGAACAAAATACATCAATATATTCTCTAAATGTCTAGGGAGCATAATTTGTTTTTCTTTAGTACTGCCCTTTAGAAGCTATTTGACGTAACAGATCCTCACATATATTCCACAAGACAAAATAGTATCTGAATTTACACACATGATCCTGTTCAGAAGTTTATATTCTCTTGTTTTTTAATGGTGTGTTTCTATCTCGATAATCAATTACTATTGATTATTACAAAAGCCACAAACAATTACTGATGCTCAAGAAGGCAGCACAAGAAGATCAAAGGGGTGCAAACTTTTGAAAAGGATGATTTGTGTAAATCAGAGTACATTTTGTGTTATGGGGAGACATATATACAATGGGAACAGGCTGAAGCCTTTTCTCTCTTTTTTCCCACATAAAGTGAAAATCTTTATAAAAATCTACCAGCCGCACATGGAAGAAGCGCCGTGGTAGGTCCTACCCGGAGGGGAGGAACACTATTGCACGGCAACCGATGGCAGGGGAGGACCCTGCCAAAGGGAGACACGTATTTGCCCTCAGGGAAACCGTACCGTAGAAAATATGACACAAGGTGTTACCACAGGTAACCAGCACAATCTCACCTCGTGAGAGTACTCCGGCCGAATTCCAGGCAGGTGTTGCTGACAGGGAACGCCTGCAGGTCACGAACCATCTTTATGGATGTAAGCACAGTCAGGAGGGCAGTCTTCAATGAGACAGCCTTTAGTTTAACTTACTCCAGGGGCTCAAACAGGGCACTCCGCAGGCCCAGCAGGACCACGGAGAGATCCCATGAGGGAATGAGGAGGGAACTCACCAGGGTGGGCTGTCGCGAGGAGCGCGAGTTCCGAGAATGAAGTCAGGGTGGGCCAGTACAGCACCACGAGGTTGACCTCTTCCTCATTCTCCCTGACCTTGCACAAGGTCTGTGCAAGCAGGCTCACTAGGGTTAACGTATATTTGCTCAGCCACCGGGGCCAGTTGTGTGCCAGCGCATCTGTGCCGAGGGGAGCCTCGGTCAGAGAATACCAGAGAGGGAAGTGGGAGGATTCCCACGAAGCAAACAGGTCTACATTTGCTTTACAGAATTGACTACAAATCAGCTGGACCATCTGGGGGTGGAGTCTCCACTCTCCCCTGAGTGTCACCTACCATGAAAGCGCGTCTGCTGTAAAGTTGATGTCGCCCGGGATGTGAGTGTTCTGCAATGTCTTCAGTCGCTGCTGACTCCAGAGGAGGAGACAGTGGGCGAGATGCGACATGCAACGTGAGCTTAAGCCAACTTGGGAGTTTATATGCGCTACCATCACCATGTTGTCTGTCCGGACCAACATGTGCTTGCCCTGGATCAACAGCCGAAGCCTCCGCAGAGCCAGCAATACCTCCAGCAACTGAGACAGTTGATATACCAACGCAGTCGCGACCCTGTCCAGAAGCCTGCGGCTGTGTGCCTGTTGCACATGGCGCCCAGCCTAACTTGGAGGCAACTGTCATAACAACGACATGCTGGACACTTGCTGTAAGAGAACCCCTGCCCGCAAAAATGCAAGGTCTGTTCAAGGGCTGAACATGTGGCGGCATATCGGCATGATGGCCACACGATGTGAGCTGCAGCACCATGCCCATCTCGGGACTCGAGTCAGAAGCCAGTGCTGGAGCGGTCTCATATTCATCAACCCGAGAGGCGTGACCACCGCTGAGGACACCATATGCCCCAGGAGCCTCTGAAACTGTTTCAGTGGGGCCGCAGTTCTCCACCTGAATGACTTAAGGCAGCTCAGCACCAACTGCGTGTGCTCATCCGAGAGGCGCGCTATCATAGAGACCGAGTCTAACTCCATCCCGAAAAAAGAGATTCTCTGTACCGGGAAGAGCTTGCCCTTTTCGCAGTTGACTCGAAGCCCCAACTGGCTGAGGTGCCAGGTAAACTGAATCGCATAGCCAAGTTGGATCGTCCTGGCCAACCAGTGCGACGGACCAAAACAAAACAAAAGAGAACAAAGATTCTCCTCCCGGCCTCTTCCTCCCTAGGTCATCCGTCTCAGGAACGCTTGAGGCATTCCTGGGTCTCTTAGAGCCAGACCATGAGATGGGGGGCATCAGCCTCCAGCGGGGGGCTCCACGTCAGGGCCAAGTGGTTGTCTTGGGCTGTGGCAGAGCCACCTGGGTTGCAGCCACTGGGGGATGCCCTCGGTGGTGAGCAGACTGGGTGCGGGACCTTGAACCGCACCAGGGGAGGATGTGTTGGATGGCCTCCTTCTGCTTCTTCACTGCTGAAACTGCTGGGCAAAGTCCTCAAAGGTGTCGCCGAATAGGCCGATCTGGGAGATGGGAAGTGGACCTTGTTGGCATCCTTCATCTCAACCAGATTAAGCCATAGATGGTGCTCCTGGACCACCAAGGTGGACATCGCCTTCTCGGGTTCCCGCACCATGACCTCCGTTGCCCGGAGTGTGAGATCGGTTGCCTAGTGCAGCTCCTGCATCTCTTCGGAGTCAGAACTGCCTACGTGCAGCTCTTTCAGTGCCTTGGCCTGGTGTACTTGCAGGAGGGCTATGGCATACAGGGCAGAGGCAGCCTGTCCAGCTCCACTGTAAGCTTTGGCCGGCAGAGTCGACGTAGACTTAGAGGCCCTGGGCTATTCCACCAGGTGGCTGCGTTTTGCCAGCACAAGTGCACCGCAACCACCTTATCCACCTGAGGAATCTCTGTATACCCCCTGGCCACCCCACCATTGAGGGTAGTGAGAGCAGAAGAACCCAGAAGTCAGGTCTGGGCAGTAACAGGTGCCAGCCATGACTTTGTGAGTGCCTCGCGCACCTCCGGGAAGAATGGAACTGGGGCAGGGCATGACCGTGTCACCATCAAGCCACGAGGGCTCAGGGCAGAGTGGAGGGTTCCACTCTAGCCTGACATTCTTGGCAGCCCATGCAAGTGTGACGGTCAGTTCCAGTCGGCCTCAGACTGGGCGACCACACCTGAAGGTGGGAGCCTAGTCGAGTCCTCAGTATCTGACTGTGCCAACCCGATGCTGCGATCGAGAGCTCATACTTCTCTGAAAGAGACATTAAACTTGCTGCCTGTCTTATCCCAGAACTCAACCAGGGCAAACGAGCATACTGGGGAATGGGAGGTCCGTGGGGGATTACCCAGTTGAGCCACTCCCATTGAGGTCTCCAAATCGCCCCCAGCGCTAACCGACCCAGCCTTGTACCATAGGTAGAAGGACCAGGGTAGGGAGCGGCTGGGGTGGCTTTCCCCCGGAAGAAGGAAAGCTGTGATGGCAACATTGCCATGGTCATGTTCTTGCAGTGAGAACATGAACCATCCATGAACGCTGTCTCAACGTGACTATGATAATTAGAAAATAGTGATATGGATCTTAACCCCACTGAGCATTTGTGGGATCATTGCAAATTAGCAATTTAGCATGATTACTCAAGGATAAGGTGTTGGAGTGATGGCTGCTGATTTGTCTAGATTTGATCAAAAATGACTTTTTTCAAATAGCGATTGTGCTGTTTATTTACATCAGTAATGTCCTGACTATATTTTGTGATCAATAGAATGCTACTTTGGAGAATTAAAGTACCGATTTCCTTACAAAACAACAAAATAGGTACCTTATTCCAAACGTTTGGCCACCAGTGTATACATAACTGATTTTCTTGAAAATAGGCAATATCTTGGAATGGCGAGAAGTTGAAAGTAGATAGTTGAAGAAAATAACCATAATTGCTTGCTGGGCTGATTGTGTGTGTGTGTGTGTGTGTGTGTGTGTGTGTGTGTGTGTGTGTGTGTGTGTGTGTGTGTGTGTGTGTGTCTAATGAGTATAAAGCATGAAATAACAGCAGAGAGAGCACTAATGGTAACAGAGGATAATAATGATCATTATCTCTACAGTGCCATTGCCAAAAAAGCATTTGATATCAAATGTTTACAAGTCGCTTATTTACAAGTACTCCAGAAAGCTTTTTACAATGTGAAAGCTGCTGAAGACACGAAAGCTGCATCCACTACATTATGCAACATATTATTGCGCTTCAATAGTGGGGTTTCCCTTTACTTCAGACTTTGAGGTTCCCCTGACACACCTAGCAGATATGCATTCTTCAAAAACATATAAGAATGGCACTTATGCGTTAACATGGACACATAAACCATGCTCTCCCACAGAAGCTGTGTGTGTCAAAGCACTTTCCCTTAACAGCATTTAATCCCTATTAACAGTTGCATTCACATATACATTACATTTCAGAATGCTGCTTTCTGTAAAACCCCAGAATAAGCAGTTTACTAAAGTGCATGTAAACATGGTCAAAGTGTAGACAGAATTAAGGATATACTGTATATGGTATAAAAGATATAGAAGCTTCAGCAAGGTCAAATTATGTCCACAATGAACAGCAAACTAACAAGAAACCATGATTCTAACCACAGGTAAAGAGATTTAAGATGCAGTTTGGGAATGTTTATTGGAACTATGTTTTCAGGAAACACCAATCCGTTGAACTATGTTGGTAACAATGGAACTTGGGACCATAGTTGGTTAACAATGCTTTTGAGAAATGCACCCCTTGATGAGACAGCAAACCCCAAGTCCATGTGTGAGCACCCTCAAAAGCTGATTTACAGGTATCTGTGGTTGGCAAATGCAGTTGTAAAAGGGATTGCCATGCCATTTGAATTTTGATGAGATTGGAACGTGATGCTGAGGAGACTAAATCGCAAATGAAGACATTGCTATTACTATATTAATACAGTCTAACAGCGTCGTCACTTGTAAGATACTGGAAAAGTGAATTTTTGGTTTCCATTTGAAATTTGGCAGGCATTGCACATTCACGATAAATAAACACAAATACACGATTTGCGACTGCATTTAAAATGTCACAATATATGCATAAACATTTTTTTTTAAATGTTTTTTTTAATATAATTTGAAATTAATTTAGAAACTAGTCCTCGGTAAAACTTCCATAAGGAGTGTGGCTGAGCTGCTCCTCTCATTTCATATGTGAAGAGGTTAGACAATTAAAACAGAGGTCATTTGCATATAATGTCTGTTAATTCTTATAAAACATTTACATCAAGAAATCTTAAAGGTATAGTATCAGCCTTTACTGTAAATTGTTGGAAAATGGTTATGTGAATCTGCAGTGCAAGAAAACTTTGTGGACTCCAAATAAATAAAAAAATAAATGCCACATACAGGTGAAACTCGAAAAATTAGAATATCGTGCAAAAGTTCATTAATTTCAGTAATTCAACTTAAAAGGTGAAACTAATATATTATATAGACTCATTACAAGCAAAGTAAGATATTTCAAGCCTTTATTTGATATAATTTTTATGATTATGGCTTACAGCTTATGAAAACCCCAAATTCAGAATCTCAGAAAATTAGAATATTGTGAAAAGGTTCAGTATTGTAGGCTCAAAGTGTCACACTCTAATCAGCTAAACACCTGCAAAGGGTTCCTGAGCCTTTAAATGGTCTCTCAGTCTGGTTCAGTTGAATTCACAATCATGGGGAAGACTGCTGACCTGACAGTTGTGCAGAAAACCATCATTGACACCCTCCACAAGGAGGGAAAGCCTCAAAAGGTAATTGCAAAAGAAGTTGGATGTTCTCAAAGTGCTGTATCAAAGCACATTAATAGAAAGTTAAGTGGAAGGGAAAAGTGTGGAAGAAAAAGGTGCACAAGCAGCAGGGATGACCGTAGCCTAGAGAGGATTGTCAGGAAAAGGCCATTCAAATGTGTGGGGGAGCTTCACAAGGAGTGGACTGAGGCTGGAGTTACTGCATCAAGAGCCACTTGCACACAGACCGGTCCTGGACAATGGACTTCAAATGTCAGAAGCGTCTTACCTGAGCTAAAGAAAAAAAGAACTGGTCTGTTGCTCAGTGGTCCAAAGTCCTCTTTTCTGATGAGAGCAAATTTTGCATCTCATTTGGAAACCAAGGTCCCAGAGTCTGGAGGAAGAATGGAGAGGCACACAATCCAAGATGCTTGAAGTCCAGTGTGAAGTTTCCACAGTCTGTGTTGGTTTGGGGAGCCATGTCATCGGCTGGTGTTGGTCCACTGTGCTTTATTAAGTCCAGAGTCAACGCAGCCGTCTACCGGGACATTTTAGAGCACTTCATGCTTCCTTCAGCAGACAAGCTTTATGGAGATGCTGACTTCATTTTCCAGCAGGACTTGGCACCTGCCCACACTGCCAAAATTACCAAAACCTGGTTCAATGACCATGGTATTACTGTGCTTGATTGGCCAGCAAATTCGCTTGACCTGAACCCCATAGAGAATCTATGGGGCATTGCCAAGAGAAAGATGAGAGACATGAGACCAAACAATGCAGAAGAGCTGAAGGCCGCTATTGAAGCATCTTGGTCTTCCATAACACCTCAGCAGTGCCACAGGCTGATAGCATCCATGCCACGCAGCATTGAGGCAGTAATTAATGCAAAAGGGGCCCAAACCAAGTACTGAGTACATATGCATGATTACACTTTTCAGAGGGCCGACATTTCTGTATTTAAAATCCTTTTTGTTTATTGATTTCATGTAATATTCTAATTTTCTGAGATTCTGAATTTGGGGTTTTCATAAGCTGTAAGCCATAATCATCAAAATTATATCAAATAAAGACTTGAAATATCTTACTTTGCTTGTAATGAGTCTATATAATATATTAGTTTCACCTTTTAAGTTGAATTACTGAAATTAATGAACTTTTGCATGATATTCTAATTTTTCGAGTTTCACCTGTAGTATAACCTATTTAAAAGTGCACGTATATACCACTCAAATGAATTGCATCTTCCACTCACCCCTGATCTTTCATCATAAATCTTGATTCCTCCGAAGGACACAGTCAAGAAAATTCTCTGTTTGTGTTTCCCTTTTGACCGTGCAGAGGTAGCAATTCCCTGTAGCAGTAAAAAGAGAAAATAGGATGAGGAGAAATTCACCTTTTCTATATTTGTTTTGGGAAATCAGAAAAAAATGGTGGAATGGTGGATGAATGGATGGACTCATATTTTATAGGATATGTTAAAATTATTTCTTGTATCCCAGCTTAATTTGGAAAGACAAATAGAAAGCCATTTGTAGGTTGATTTCCCCAAAAAGTGTAATACTGTTGCACTTTTTAAACATTACTGTTTATTTGAGTGATCCATCACTGCAACATTGGCTTGACCAATGGTATGATTTTGTAGGACTATCTATATGTACAACCAAAGAGTTTTCTAGAATCTGTTTGAAAACAGTGATTATTTGTGCAGTTCCATTTGGTGACACCAGTAGCTCAGAAATTACACTTTTCAGATTCAATCAGAATCAGAATCAGAATCAGCTTTATTGCCAAGTATGCTTACACATACAAGGAATTTGTCTTGGTGACAGAAGCTTCCAGTGTACAACAATACAAACAATAGCAAAAACAGCAGAAAGACATAGGTAATTAAAAACAATGAAAGCATCTGCAGAAAAGGTAGTGAATTATGAAGAGGTTGATGTAGTTTGAATGGGGGAATGGTTGCAAATGTTACATAACTGACACCTTTTCTGTTCAACATCACTTTTTAGGGTCGCTTTTGTTCCTTTACATTTAGCACTACAAAAGACTCTGCAGAGCTGTGTCTAGATTGCTGACTGCTAATGTTCTTAGACTTTGATTGCAGAATAGAAATAGATCTTGCTGACAGAATCCTTTGAAGAAGAATTTTCATTGTCTTGGCTTTTTGTCAAATAATGAGAAGCAATTCTTAGCACGTTGCTTGGTCACTTGAAGTATGTTTGATCTCCTGACATCTTTCTTAAGTAAATGCTTAACAGCTTAACTATAATGCACACACACACACACACACACACACACACACACACACACACACACACACACACACACACACACACACACACACAGCTAGCAATGTCAGCAGCCTGTGTTCAACCTCAATGAGCTGTCAAATCCATTTGAGCACTGACTCGAGAATAAAGGGAGAAGCGATGCTGAGATGGACATTTCCTGAAGGCTGTGGATAAGTAGATTAATATTCCATGGCTTTGTGGGAATGCTATTGGAAATCCATTCTTCTTCATTCTAACCTGGTCGAGACCTGGTATTGTATTGAAGAACCTGAGATCTGAAACAAATTGCTCTGTCTAGAAAATTATAGGATTTGAAACTACTTTCTTGATACTATCAGAGGACACTGTATTAAATGACAAAGTCCTCTTTCTGGTAACAGATTCTTGCAAAAGGTTTTTACACAGATTAAAATATTACATTAATTCCTTATTTTACAAAATACCACTATTCACAACAAAACACATAAAGCCTAGTGTAGACTACAGAACTCCAGCTCGTCTTCTTTGATGTTTTGAGTCAGCAACTGGTCCATAACAAGAAGTCTCAGATCTCACGACCAATGGTCTTGTAGTGTGCGCACTCCAGAGACATGCCCCGACAAGTCACAGAAGCTTTCACAGATTTCAAACCAGCCTGATATCTAGAATTCTTGTCATTGTCACAAACTGCCCTTTGTTTTCCCTTTACTCATGGACTTCATTTCCCAGGATGCACCTTTGTTGATTACCCTCACCTACCCTCCATCTTCCACAGCTGTTTCCTGTTCCATCATCATCCTTCTGTGTATTTATACCCTCTGGTTTCCTTCCCTCATGGTCGGTTCTAGTTAGTTTGTCTGTTTGTTTGTTAACATGTTAATTTAAATGTTACATTCATATTTACCAGCAAACTGTTGTGATGTTTGATTTGACCTTTTCTCAAGTGTTTTATTTTCATCTTTATGTCTTCGTCATCTTCTGAGTTACATTAATAAATTAGTCTGCATTTAGATCCACACTCTCCCGTCTTGTCTCTCCCATCAACTTTACAGTTGTCAGAAATGCAAATTGCAAAAATGGGCCAGAACCATGCTTTAATGTTTGTTGACATGTGTAACAGTATAAAGATGGGCAAGAATGCGGCAGGAACTGGCTGAACAGTAAACGTAAAGTTTAAATTAGAAACTCAACATAAAACAAACATAAACATAAGGACACACATGCAACGTGGCTGCGTGCGTCTCTCTCCCGAACTGGCATCTGTCCTGGACTGGAGTACTACAACACTGGCTTCCGGTCAGCAGCCGTATGCGCATTCACGAGAGGCCATTGTTCACGCGGTCTCATGTGATGTAATCCAGTGGCGGCCCGTGCATTTTAAGTCTAGGCCTTCAGTGCGATTCATGCCATTAAGAAAACACAGTTTCACAATTACAGCTTTTCTCAATCGCTTTGTCCAATTTTTTGAAACGGGCTTAACATTCTCTAAACTGTAAGTGCAATTGTCACAACTGTTTTTTGGAACATCACCACTGTATTGCATGTCTGCAAAATGTAGTTCCCCTTTTGTCACTCACTTAACATTGTGTAGACCTTGTAGTGACAGTAGGGGTCGATCTTGACAGCCCGATCACCTCGGATCAATGTATAAAAGGGAGCTGGAATTCGGATTCATTCAAATTGTTTCTTCGGAGCTGAGCAGCGAGCTGAATACTACTGCTGTTCCATTCACCTCTCCAAAAGTTTATGACAATTGTACTTACACTTTTGCACATACTTACTCTTGGGCATAGGTGGAGCGCAACAGCCCTATCCACCTGGGGAATCGCAACAGCCCTATCTACCTGGGGGATCGCGTGTATCGTGGCGTGCTCTGCCGTCGAGGGTAGCGAGAGCGGATGAGCGAGTGGCGCTATGACGAATGGAGAAGGGTGCTCTCCACGATGATGCCAGCTCATCGTGCACTTCCAGGAAAAACGGAACCGGGGGGCTGTGAGCGGCGCCCGGACCCCAGGAACCAGTCATCCAGCCGTGATGGCTGTGGGGAGGATGCAGGGTTCCAATCCAGCCCCACGCTAGCAGCGGCCCGGGAAAGCATGTTGGTCATCTGCACGTCGGCCTCAGCCGGGGCGTGCTGGCCCGAAAGAGGCAGCCCAGGGGAGTCCTCAGCGTCAGATGCTGCACTCTCCGATGCAGCGGCGAGCTTATACGAGCTCATCTGCTTCGAGCTCGAGAGGATAGGCAGACTAGCTGTGAGGCGAGCCGCTGTTTCCTCGAGCACGGACGGGAGTCAACGACCGTGCCGGGGGGCCGGGTGGTCCGAGGGGGCGTACCTGGCGGAGCTGCACCCGCTGCCATCCCCGGATCGCTTCCAGCGCCAGCCGCATCGTCGTCAATCCCGTGGGAAGAAGGAGCAATTCGGGGGGGGTGGCTGGAAGCAAGTGTTGAAAGCAAGCCGCGACCACAACGTTGTCATGGTCATGCTCTCGCAGTGAGAGCATGAACCATCCACAAACGCAGCCTCGGTGTGAGCGCTGCCCAGACACACGAGACAACGCCTGTGGCTGTCTGAAGCGGAGAGCACTCTCGCTGCTCGGCTACCGCATCCAGGAACAACACAGGGGCGGAAAGACATCTTTATAAAGACGTGTCCTGAAAAGGACGTTAAACGCCGCTGTGTTTTGCTCTTTTAGAGGAATTTACTCTTTTAAATAAAATCACTCTTTTATATAGAACTCTTTCGAGTTGTCTGCACTGTCGAAGTGCCCAGGGGCAACAATGCACAGCCGTGCAAGAAAGGAGAAAGCCGATGTTATGCACCGTCAATCCAACAGCATGCAGAGCGTTAGAGGAATAAGCAGGAACTGGTGTGTGTGACTCGCAGCAGACTGCATGCACTACCATCGGCTCCGAAATTTTTTTCTGAATGAACTCCCTTATTTGCCCGCTTAAATACCCGTATGTCCGGGGGAGGGGTATGCAAATACTGTCTGCCAACTTCTCACTGGCCTTTTTTCATAATTCAGAGGCATATTTCGGCACTCAAGAGAGACCCCTAGTGTCGCTTCTCCGACACAACGTCGAGAGAGCGACAGAAGGGGAACAAAACAGATAAAATCAATTAAGCTTATGTACAGCATTCCTCCTACTTGGTTGTAAACAGTGCTGCTCTTCCTGGTGCATCTCCAGCTGACCGGAAGCGATGATTTATAGTTAAAAAGTACTTAATAAATGTATCTTTTCACAGCAAAAGTGACAGTTTTGCTTAAGAAGACATTCATTTAACCAGTGGAGTCATATGGATGATGTTTATGCTGTCTGTCTGTGAATTTTGGAGCTTTAAAGGTTGGATCACCATCCACTTGCATATTAAGGACCTACTAATCCAAGATATTTTTCTTAAAATGTGTTCTGATGAAGAAAGTCATTCACACCTGCGATGAAAGATGAGAGAATTTAAATTTTGGGGTTTAATATCCCTTTAAGTTCACACATGGTAATTATGTTTTGCACAATTGCTCAGTTGACCTGTTGAATTTATTTCATACAAATTAAAGCATTTCTTAGGCTTTATATCCTAACACAGCTTCTTTCCAGCAATCAAACCTCAAGCTCCTTTCTCCTCTATCAGAGATCTTTACCTTCAGTTTAATCATGGAGTCCTGGCACAGCTTGTCTCCACGCGCCGCTGTCACATCATCAATCCCGATCAGCTTGGCCTTGTAACTGACGCCATCCCCTCTGAAGCGCTGAATCAGGGCCTGCTCACTGCGATTCTGGCCTACACAGAGAGATAGAGAGTGTCTATAATCTATTCAAACTGATAAATCATGCACTCATTTAAACCCTTTTAGAGTGAGTGCTGGTGTCCTTGTGAGTATACAAGGAGATTATGAGTATGCCCACATCATTCTACAGTAGGTGTTGGAAACCATGCCTGAGCAATTCCACAGCGAAGAGAGCCATTAAATGGTCTTTTGGAAGAAATTGTCCTTAGTTCTGAACCCTTAATTCTTAGTATTAAACAATGATGCATAATTTATCTTGCACCCTTTGTGCTACAGATATAAATGCTATAGCTCAAATCATTTCTGCTTGTTGAGGAGAGGTGTGATATTACCTTTCTAACCGACCAGTCTTTTTCCCTCGTTAATCAGCCTAACTAGAGCATTACATGATTGAATCATTTTATTGTGATTCATTTAGAGCAATATAAAAGATTTCCCATTTCAAATAGTGAATATAAAGACGACAAATACAGTAAATGGAGCTTTCTAAGAAGAGCACAAAAACCATGCTACAACAGAAGTGGCACTTTTGAGTCCATACCGCAGACAGAACTGCTCAAACACCCTCAAGGAATGAATAGGTCACCTGGTCTGCACTGCTCAAGGGGTCTTTTGATGTACCACTGTGTGAAAGATGCTTTTGAGGAGCATTATATGGGTCTAACAGACTCTTTTCCCTTTATTTGCAGTGCTCTTGGCCATCTTTCTTTATAAATCTCATCTTCAGGGGATTATAGACTCGAGACCAAGATTTTGTATTGCTCTTGCTTCGCCTCTTTAAAGATAATTACCAAAACCGCTCATGGACTGCTGGATGTATAGAGGCTGAACTGAAACGCTCGAAAAAAATATGGCATCTAAACATAAATAATTATTTAATTTAAACAAAATGCAAGGAAAATATAAAAACCATTAAAACTTCTAAAAAAACATTACATTTGATATTTTCTAATGATCTTCTGCCTGCAACAACCAAAAAAACTCCCAGTTATTCATCCAACAAGCATGTTAAAGCCATAAGAGAACTCATGCATTACAGAGACGTTACCACAGGTAATGGGTGTTTAACTGTGGTAAAATCACAACATGTGTACATGAGCAGGTACAGTCATGTGAAAAAATTAGGACACCCCATGAAATATTTAGTTATTTTGTAAGAAATATGGACATATCAATATTTGATCTTCTTTCAAACAATATATATCAATAAATATAGGGCGGCTGTGGCTCAGCAGTTAGAGCAGGTCAGCCACTAATCGCAGGGTTGGTGGTTCGATTCCCAGCCCACGTGACTCCACATGCTGAAGTGTCCTTGGACAAGACACTGAACCTCAAGTTGCTCCCAATGGCAGGCTATGAATGTGTGTGAATTGGTGAATGAGACGCAGTAAAGTGCTTTGAATTTTGACAAGTTTGTCAAATTCGCTTCCCAAATGTTGGCTATAGATGCGGTATGCTTGAAACACATAACTGATCAAAATAGTAGTTAGGGATCTATCTGAATCATCATGAGTTTGTGGTTCTCCAATTGATATCCATATGTTTTGATATGAAGCACCTGTAACTGTCATGCCATTAGCATTATTAAGGGCATTTAAAGTAAAGAAGGGAGACCATTTGTTCATCAAACTTCACAAGGTGTATACTGTACATGCAGGACAAAGTAGAGCTATAATCACATTATGTACTGTAGGACTATTCATCTGAACTGGCAAAAAAACATGAAAAAAGTGTTTACGTGACAATACGTTTTAAAAAGAAGAATTATTGCTTTAGTCTGAATTATATCTAACTTTAAAATTGTATACTGTACTGTACTTATTGCTTCTATAAAATGGTGGCAACAGCAATATGACAAATTACACTAATAGATACATTTATTAAAGCTGCACCATTAGCGTCTATGGAATTGAGACAATGTTGGTCTGGTCAGGATGCACAAGTAAACAAGCAAGCAATCACTAGCATTAACATTTCTTAGGTAAATAGCATATTAAACTGGTATTGGAGAACATTTAATAATAGCTTTAATAAGAAGAATTGGAATAAACAATATAGTGTTAGGCTTATATAGTTCATTAACCTAACACCCCGTCTACACTCAACATGATCACATGGGACATCAACATGCTGCATCCGAATGTCAATGTTCCCTGAAATTGACTCTACAATGGACGTGAGAGGCGCATCGCGACACATGAAAAGTAAAAGCGACACTTTTGTTATAATCAATGAACCTGCCTACACTAGAATCATCTATTGCAGTGTGTTACAACTTAAAAATAAAACAATATTTTACAGTTTTTGTTGACAGTAATAAATAGTCTCAAACTTATGAAGTGCTTTCTAAGGGTGACATGTATTTGATTGACAATTTTCAAAAATAGCAAACAAAATAAACATAAAGGTAACAAATAACCATCCGGTACATGGAGTAGTCCACAACAACCTAAGATAACCAAACAAACAAACACACACACACACACACACACACACAACAAAGAGACAACAAGCAACAGATTCATCAGCAACATCAATCACACATAAGGGATTTAACGGACACGAACAGATGGGTCATTAGGGAAGACCACCTGACCAATAAAATAACAGCTATCCATAAACATCAGCATCTTAATAAGAACAAAAACATCTGGCACCTAAACCTTTTCAGCCAAAATATTATAACATTAAAACTGAGTAAATATCAGTGTGAAAATACTGTACATGACTAGCACAACTCTCTTTGGATTTATACACTGCTGGGGGGTTGTTAGCTGAGCTGTTTACAGTAAAACGGCTACAGGAGTCAGGGCCAGATCAGAGATATTAAAGAGGATATAGTTTAAAAACAGGCAAACACCACATGCCAATGCCACAATACAGCAGAAAAAAACATTCCCAGAGAAACATTAACATTGTTGTTAACATTCACACTTCCTTCAGTTACTCTATCCATGTTGACCCCCGCCCCTCAAAAAAAAGCTCTGTTAAAGCAATGCTAAAACCATGTCCTTGATCAACTGTATGCAGTATATTGGATCCAGTGCAATCATTAATCATATTATTGACTGTATACAGTAGCATTACACATTCTTTTAGGAGATAAGCAAAAGATAATTTGACTGGAACTGCTCCAGGGAAACTACATCATTAATATATGAATTATACCACAATGACCTAATTCCAAGAGTGAAGAACAAATACAGTAGCCTCAAAAAAGATTCTTGTAACATTCTGTGGTTGATATTCAAAGCACTCAAGCAGACTGAAGTTTTTTTTTTGTTTTCATTATTATTCAGGAGATTTCACATTAATGGATTCACTTTAACCATATATTAATGTAGCTGTGAAAATGTCAAGCTCGTTGCTTTCAGGATAATTTACTGCTTTTACTTCATTAATATTCATCATTCCACTTTATTCACATTCATACAATGTCAAGGGTTGCATTATACATCTGGAAGGCAGTTCTGGGGTATAATGTTATACATAATCTCCAACAAAAGTGCTCACAGTGGAGAAATTCAGCACAGTGGAGAGGTCAGATAAAGGTGAGCACTAAAGGTGTTGTGCGACCAAAATGCTGAAAGAAAAATTCATACCTTATTTTCCCCTGTGATTTCTTTGCAATCGCTTACATGCCATTAAATAAATTATTTATTTCCCCATGTCTGCCTTTTATTATGGTATGATATATCTCTGATAACCCTGCTTCAAAATGGCATGTGTTGATAAAACCAACTGTGTTGATCGATTTTCGTGTTAGTTAGAGGGCTTTTCTTGTCGAACTGGTAACTTTTCCGTTTTGCTGAAAGGTCTGGCTACGCGAGACTACTTGCAAATTGTCAGTGCGCTCTGAACATGATCACGAATAGGATGCCAGAACTTCAGCAGAGGGAAATAATGAATAACATTATTACAAGCAATACAATTTTCTTTCTGTTTCTTGACCAAAGCTATCGTTTTACTTCAGAAGTCTTGGAATATAGCGCAAAAGTTAAAACTCTTTTGTGTTCCACACAAATGTTAAGTTTTTATTAAAGGGTTAATGATATGAAGAATCAGACTGACCTTGATATTTAGACATATAAGAGGTAACTGTACTATAAAAACATACTGTAAATTTCAGAACTCAAAACTTCCTCCCCAGTCTAAAATTAGCATTTATATTTTCCACCCTGCTGAAAGTCTCATTTTGAAATCTGTCTGTTCGTCACATCACAAAACATTGCTCATTTGTATTTACACATCCCACAACATGCGTCATCACACCCTTGGTCCCGCACACTGGCGCAGAGTTCAAGTCAAGATGACAGGTCTTTTGTGGCTAACTATTCCTAACATAATTTACAACATAATGGACGATTTTTGATTATTTTGTATATAGCTACACAGACTCTTTGACCGCTGCCATGTATCTCGACACTTTTAAAAGATGCGGTGTCAAGTTATAACTCTGAAAGGGAGAAGAGCTGCTGCCACGTTTATTTTTTGCCAATCTGTGCTATTTTTAATTGTTAGTCTATGTAATTATAGGACGTATTTGACGATGGATGTCTTTGACTGTTTCAGTGTGTTTTCTTTGGACTATGATGTGTTCTTTTTTCGTCAAAATACCATTCAAGCTTTGCAAAGGAACTGTTATTGAAGGATGGGCAGACAAAAACATTTCAAATACATAAGTAAACCGTTTTATTCATGAATGTTTCAAATGCCATGACTGTTTGACTGTTTATGGTGCTTAGTGTTAACAGTTGTGCTCAGATGAGTAGTTTCATATATTCTGATGCAATGTGTTGGATGTGTATTATGAGCAAACCCTGCAGTGTTGTTTTATAATGTCGAGTTTCATTCGCTTCTGATTGAGTTTGCTGAATTTGAGGGGCTGCATTGATGTTAGCCAATCATAACAGTGGGCGTTTACATTAACGTTTTAAAGAGGCGCTTAGGCCAAAACTGAGCGTTTCAGACAGAATCCCAAAACAGGATGGGAACTGATTACTAAATTGTGACTGTTAAGGTAATTTCATGTCCCTTTAAATAAAAATTAAATGATTAGATAATAATTAAATAATTACATAATTTTTATTCATGTTAAAGTGATATAATCCTTCAAAACAAATTAAATATGTGAACTCCTGTTCAAATAAATAAGGCTGGTTATAGAAATGCATCTATTCTTTGACTTAAAACACTTCAGATGTGTTTTGTAAGTTCTGTTCTCTGGTATGTGTGCAACTATGTTGTGTTCTATTGTTACTATCACTGTTGCAGACCTTTTTTAGATAAACAAAATGAGTTTTCGCTTTAACACACCAATCTCGCGAGTGGGGCTGTGTGAGCTGTTGCTCTTGTATAGCCTCATGAACTCCCAAAGGAGATCAACAGTCAGTCAGAGTTTCACTAAATAATCAATTCGATTTTGGTTTGTTTCTCACCAAACCGTATCGTATTTATTAAGAGGTGGTCACCATAATTGTGAAAAATATTTGTGCTGAGTGATGTCATACAATGGCAGTATTGTATGACATCACTGAGCACAACATTTTTTCACAATTTCTCCCTTGTGATTAGAAAAAGAAAGAAAGTCATATGGGCTTATAACAACACAGGTGAGTAAAAAATGACTACATTTTCATTTTTGGTAAACTATCCCGTTAACATAATATGCAATGTCACATCTAAAGTAAATTGATGTTTTAAATTTTTTTATATACTTTTATTGGAGCACAAAATTTCCATTTCAAGTTGGTCACTTCAACACTGTGTCAGAGCCTGGGTGTTAATTGGTTCAGGCTAAATTACAAAATGATCTAGAAGGAAATTAAGAAGAATAAAAAGAAGCAGAATATTAATACAGCGATTTTCATACTTTTCAAACTAGAGGTCTACTAACTGACAAATTCTGCCATAGATTATACCTATCATTGTCTTGGGAACCCAGTTGTCTGGTTCATACTTTAATCTGATAAATATTTCTGCATTGAGTCATAATATAATTTATGGTAAGTCATCTCTTGGGGATTGAAAGGTCATAGAGTTCCTGTGCCAAACCTCCAAAAACTAAAGAGCCTCTTGACTGATTGGGGCGTCTGGGGAAGAGATATCTTCCTACTCCCATCTGCTGCCATCTGTGCTGCTCTGCTGAACATTTGAGGCTGTCTGACACATTTCATGTAAAAGGACAACAAGTTGTTCTAGATTCACTGATCTACTTTCATGAAAACATTGAGTTTTCTTGTGAGAATGGAACAAAATATTGTGCAGAGAGATGGCTTTGAAAAAAGTACAGTAGTTTGCCTTTTCTTTTTTCAGACCATAACTAGGACATTCCAAAAGCTTTACATAAGTGAATCTCATGAAGACTACAAAAATAAGGTCACAGTGCAAAAACTCTTAATGCGTCTTAAATAATGAATCCTAAAAAAAACAAACATCTCGGTTATGACTGTAAACTTGCTTCCCTTAAAGGAGGGAACAAGATACTGCATCAGTAGCTGACACTATGGGAACTCCTCCCATGAGTGATGATCTCTGAAGCCGAAGCATAAACCGAAGCACAGCGCTATTTCATCAGTTTTTCTCTTCAAGGTCGCAGTATCATCTCTAATAATCTGGACTCGCGAATCTTTGATTTGTCGTAGAAACTGGACAATCTGTGCAGCAAACAGCGAGTGGGTTATTTCCATCTCCTTGCTTGTGCTCCAACAGACAGCATAACCTTTATAACTTCTGCATAGGCTGAGCCCAAGCATATAACACAGAGCTCACAAGGTGGAAGAAATTTGTGAAATGCTTTACACTCAAAAAAAAGTCTCAGTCTCAGTGAAACTCAAGGCAATTTGCTCACGCCTTGCCTTCTTTCTGTAGAACGATGCCGGTACACCTCCCTCCCTCCCATCATACTCCATACGTGAGGCACGCAAGGCCGGGATATTGAGCGCAGAGAGTTTGAGGAGAAATTGTTGCCGGTGCATGCCTGTGCCTACCTGCCTACAATACAGGCATATTTGCCATTGAATTCAGTAGTGACAATCTGCACCCCACAATCGGTGTGTATTGTGCAATCATGTTAATTGGTTGTGATGATGCTAAATTGCTCACAGACTCTGGAAGGTAAGGCCTGGTCTCACTCAGCTGATGAGTTTGTTGGTATTTCCCCCTCAGGGAGAAAATCTGCACTAAAATCTCTGGGACACAGCTTGCGCAGGTTCTCTCTCGAGCGGTCGAGAAGCTTCAGGTAGAGTGACTCAATCCAAGTAGCCATGAGTGTTCTCAGTTGACGAATGGTTCCTACCAAGTCGGTGTGACTCTGTGCCTTTTTGTCCCGAGCTGCACGATCAGCTGGTCAAAATGTGTCTTCGCCCTATTTGCACAAATGCACATTTCTGGTACTGTGGCCTTCATGATGCTTGACTGTGCAAAGGGGTTATATTGAGACTCCCCCAGTTGAGGATATAGTTGCGGCCCATTTATACCCCTCCTTTGCACTGGTATGGACAGTCTGGCTGATGCACCTTACAAAGCTATGGCATATCCTCCCTCTGGCAAGGTCTACACTGCAGCAGGTCAGGCTGGTTTCAGCTGTAGCTCTACCAGGCTGGGGGTCTACCACGCTGACCTGCTTAAAGGCATGGACGAGAATGGGCCAGGCCCCGAGTTTTTCAAGGAGCTCTGTCATTCCACTGACCTGGTACTTCATGCTGCTAAGACATGAGCGCCTTCACCAAGTGGTTCCAAACCACTAAAAAGAAGTCACAGGTGTACAAGAACCTCCTGCCAAGGCGAGGTACCTCTCAAGTATCAAGTATTAGCATGATTTTCATGTTCTTTCCTATTTTCCAATAGCTCTTTTCCAGCTCCAAATGTGAACTCATTTGTACTACTCGATGTAGGTGAGCCACTTTGTTCTCAGGTCCACCATAATGTGGCCTTCCAGCTACATGCTTCACTTTGTGAAGTGGCTGCTTTGCTTAATCAGTGTTGAACAATGCACTCAGAAAGGCAAATTCTCCTCACCATGGATATGATAGAAACAATACCTTAAGATGCTTACCATGACACAAGTGAAGTCTTAGTTCAAGATGGTTATTCGGAGACAAAACTTGTTTCATATCCATCCGCTGGACAGGTTTGTGTTGATCAACCTGAAAGATGAATGCTTTCGCATACAAATTCCCCCACGTCCCATCCTTTCTTGAGAACCACCTTTGAGAGAACTACATATTAGTTCAAAGTCCTGTCCATCGGCTTGTCCCTAGCTCCCTGCACATTCACGATGTGTTGATGCGGTGCTCCGTATATTGAATTACCATGATAACTGGTTGCTTTTAGCAAAGTTTGGTGCTAAAAAGATGCAAGCACAGGGTCCTGTTGCTCATGCATTTGGAGTTTCTGGGCAATTGGGCAAAGAGTTTGTTGGTGCTCAGTCATCAAGTTTCCTTCTTGGGGATGGAACTTGACTTGGTGACCATGTTGGCCCATCTGACCGACAAACACACTCAGTCTTATTATCCAATGCTTGACGATCTGCAAGCTAGGGAGACCTTTGCCGCTGAAATTGTTTCAGTGGGCTCTGGGATTAATGGCTGCAGTGGCCACAGACATCCCGTTGGGCTTGTTGCACTGAGGCCTCTTCAGAGCTGGGTCAACTCGAAAGTGCCTCGTCATTCATGGTCACGGTCTCTTACAACATACATTGATGCACCGTTGCCCACTGTCTAGCCATGCTGAGTATTTGGAAAAATCCTATGTTCTATCAGAGGATTGTTGCACTCGATCATTTGGCCAGATGCAGAGTTATTATGATGGATGTGTGCAGCAAGAGCTGGGGAGCCCTGTGTGACAGTCGTCTAGCCTTGCAAGACAATCTTCATATCTGGGAGTCCTTGCATGAAAAAGTTTAAAAACCCCTGATTTATACATATGATAAGTTACTTTTAAGAGAAGTTTTCATGAGTGTGAATTGCAGAATGCAATATGCAAGGAAAGTCCCTCATGAGTAACTGGGAAGAATGTCCCCATAATAAAGTTTGAGGTGTGAGATGGAAGAGCGAGATAACAGAAAGCCACTATGATGCTTTAAAATCTGATCTGGTGTCATGCATTTAAGGAAAGGTTGAAAGTGTCTTAGTGTTATTTTTGTTGCCATTACATCAGAAGGTTTTTCATTTAATGAGAGTTTCTGACAGGCCTCAGAATTGCCACAGGTTATACTTATGTGTGTATGTGTTGCTTTTCTTCATGTCTGTGGGTGACAGCTGTGTGTTTGAATTATTTTTCACATGTATTATTATTGTCGGTAAGCAGCAGTTGCTATGGAGATGAAAGAAATTCAAGGATGATCTTCAACAAATCATTCACTAATACAATAATAAAAACAACAAAAAATAAGCATAAAAAAACAAGTTTCCAATGTTTTTAACAGTTCAGACTCTTATGAGACATAATATTTTATTTTTTCCCCCAGACTATTTATTGAGAAAGATTTCAATTTTGTAGAAATCCTGAAAACATTTTATAGTTAAACTTGCAAGTGCTGAGACTTGCTACTGCTAGAACACAGACATAATGAGTTAAGAACGAGTATGCTGCTGCACAATTAGACATAAATACAATCCAGATGTAGCAGATCTAGACACGTTGATTTTTGGAGGTGTAGGGTTTCAGAGAAAAGTCTTGCAGCATGCTGCAGTGAAACTGGGGAGTGAAATGTTAGGCAAAGAAAGAGTACACAGATTGATTGGTTACGCGATTATATGTCAAAGGGCCTATCAGCTAACACCATGTGAGCCGATTGGCTTGACATATCACATGTGAGCACTGATTTGCTAACAGTTAGATCAAGTTCAAAGAACCTATCCGCTTGCGCCATTCAGAGCTGCATGCCTGAAATTAATCATTTGTTTTGTTATATGTAATTATGTACCCAAAATGAGTTATAGATTTTAGATAGACATACCACCCTATTGACGGCTCTGGAATCTTAAGTTCCTATTTTTTTTTAGAGTGTTCTAACAGAATATATGTGCTAGTTCTGTTTTTCACCCATATATTAAATGTGATTCCCATTTGATAAATGTACAAACCAAGAAGTTTCTACCTACGCTGCCTATGACATGATGTTATAACAAGATTTTCCATACAAATATTTTCTTACAAATACTCAAAAGTTCACTCAGCATATCACATATTTGTAAACTGCTACTCAAGTCCAACATACAATGAAGACTTCTTAACACGCATGCAGGACAGAGATGCAATTTCATTATCACATTTTTATGTTCAGATTTCTCAAGTATCTTTACTGTGTATGAGAGAGAGAGACAGAAATACAGATACTGACCTCTTCTCCTGGACTCCTTGTTTATGCTGAGTTTGACATCTGTTTGAAGTTCTGCCTCTGTTGACATCCTTCTGTGTCTGTATTCCTCTCAATAGCATGGAGATGGTTAGCATTGAGACAGCCCTTTAGTCCTCTGAGGATAATTCAACACAAAGGTGTACTGGTCCAGTCATCTGTGCTTTATATCCAGTACACAAACAGAAGAAATTGGCGCAATCGGTGGGATTGTCTGTATTTGTGCTGTGTTTTTCAGAGTAAGAGTTTAATAATATTCCTCCTATGTCTTTACAGCTGATCCAGTTGCATTCACATTATCACACGATTCTTAAAATGAACCCTAATTGCTCAGCAGAGGCCCTATGGAGAGAGAGAGAGAGAGAGAGAGAGAGAGAGAGAGAGAGAGAGAGATGGGTATTTACAGCATTTATCACAGATTGTACAAATGCTGCTGTTATACATGTATGCACAGAAAATATACTCTTTATTTTTTTTCAGTTCACACACTCATTAGGGCTTAACTGTTTTGCATTAAGTGACCTATCCAACCAGACATTTCAGGATTTAAAATGTGTTATGTCCTTGCATTCCCCAAATAAACAAGTTTATTAACCGTTCAATGTTATCTCATTATTCATAGGTATTTGTACATTTTTGTAGGTTTGGATAGACACTGAAACATACAAATTTAATTATAAGCAGTGTTGGGTAAATTACTCAAAATAATTACTACAAATTACTAATTACTCCTCTGAAATAATGAATCGTAAGTGACTCTTCAGCTGTCACAGAAATGCACACAGATGTACATATGAACATAATTACATTTTAAATGTATTCTATATAAATAATACTATTTAAGACATTTGTAACATACTTAAAAGTAATTAATTTAACAGAAAGTCATTAATCTGATTATCTGTAATCTGATTACACAAATTTAAAATAATATAAATTACACTTCTTTTTGAAATATTTAAATGAATTCAAAATATTTATTAGATTACAGTAACTAATTATTTTGTAATCAGATTACTCCTAACACTGATTGTAACAGCTTCTAAAATCTAAAACCTTTTAAATATAACTTCATAGACGAAATGACAGTTCACAACTTGAATTGCCAGAACATTTGTGACCGAGTTCAGTTCTTAACCATATCAATCAGGATTCTGATGGATTTAATTTGTCTGAGAAATACCTTTTTAATATTTTTTTTATAAATGAAATCCAGACAGGACTAATGAAAGTAATTAGCACTCTTTCGATGGTGGATATAAATTGTCATCAAAGCACAGCAATAAAGAAATATCACTTTCAAATGAAGCATACTGCTGATGTTGTTTCACTCATTAAAAGTTTCAATCATTTACTAACTTTGACCAAAGATTAAATACATTTCTACCCTTCAAAGCCTTGAGCCCTTCTAATGGTGCAGTTATGCATTATATAATAACTGAAATATAACATTTCATTCACCAAGAATTGAGGGTACTAACTCCTGAAGACAAGTTTCACATTAAAAGATTCAATCTGAGCAAATCCTTGACCATCATTAAAAAGGCCTGTAATATCACTCTAAGCAAATAATGTGATTTTTATTATCACTGTGCCTCATTGTGTTAAATGAGGAATGATTTAATGTGATGAATGACTGCTCTTCAAACCGGTGGTAACTAGGTCACCACACCGCTCAATCTGCTGTGTGTTAAGAGCTCAAGCATCACCTCTCATCTAGGTCAGAGCTAAGAAGCATCGCTTGTCTCCATTGTATTGCCTTCTAAACTGTCAGAGAAGTGTCTCTGAATTACGCTCACTTGCTTTGACACACATGGATTCCTCTGCCTTTCAAGGGTGTGAAATATGAATTAGCTGACAAATTAGCATTGTGAAGATGAAATATGACAACCAATTTACTTTCCATAAAGTTGTGATTTAAAAGGAAGGTGACACATTTGAGAGCTACCAGTGCCCTGTTTCAAATCACAAAAGATCAGCCGCATGGGAAGTGTGTTTTATGATCTGCCAAGAAATTCTGCTGTATGTCATGAAACACTATTCCACAAAAATAATAATAATAAATGACTTCATTTGGACATATGTTAAAAGATTGTACTTTCCAGACAATCTTTAAATGCAATTGCATTGGTACAATGGTTAGAGGGGGTGCTCATAACATACTAGATCTGTGGTGCTCATGGGGATGGAGGTTTGAGTCCGGTCTGCGTCATGTCCCAATCCATCCAATTTCCCCTTTCTCTCCCATCACTTAGCTGACTTTTAGTACTGTCTAATAAAAGCAAAAATGCCCATAAAGCAAAAAAAATAAATGTAAACAAGTGTCATAAAAACATTCAATGTCACAATCAATACATAATCATTTTTATTAATACATGATAATAATAATAATAATAATAATAATAATAATAATAATTAATGTGTCTATTGTTGAACATAAAATCAAAAACTTTTCTATGAAGAGTATTTTAGAAAGTATAGGCAAAATAATCTCATTACAATTTTAGAGAAGTAATTAGTCATTTGTTGTGGATGGCTTATTTTGAGCAACCCAACACGGCCCAGGGCATCTCAGAATGTGTGGTAAAATTCAAGAGTCAGATAGACTTGTTCACATGGGTTCTCGTGAAGAATATGATGTTTTCTTTCCTCACATAGCTCTGCACAAAGAGGTCATGCTTTCATTTCTGAATCACAGTTGAAGGGTTATTCCACACTTCATCATTATGTTAACATATGTTTAAGCCCCTGGCACTGATGAGGAAAAGCTGATTTTAAGATATTTCAAAAGGCTAACTCTGACAACATGAGATGCACATGATTGCACCTTTAAACATGTGTGCCAAAGTACAACCATTGAAATATGCACTTCTCAACCTACCCTGCTGAAAAAGCCATCTATGCTGTGTTTTTAATGTTGGCCCCATCATGAGATGCTGGCATGCTGGTGTCTCCACCAGGCTTCTTAATGGAATTAACAAGTAAGACTTCCTTGATCAACCAGCTTCAAAACAATGAATAAATACATATTTTTGGGGTGACCTAACTACATTATTTTACCCCAATGAAAGACATTTTAAGTATCATGTAGAAATAGCTCCTTAAGGTAACAATTGCATGTGACCAAGTCCAAGTCCAGCGCAAATGTTCTTTTCAAATGAGCTTTTGAATTGGAACGATGGACTCCTAAGGCACTATTCAAACTGGGTCCAACAAATCATCCGTCGACAATCTGAAGGCTTTTTTTTTTACGGGGAGTGGTCTGATTGTTTTTCCGGACTGCGATGAAAACTGACTGGCCAATGAGACAATAGCTTTTTGTAACTTTTCCCGAGTCGCTGCAGCTGCTCAATCCAGCGTGTTGGTGCCGCTAATCAACTGGCAAAAACAGCATTGGACATGCCGCTGATACATTTAGTGTGCAATACAACATATCTACTTACGCAAACTCTGATTATAGTCTCAATAAGGAAAGAATTATAATGCAGCCAAGGACAAATGATAATTTGTTCTCAACGAAATTGTTCGTTCTTTTGTCATGTGACAGCCATATACGCTATGCAAAGACAAAGATCCCCCATTTAGCCTTAACAGACTGTAGGGGCAAGTGCTGTTAGCAAGCACCTATGAAGGCCGGAACAGTACACAAGGGGGCGGGTGGCCAGCACCACACCCAACTGCCTTTGTCTCCCCAGTGGCGATGTTTTTTTACACACTGCACCAGGTACTCATTTTAGGCTGAGTCAACCTAGGGGATGCCCAGGACTGGTTCAGATAATCGTCACTGGTGTTGGCGATGAGCGGGAATCGAACTCAGGTCGCCAGGTTCGTAGCGCGACGCGCTAACCGCTAACTGCTACACTACTGCTCCTATATACGCTATGCACACACACAGTAAACAGAAATTGATAGTTCACCTCCTGAGTCATCTAGTCAGTGTTGTTTGATCTTTTGTCACATGACAGTCACATACGCTATAGCGACTTGGACAAGAAGACTCAAGAGGTGAACTAATAATTTCTGTTTCCTGTGTGTGTGTGCATAGCGTATATGGCTGTCACGTGACAAAAGCACGAACAAAAGAGTTAAAACGTGAACTAATCATTTCTGTTTTGATAATAGATAAGATAATAATTTCTATGTGGTTTTCACATAACAAATGAATGGAGGTTGCGCAATGCGCATGCGCTGCCAACACAAAATTAACAAATCACTCTCTAAAACTACTCGTTCTTCTGAGTCACATAAAAGATTTGTTCAAAATGAACGAATTGTTCATGAACGACCCATCACTATTCAGCACTGTACGTTCATTTATATCGAATCACGGTCACTACTACAAATGGCCATGGGAAACCTTCAGTCACACTATCTGATAGGCTAGATAAAATGTTTGTGTCAACGCGTTCAAGTTCTCGTAACTAATGCGTTATTAAGCACTAAAATGGATATCTGCAGTGTAAGCATCGATGACCTACGTGGATTTGGTTAATTACAATTAAAAATCGAGAAAGAGAGGCTATCGAAACTTCAACAAGCGGGCAATTTTTACAACAAAGTGAAGGACAGATGCATGGATTATGTGTTCAAGTAAAAGTAAGTTAATATATTTATTAAAAATCTTTGTTGTTGATACTAGGTCATAGATACTAGGTCATTGTTTCTGGTTAGTTTGAGGCTTTGAAGTGGTGATCTGGCAATAGTTTTATAGTTCTAACGTTAGGGAACAGTGTCTGTTTAAAAAAATATATTAAGGGATGTAGACTGCCGTGTGAACTGTGGGAAGAGTGACGTGTGAGGCCTATGATAAAACCAGTAACTGGCAATATTTTATTTTTGTTGTATGTCAAAACAAGCTCTTCTGGCACTATGGTTCATTGTATGATTTAATGAACATAAACATGCTCAGCTCAATACATGTCAATCTTTAATTTGTGTGATTTGAGCGACATTACTGTCCTGAATTTAAAACTATTTGGTCATAAATTTCTCCATTGTGACATAATTGTTTCCATTGACTGGTGGGTTCTAAGGCAACAGTTTACGTATATAACATTTCTGAGACATTACACTCACCCGTATAATGTGTTTTGGGCACAGCGTTTAATAATGTGTATTAAAAATCTTTAATGCTTGCCCAGTCGCAAAGCCCACAGCACATGCCTGACATTCATATAATCTCTAACATTGACAGCTGGAGCTGAAGGGTCCAGGCAGGAAACTTGTATAAATATGTCTGTAGAACAGCAACAGCTGTTTTTTTGGTTTCATTCATTATGGTCTCAGTGTGAATAGACCGTTCGTGGGAAGTTCGCCTTGCAAATTTTTCAATTGACAGCCCTAATTAAAACATTTGACGTGTACATGCAAAGCTCTTGACTCTATATTGAATGTCAGTATCGGTCAGGCAGAGAGAGTCTGGACCGAGGTCAACAGTGTTGTGCGCTTCAGTACTAATGAGATCAAGCCTCACTGTTTCTACAGCATCATGCTGTTCCCCTGCGGGAGCTTCTGTTCACTACACATTATATCTGTCTGTTTCTATTTTAGTTTCCCTTCTGTGCCTAAAACCTGTGAGAACAGTAGCATGCATTAGAGCACAGGGGAAATTCAAGCTGTTGTTTCCACACACAAAAAAACCATGAAAGCAAAGCAATACTTAACTAAACTTGATGCCACTAATAGTTTTGCAACTTCTCTTTGATTTTTACCTCTCAACCAACCAATGCAATGTGGATACTGTATGTATTCTAAGTGCTTGAAGAAAATGAATGTGTGTATAACAATATACAAATTCAGCTGGGACCAACACACTGAACTAGAAAACATTACAATCAATATTTAGTTGATATAACTAACTGATATTACTATATATTGAAAGTGATCAACAGTATCATCTAACCCATTAAACTTGGTGGCGCCAGTAGTGTGTAATATGTTTGCGCTTAAAATGTAAAAGTCCCTGGATACACAAATAGTCATAAGTGGTACAATTTGAAAGCTTAAAATCTTTTTATGATTTATTTATTATTATTATTATTATTTGAAATCTTTGGTTTACTTACTTGTCTGTGAGCTTGCTTGGGTGAATAATACAATTGTATGTATAAAAAAAGCATGCTAAGCAAATATTTGGCCAAATATATTTTCAATCTGAAGAACTATATGTTTTTGATAATGAAATAGTAGATATCTTGGGATCTGAGTTATCCAATACCACCTAGTTTATGCTTCTATTCCACTCAGAGGCCGAGATATTGGACAAAACCATGGAAAGGTGTTTGGGATCAAAAATAGAATGGCTGAGTTCGGAATTGCATACTGCCCATACTACTCTTACTATTTCTGCCATAGGCACATTTGGAAAGAGTGTTGGATAGTATGCCATTCCAAACTCAGCCAAAGAATGCCTATGGATGAACACATGGCAAGTAATTCGCTTTGTTAGAGCGCTACCAGCATTTCAGATCTGTAAATTGTGATGCCACTTTTTGCATGGATATAGAGCAAACAGAGCCTGAATAACAGGCTTGTATGTTCATCATAAGATTGTAAACGTTTTCAATATTATTTATGAATTACTGAAATATTTTGTTTTATTATTCTGTCTGGTTCTGTAAAATATGAACAATATTTTGCAAATAGTCCACTAGTGTGTGTGTGTGTGTGTGTGTGTGTGTGTAAGTTGAGCTTTTTAAATTTGGGAAATTTGAAAAATTGCAGATGGCAGCAAAAAAATGCAGCAGAATTTAAGGGGTCAACGGGGTCCTGAAAGGAAGCAACCTTTTTAAAAACATCTAAGCTGCAGTGTGGTTTTTACAAAGAACACATGGGATGCAGCACTAAATTGGCATCAGAAGATGCCATTATTTGCCCGGCATTGAAGGACAATCTAATCCAGAAATGTAAAGCTTGAATAGTTACATTTACATGTCAGTTGACAAAGCCAGTGCTCATGGCTTCTGTTCTGGTCTATTTAACACATGCTCTAATGTTGTCATTTGACAGATACACTAAGCCAAGTCAAAATTCCATCATATCTTTCATTGTATGAATATTGGTCATTTGTATTCTTTGTAGCAATGAGTGGATACAAAACTGTATGCTTGTATTGCAAAAGCCTCAGCCTCAGAGGTTGTATTGTGGTATCATTGATTTCAGATAAACCCACCTAAAACAGCACATAAAAACTGAATAAACAGCGGTTGCTCAATTTGCATGTCATTCAGGTGCTCTTTTAGTGTTTTAGTGGGCACTTCTTGGCTGGAATAAACTGCAATCTGGACCAGATTTTATACTGATAGTCAAAAGTCTAGCTACACCAGCCTAGCATTGTCTCTACTCTTGAATTTGCCAATACTGTTCCAATGTAAACTAACAGATACAGTCAAGACCTAGTACAAAACTTTAGCAGTGACTGAACAGGGGTTAGTGTCCGTACCGGTTGAAACCTGGGTCACGGCACCAATAAATAAATGTAACTATTTTTTATCTTACTATTCATGTAAATGACATACATTAAAATATTGTTTTGTGTGTAATTAGTCTTTGTATGGTGCAGTTTCGGCTTACACACAAATAATTAGGCTATAATGTGATTAAATCCTGGAATCACGGGAGGTGTGAAATATATCAATATGTTCCTTCTTCACAGACAGCTGATAATGAATATTACAGCTCACTGGCAGCTTGTCACATTGCTAGCCATAACTACTAATCTATCAGTCACTTGTGCCAGCAAAACCCATTTGCACCGTATTTAGTACAGAGACATCATTGTGAGAAAGGACACGTAAAGCTTAATTTAGTGTACTGGCTTAGAACTCCTTTTTTATCTTAAAATGATTTGTTTATCCTTGTTTTTTCCATTTTAAAACATCCTAATAGGCTTATTTTAAATTAATCTTTAAGAAAAAGTGAGGTTATGTATAGTGGTCGACCGATATATCGCCGAGGCAGATAAATCAGAAGATTTTTTTTTAATACATTTTACAATTTGGACGATTTTCTTCTTGAGGGCGCCAAAAATCGCCTGCTTGCATGTGAAGCGTCTGAGATATGTAAATGACCAGTCACAGTTTGTTTTGTTGTAAAGTGCCATCGTGTTACTGCAATAATAGACCGCATAATAGGTGCAAAACAGTCTCATTTAAATAGTCCGCATATTAGAGCCCCGGCAGATGCGTTTGAGCTCATAATGTTAAAGTGCTCATATATTTAATTGTCCCTCTCTCTCCTCATTAGTTCCCTGTAACTTTAAACTGTCTTGTCTAATGATAAAAAGGCAAATATCAATAAAACTAATATCATATACCGTCTGCAGATATGCACATATCTAATTTAAACAGATGTAATAAACAAACCTCACACAACTTCAGCAGATCCAGCATCCTGTGCAATGCTCAAAAATCTTCCTCAGATGCACGCTCCCTGTAACTTTTCTAATGATAAAAGGCAAATATCAATAAAACTTCTATATACAGTCTGCACATATGCAGATATCTCATTTAAAAATAAGTAATTCACGTAAATCCAGTGTTTTCTTCTTGACGAACACTCATCTAATATCTTCCTCTTGCATTCCATCAGCCAGAATAAAAAAACTTCAGGATCAGGATCAGAAGTTCCTCTCACTCACAAATCATGAAGGATCCACATGAGCATGTGAGTGCAACTTCAAGGCTGCTTCCAAAACCAGGAAAGCTGGGCTATATACAGAGGTAGGATGAAAACAAGGCGCTGTTTGGAGAACAGTTTCCTTAAGAGTTCCTTTCATTCAACACAGATGTCGGTTAAGCCATTATCTGAATAGGCAGCAAGGTAGCAAGTCAGCTGCCTACATTTTCAGATGCAGACCAAGGTAAAAGCGATTCACTTGTGCTATAAGTAAATGTCTTATTCACTATACAATGTATGTACAATTGGTTTGATTCTGTATTTTTTGAGTAAATGCAATCGCTAATGTAGGTAAAACATGAATTAAAATCCCTAACGGTCATCCTTACACAGATAGCTCACCCAAAAATGACGAAAGTGAATAGTGACTGAGTCTGTCAGTTCCTAAAATCTGCTTAACATCTAATTTTGTGTTCCAAGGAAGAAGGAAATTCATACAGGTTTCCAGGTTTAACAAGTACAAGATTTTCAATGTGATCAGGACCTTGGAAAGACAGGGGGCCCAGCAGAACTCCTGACAGCGCACTCATTCATAAACCAGCGTTAACTGCCGTCATATACAAGATTTGACTCAATAGTATGGAGCGGATAGCAGCGTAGACCACAAAACCTATGAGACTACTTGAAGCATTATGGAGAATGTCAGACATCTCATTGTATTACAACAATGGCAGTTAGTTGGCAGTTAATAGTTTCTAAATGTGTAGGCCCCAGCACACTTCATATGAAATCCAAAAACGCACACATGTGACGTCATTTAGAACTAAATCTGTCAAAAAAAAACGTTTTTGCATTAGTTTTGGTTGTTCATAACAGCTCGCCGGGGCGAACATTAAGGAAAGCTTCTTACCGGCTGCTAAACACCTTCTTACTGCCATTGTTCCACATCTTCAGTAGGTGTGACATGGAGACATGGAGATCTACTTGGAGGAAGACAGCTAATTCCCGTTCAGTCAGTTAAGATCAGTCAACATGAACACACTGCAGTTATTAGAGAGCTGGTGCAAACTTACCTACATCTGTATGATCGTTCGCGTAGAGATATTTTCCAAGACCCTGTCATGAGATATTTTTTTCGTTTAATTAATTTACAAAAGGAATTAAATCTACTCAAATACGCTAAGTGCCTATTCACTCTAATGTTTGATATGCTGCTTCACTCATGTGCCGTCTGCAGTGGAAAGTCATTAACACCATTATCGTCATTCTTTTGTCTGTATTCTGCCCATTAACACACTTTTATACATGTATCTTTGCAGCAGTATCAAAGTCATCATAAATTTGAATAACAGTGTGTGGTCGGTGAATATTATGGCAATATATAGTGTGTTAGCGCTTTAGTGCCAAGAATTCCGAATGTAAACTAGACAAATTAAACATTATCTATCAATCATCAAATATAGGCAAATTTGTGACCATTAGCAGAAAAGGTCAGGTTTCCTTGTTTCCATTGAAGCACACAAGATGCCAGCTCAAGCACTTGCTGTCATTAAAATACCAAATGTTGAGAAATTCAGAAATTCATGTTTTTAATATAACTTTTACAAAATAGAAACATTTTCGCTACAGGTCTCAGAATGTGGACCCCACTGAAAGTATTTAAAAGTAACCCTATAGGGATAGTTCACCCAAAAATGAAAATTCCCTTATTATTTACTCAAATAACGATTCTCACGTATATCTATCAAATCGCTTCTGAAGATAAGGATTTAACAAGTGGAGCTGCATGGTTTACTTTAATGCTGCCTTTATGTGCTTTTTGAGCTTCAACATTTTGGTACCCATTCATAGTATGATGCATTGTTGTAGGAATTACTAGCTAGTCATGGCTGTTTCCCGAAACCGTAGTAACTATGTCACACAATCATCATTCGAAACACATTGGTTGAGCTGTTATTAATGACGCTATTAGGGGTGGAGTAATAACTTTGCATATATTTAATTATATTAGCTCATCTAAACGTACACCAGAAAGCCGTTTATTCCAAGAGAGCTGCTAAAGATGCAAAAGTGACACGCACTTTGTAATGCAAATTAATATGCATTAATATTAACACATAAAATCCATGTTCTTTGACAGACACCACATGTGGTAAAGCGCTTAACAGCCTGCACACGTGTTTGCGTGATATTTCAGAACGCAGCTTTCTGCAAAACCCTGGAATACATTTTTTCTTAAATCATTTAAACATGGTCAAAGTGTTGAAGGAATGAAAGACATATACAGAATAAAAGATAACGAAGCCTCAGCGAAGTTCAATAATGTCCACACATCAAACTAACAAGGAACTATGTTTCTAACAACAGGTACAAATTCGGGAAACACAAAAAGCTTGAACTATGTTGGTAATGATGGAACTTGCGACCATAGCTGTCTAACGTTGTTTTTAGGAAACGCACCCCTGGTCGGGATTTTCAAATTAACAGTAATGCTTTGCTAGGTAGTTTGCACTTTTTGGGGAATCAATCTACGAATGGCTTAATTGTAGATTCTTTGTGTATTAAACGAAAGTTTGTGACTCCAGCAGCACCTAAATTGCAATGTTTTTAAGGGACTTTGGCCTTCACCCTGCAGTCTCATCATGCCCCTTTTGCCAGACAGAGGAAAAGAGTCTGATAACATTGCCAGATTGAACTGCATCTTGATGTGCTACATCCCTGTAACTAAGTGTAAAGATACATATTGTGTAGTAATGATTGAGCTTGAAAGAACCCAACTGAACAATTATTCAAACATACAGCAGTATCCCCGCTCAACAACTCATTACAGGTAGTCACGCACCAAACTCACAACATTGAGACATTAATATTGTTTCTACCACTTGTGTCTAAAATAATATTTTTTGTTTGAACTTAAAGTTGAAAAAAAAAATCCTCCAATTTCCTTTGAGTAACTAGAAAGATTTTACATCCTGCAACTTAAAACATTGGATTTTAGAACATTGTTCTGCTTATCTCAACATCTGCCCCAACGGTGACATATATCCACAGATTATTGAGCTAGCAACAAACAACTGGTTTGTCACAGGGGTTTATATTTTACATTAAAGTGGACACACTTAAGAATGTCACTCAGTCAATGCTGCATTAACGCCTCCCATTCAACTTAACGATTCATTAGTTCAGTGCGCTCGGCCTCCCTTGAGATCTTATATCACAGATGAGGAATGACTGGCAGAAAGGGAATAGGCAGAGATGTGTGTCTCTGTGAGAGACTAGACGGCACGGCCTCTGCCACCCACCCTCAAATTCCCCATTACATGGCAGATGTTGCAGGCCAAGTTTTCATAATTCACCCACAGGAAAAAAAAGCATTAACATGCAAAGGCTAAGAATAAAACATCAGTATTTATGTCACCATATGCTTGACAATTCATTTCAACTGATATAAGCTGTCTGTGATTTGTGTGCTTAGTAAAATGAATTACTCAGGGCAAGGTGGCAGTGACACCCCCAAGTTTTGTTACAATACATCAAATCATTGCCAAGATATAGCCATACTTCCTGTTTTGCATCCTTGCCATCATAGTCTTGTGGCCATTTCTGGGAAATGGTTTAAAAAATCCATTTGATAACTTTGCTGGGGCTTTATCTGAAGATTACATGAGCCAAATTTGGTGAATCTGCGGACAGAGGCGAAAAAACAAAGGGGGTGGAAAATCTCAGATCTGCAAGAGGAAAAAAAGTGTTAAACTCAGCATGACTCAAGGAATCTGAACCTGTTTCATTCTAGCATTCTAGATTGTCCCTGTGTTAAAGGTACTGTAATTCACTTTGGATAAAAGTGTCCGCTAACTGACTACTTGTAGTCTGTAGGAGATTGTCGTACTTATAATATGTGGTAGATGGTATACTATGTACCACATCACTGAAGAAACATCCTCAACACTTACTGATACTTGTATCTTGATCGACTGAATGTATTTCTCAACTATATAATATTTATTTAAGGCTGTCAATCAATTCTTTTTTTAATTGAATTAATTACATGATATGCTGATTAATTAATCAAAATAATTGCAATTAATTGATAAATCAATATTTGCAGAAAAAATCAATATAGGATTAAATACAGTAATTATAAGTAATTAATATATTTCAATAATTATAAATATAATATAAATACATTACTTAATATATTGTTTTTATTTCTGTATCACTGAACAAGACTATCATTGGTCTACAGTCAACAGCAAACCATTTTGAAACTGAATTGGTAAATCTGTCCAAGGTAGACTTATTATAAGAGGCTTTTCTAAAGGCTTGCTTTGAATACATGCATCAGATGGAGCGTCTCACTTTGGTTGTGTCGTGTCATAAACACAGTGTTAGTAAGAAGCTGTGTAGTGCCAGTTACAGTGGTAAATAGCTGGCGCTAGTACTCACGTTGATAACGCAATCAGACCGCAGTTTGGACCCAAATAAAATAATGTGAACAGAGCAGCCTGATCTCATGAACATTACGTGACCTTGGCAACATTTTTGGAAAGCAAAAAATGAAATGCTTCGTTTCACATTTCGCAGCAGTTTTCTAGTGAAATGTCAAGTGGGGGGCCCCAAAAGTAAAACTTAACTCCCTAACCTAAAACTTTAACCTAAGCTTAACCAACAGTGTTCTAAATGTAAATAAGAGGTAAACAGACATCCTTACCAAAATCAACACCTAAACCTAACCAATATCGTTCTTGTTGCAAATGCGACACGAAAAGAAAATTCTCTGCGGTCCTCCAAGTACAAAGTCCAACACTTTCAACACACTCTTCCAGCAAAATCGTCAGGATTCCTATGACTTTTCTAAATTTGGCTAATTCGTATGATATCTTCAATATGCACTTGTTTGAATTTCTATGATTTTCACTACAGTCAATGATGTTGCTGGACATCGTTTCCATCTAATACGTGAATTACTTGCTTCTGTCACACACAGCAGCTTCCTATGATGTTTACATGTTACAATTTGGTTAAGTTTAGATAAGGGGTTTGGGTAAGGGCATAATATTCATAAGTATGTCCTTAACGCCTTGTGCAAGGAACTCACTCATCCGCATTAAACATCCAGGAATTTGCACATCATACCAGTTTATACGAACAACATCGCACGAGACCATACGAACTAGCCAACTCGTAAATTACGTACAACTTTTTATGACATCGGGTTGACAGTCTATGAGGTGAGCTACCAAGTAAGCTAATCACATTGGTTAAATGTGTAAATGTAGGTGCGTCAGTAGGGGGTAGGAAACATACTCTGGTTTGGACCACTAATAAAAACAAGTGCAAAAGCACCCTAAAACTGCACGCTGCCTGACTAACAGGAGTTGCGCTTACTGTCCCCTGCTGTCTGGGACTCGCAAAAACATACAGGTATTTCAAGCTTAAATTGCATTTATGGGAATATTCCTTATTACAGTCCGGGGACATAATTGCATTCATTAAACATTTAAATGTGTATTAATTAATTGCACTGAAATAATGCGTTAAATCACCAGCTCTAATTTATTCTGTAAATAAATTGGTAGAGCATGGAGCTAACAATGCTGAAAACTTTTAGATTCCCATGGAACACAAAAACTGATATCACATGTATACCTTATATGTACAGAAAGTCACTTTAGATAAAATCATCTGCCAAATGCAAAGTGTAAATGCAAATGCATTCAGACAGAAATCTGTGTTGACATCCAGAAAAGATACTGATTGTTCACTTTTCTTGATTAATATTCTTCTGAACATTCTAGGAAGAAAGTTTAAGAAAAGGATATTTAAGTCTATACAACAGTTTTTATTCAATATTGCTTTATGAAACAAAAGAAAGTTTGACATTGGTATGTGCTGCTTTGGGACCAAATGATCTGAGCAGTAAAAAGAAAATTATTTGAACTAGACTGGAAAACCTAAATCACTTGACAAAGATAAAACACACAATATATCATGATTCCTTTAGCGTGGTGCTACACCAGATGGGACCATCTTAGAAGTTATTACTGTTCTCTCTCCAGTAAAAAATTAATGGGGCCAAGAATCCAGTAAAGATTATTCCAAATGTGGTAAATTAGTGGCATCAAGAATTCACTTCATAGGCTAAATGTAATTTTTGTTGACACTGCTCACCCAATATCTTAATAAGTACATCTAATTGTAAACTGCACTTGCATGGCTTAATTTCTTAAAGACCCCCTCCAGTGACAATCAAGATTTTAACCTTGTTTACATGTCCATATGGTGTTTTTATATGCTAGGAGACATACCATGAGTGAAATCAGCAGTCAACGCCATGGCTGAGCATTTTTGCCATAGAACTGCAGTTTACCACAGACAGATTTTAAAACACGGATTCAGACAGCCAGGGTTTCATATGCCACAAACCTAAGAAACCAATCCCATCAATTTTCCATATCATTAGCATATGCTACAGCAAAGCAAGGGTTATCAGGAGTAGCCAGGTGTAGCTACGTACCAGTATTTTGCAAGACATGTTCTGTTTTCGGATGCAAAGTTGCAAAAGGACAAATGGTGATCTCATATTTTACCAAAGGATCTGAAAATCCGAGATAATTTGGTGCAGTTTGTATGTAAAAATCTTCCAGAGAAAATTCAGGATTGCTGTAGTAATTTTCCAGAGAACTACTTTGACAATTTTACCCAAAAACAGGTTTTGCCACTAAACTTATATTGAAGCCCAACGCGGTTCCATTACTTTATCCTGGAAACACAGCGAGCCCGAGCTGCAGGCGAGCAGGTCAGGGGTGAGTGGAGATGGAGGCGGAAATTAATTTGCATATTCATAGGTCCAGGCATACTAAATAAGGCAAACATGTAGAGTTATATCTAAGCCATTTTAAGGCATTTAAAAAAACCTTTTAAATATTTAATTTTGATTAACAAAGAATAGTTTTTAGGGATTAAACCAGTGACTGGAGGGGGACTTTAAAAGTCCAGTTCTTCTCTATGCACTTACACTCGTTTCATATGTAGCGTCACACATATTTGGCGGTTAATAATTGGGCCCCGCAGAGTAGCGTCACATGTGTTTCTGCAACTGCCAGTTATGTTACAAGCTTTGTTTTCTGAAACAGACAGCCAAACTATCACAAAAGCAACACGATAACAGTTCTCTCGTATACTCACAGTGAAAAGATGCTGATCGAGCACGATTATCCACACATGTTGGAATTTGTGGTTTACGAGGACTCTCCATAGCATAATGAATTTTAAACTGAACAAATTATATATTCTATGCCGTAACTTACCCCTAAACCTAACCCTCACAGAAAACTTTCTGCAATTTTACATATTCAAAAAACATAGTTCCCCTTCTGTCGCTCTCTCCACGTTGTGTCGGAGAAGCGACACTAGGGGTCTCTCTTGAGCGCCGATATTCACCTCTGATCTTATTGAAAAGGGCCAATGGGAGTTGGCAGTCAGTATTTGCATACCCCGCCCCCGGACATACGGGTATTTAAGCGGGGCAAATACGGGAGTTCATTCAGGAAATTTCTTCAGAGCCGATGGTCTGTCTGCAGTTTGCTGCGAGTTACATGCCACTTAAACGTTCCTGTTTTCCTCTGACGATCTGCATGCTGTTGGATCTTGACGGCGCACAACAGCGGCTTTCTCCTTCTCATTGCACAGCGTGCATTGTTGCCCCTGAGCGCTTCGACAGCGCAGACACGTACACACACACACTGTGTTTGAGTTTTTACTAAAAGAGTAATTTTATTAAAAGAGTAATTTTCTCTAAAAGAGCAAACACAGCGGCGTTGAACGTCCTTTTAAGGACGCGTCTTTTTCAAGATGCCTTTCCGCCCCTGTGTCGTTCCTGGATGCGGTAGAATGCTCTCTGCTTCAGACGGCCACAGGCGCTGTCTCGTGTGTTTGGGCCGCGATCACACTGAGGCGGCGTTTGTGGATGGTTCATGTTCTCACTGCGAGAACATGACCATGACCACGTTGCGGTCGCGGCTCGCTTTCAACAGAAAGCAAGCCACCCCAGCTGCACCCCGCATTGCTCCTTCTTCCCACGGTATTAAGGACGGTGCGGTTGGCGCTGGGGGCGATTTGGGGGCGGCAGCGGGTGCAGTTTCGCTGGGTAGCCCCCCGCGAACCTCCCGTTCCCCGACACGCTCGCTGGTCTCCGTCCACGCTCGCGCCGATAGCGGCTCGCCTCACGGCCCGGCTGTCTATCCTCCCGAGTCCGAAGCAGATGAGCTCGCCGCTGCATCGGAGAGTGCGGTGTCTGATGCCGAGGACTCCCCTGGACTGCCGCCTTCGGGCCAGCAGGCCCAGGCTGAGGCCGACGCTCAGATGTCCGACATGCTTGCCCGGGCCGCCTTGAGTGTGGGGTTGGATTGGAACCCTCCATCCTCCCCACAGCCTTCTCGGTTAGATGATTGGTTCCTGGGGGCAGCACGCCGTTCGCGGCCTCGCATCCCCCGGTCCCTTTCTTCCCAGAGGTGTATGATGAGCTGACGTCTACGTGGAGAGCCCCGCTCTCCGCTCGTCTAGGTGCCACCCGCTCCACTCTCTCCACCCTCGACGGTGGAGAGCGCCACGGGTACGACGCGATTCCCCAGGTTGATAGGGCAGTTGCGCACCATCTATGCCCCGGTAGCCCTACCTCCTGGCGGGGTCGCCCCGTACTCCCATCCAAGCCCTGTAGGACAACATCCTCGCTTAACGCGAAGGCCTACACTACGGCTGGACGCGCTGCCTCCGCCCTGCATGCGATGGCCCTCCTGCAAGTCCACCAGGCCAAAGCTCTCAGAAACATGCACGGGGGTGGACCTGATCCTGATGTGCTGCAGGAACTGCGCTCAGCGACCGACCTCGCCCTGAGAGCGACGAAGGCCACAGCGCAGGCACTCGGACAGACGATGGCCACCCTAGTGGTCCAGGAACGCCATCTTTGGCTCAACCTGGTCGAGATGCGTGAGGCTGACAAAAACCGCTTCCTGGACGCACCTGTCTCCCAGATTGGCCTTTTCGGTGACACCGTCGAGGACTTCGCCCAACAGTTCTCCGCGGTGAAGAAGCAGACGGAGGCCATTTCGCACATCATGCCCCGCCGCAGACCTGCCGCTACGGGCCCTGCCCCGTCTGCCCGCCGAGGGCGTCCCCCTGCGAGGAAACCAGCTCCTGCTCCGCCTCAACCCGGGCCCAGCTCTCAGCCCCAGCGTCGAGCGCTCCGCAGGCGGCGCACGCCCCCTGTCTCACGAACCCCCTCCAGGACCCGGAAGACTCCCAAGCGATCCTGAGACAGCCGACCCAGAGCCGAAGACGTTAGCTCCGGAGGTGGTAAGACCGCTCCGTCCCCCGGTGGAGGGCCGGGAGGAGAATCCTTTGTTTTTTCATTTGCCACACCCCTGACGGGGGCTGTGGTACCCACATTCTCAATAAAAGAGCTATTTCCTTTGCCTCTGGGTCACCTGGCCCGCAAATGCCGTTTTCACGGCAATGTGCTTTCAGATCACAACAGTCCCGGTACACCGGACGCGGCAATCCCGCCTTCCGCCTGCCCACGACTGTCCCCCGGCCGGCCGGTTCAGACGAGTCCAGAGGACGCCAACATCAGACCTCCTCCTCAGTCAAGAACCCGCTCCCTGCTGGGCGCGCGGAGCAAGGTAAGTGCTTTGAGTCTATTCTCAGCACCTCAGCCTCAGGCCGCAACGAAGCCACCCGACGCTGCATTACCTGTTCCGCCCGCTGCGAGGCCCCGCCGGGTACGTCCAAAATACTCGTCCCTTTGGTGCCCCTAGCGCAGAGCTGGGAAGCATGGCTTTCGCTTCCCAACGCATCACGCTGGCTGCACCGGACCATTCGACTCGGTTACGCAATTCAGTTTGCCCGGCTCCCGCCCCCTTCAGGGGCGTCCGCTTTTCCGCAGTAAACGGCGAGCATGCCAGTTCCCTGCGCACGGAAATCGCGACCCTCTTAGCCAAGGGCGCGGTAGAGCCCGTACCTCCAACCGAAATGAGGAAGGGTTTCTACAGCCCTTACTTCATTGTACCCAAGAAAGGCGGCGGCTTACGACCAATCCTGGACTTGCGAGTTTTCAATCGGGCCTTGTTAAAACTCCCGTTCAAAATGCTTACGCAGAGAAATATTCTGGCTGGCGTTCAGCATCTAGATTGGTTCGCAGCGGTGGACCTGAAGGACGCGTACTTCCACGTCTCAATTCTGCCACGACACCGACCCTTCCTACGGTTCGCGTTCGACGGCCAGGCGTTTCAGTACAAAGTCCTCCCCTTCGGCCTGTCTCTGTTCCCTCGCGTCTTCACGAAAGTCGCAGAGGCGGCCCTTGCCCCGCTACGAGTAGCCGGCATCCGCATTCTCAACTACCTCGACGACTGGCTCATCCTAGCACACTCTCGAGAGTTACTATGCACACACAGAGACCAGGTGCTCCGGCACCTCAGCCGCTTGGGGCTTCAGGTCAACTGGGAAAAGAGCAAGCTCGCTCCGGTTCAGAGCATCTCTTTTCTCGGGTTGGAGTTAGACTCAGTCTCAATGACAGCACGTCTCACGAGCAAGCGTGCTCAGTCGGTGCTGGACTGCCTCGCTTCCTTCAAGCCAGGCACAGTGGTCCCTCTAAAACTTTTCCAGAGGCTCCTGGGGCATATAGCGTCCTCCGCGGCGGTCGCGCCGCTGGGGTTGATGCATATGAGACCACTCCAGCACTGGCTCCAGACTTGAGTCCCGAGACAAGCATAGCTCCGCAGCATGCATCGGGTAAGGATCACCCCCGCCTGCCTCAAAACACTCCGACCCTGGACAGACCTCTGCTTTTTACGGGCAGGAGTGCCCCTGCAGCAGGTGTCCCGATGCGTCCTGGTCACAACCGACGCCTGCCGGTCCGGGTGGGGTGCCGTGTGCAGCGGGCACGCAGCAGCGGGCCGTTGTAAAGGGGCCCCGCTGCGTTGGCACATCAATTGCCTGGAGTTGCTGACCGTCCTTCTTGCTCTCAGGAAGTTCCTCCTGTTAGTTCGGGACAAACATATCCTCGTGAGATCGGACAGCAAACGATTTTTTTTCGGACAGCAACGCTCCCGCCACATGTCACAACTCGCCCGCCGTCTCCTCCTATGGAGCCAGCAGCGACTCAAGTCGCTGCGTGCCACTCACATCCCCGGCAAGCTCAACGTCGTAGCGGACGCGCTATCACGACAATGCCTGCCCGGCGGGGAGTGGAGGCTTCACCCCCAGTCAGTCCAGCTGATTTAGTAATGGTTTGGCAAGGCCCAGGTAGACCTGTTCGCCGCCCAGGAAACCTCCCACTGCCCGCTCTGGTACGCCCTAACAGAGGCTCCCCTCGGGACAGACGCGCTGGCACACAGCTGGCCATCGGGGCTGCGCAAGTACGCATTTCCCCCAGTGAGCCTTCTTGCACCGGTGCTGTGCAAGGTCAGGGAGGACGAGGAGCAAGTCACGTTGGTGGCCCCCTACTGGCCCACTCGGACTTGGTTCTCGGAACTCAGGCTCCTCGCGACAGCTCCTCCCTGGCGAATTCCCCTGAGAAAGGACCTCCTCTCTCAGGGACGGGGCACGCTCTGGCACCCGCGCCCAGACCTCTGGAACCTCCACGTCTGGTCCCTGGACGGGACGCGGAAGAGCTAGCCGGCTTACCGGCGACCGTTGTGAATACCATCAACCAAGCCAGACCTTCCTCTACCAGGCACCTTTACGCCCTAAAGTGGCGCTTGTTCGCAGATTGCTGTTCTTCCCGAGCCGAAGACCCGCAGAGATGCGCGATTAGGTCAGTGCTTCTGTTCCTACAGGAGAGGCTGGACAGGAGGCTGTCCCCGTCCACCCTCAAGGTGTATGTTGCCGCTATCGCCGCCCACCACGATCCTGTAGACGGCAAGTCTTTGGGTAAGCACGACCTGATCCTCAGGTTCCTGAGAGGCGCCCGGAGGTTGAATCCCTCCCGGCCAGGCCTAGTTCCCTCCTGGGATCTCTCGGTAGTCTTGGCAGGACTCCAGAGACCTCCCTTCGAGCCGCTCGAATCAGTTGGACTCAGGGCCCTCTCTCTTAAGACGGCCCTGCTGATCGCGCTCGCCTCCATTAAGAGGGTCGGGGACCTGCAAGCGTTCTCTGTCAGCGACACTTGCCTGGAGTTCGGTCCGGCAGATACGTCTGTGATCCTAAGACCGCGACCGGGCTATGTGCCCAACATTTAAGGTGTCCTCATAAACTACATTTATAGCATAATTACATGTGTATAATCTAGAATAGTGCTAGTGAATAGTCCTCGTAAACCTTATACCTGAACACACACAAATGTTGGTGCGGCTATCATTATGAGGACTCTCCATAGACATAATGATTTTTATACTGTACAAAATATAGATTATATCCCATAACCCTACCCCTAAACCTAACCCTCACAAAAAACGATCTGCATTTTTACATTTTCAATAAAACATTGTTTAGTATGTTTTTTTTAAACTATCTATATAATTTGGACATTAGAAATGTCCTCATAAACCACATTTATAGCATAATACCCTTGTAATAACTGTTAAAAACAACCTAAAAAATGGTCCTGGTAAACCAACCAAACACACCCACCCACACACACACACACAAACACATAAAGTCAAACAGTGCATATAGGCAAACTGGACTGCTGCTATTATTTGTTTTTTACAGCTATAAAAGTCTAGCCCCCCTCTAGCGGCTGTGCAGTGTCATGTGCAAAAATAACTCACTCTATGGGGCACTGAAGGGGAATTTAGACCCTACTCATGAAAAGGTTAACGAGGATCAACACATCCCGAATAAATCAATGAGTCAGTTGCAGTAAAGTGGGGACAACTCTCTCCATTCAGACAAGGCAGTTACCACATCAACTGTAATGGAGTATGAACCACCATGTATACACTCTTCACGCTTGCGTCAACAAACAAATTTGCTTTAAATATATTACAGATCATTATTCAAATGTTTATGTTCATAAACTACTGATTATAAAGCCTAATTTTAGTAAATGGCTTATTAACTAAAGTTATTCTATTGTGACCAACATCACGTATCTATTTTGTAGAGTTGGGGTACTCGAGTCCGAGTCATGACTTTTTTAATGGACTTGGACTTGTCACGAACTTGGATGCATTTTTACCTTGACTTGACTCGGACTCGAGCCTTTAGTACTCAGGACTTTATGAGACCAGCCAAGTCTATGGCATTTGTAATGCAATGACAAATAAACAAGCAAACAAATAACGTAACATAGGGTCACCATACGTCCTCTTTTTCCCTGACATGTCCTCTTTTTCTGACCAGAAAAAGCGTTCAGCCGGGATTTCAAAATTGCCTCTAAATGTCCAGGATTTTGGCTTTGTCTTCATAATGATGTGCCCTCTAAAGTTAGTACTAACATATATTCTGTGTATTTGATACTGCACTTCAATATTCATGCGTATATGTCCTTATGTGTGGTTATTCTGGCTGAGAGCAGCAGCTCGCACCCTTTCAAAGTACTTTCTCTCGCCCGCACACGTGCTGTATGTGTGTGCGGGAAAGAGATCGCCATTCACCAGATGTGCTCTGCCACTCTCATCCAGAAATATCATTAACATACTGTAAGTACACTTTTAAAAGTACGTTCCCCAACTCTGCAAATTGTTAAATAGAACAAATGTTTTATCAGACTTATGTTTCTACACAAAGCCATTTCGAACTGAAAATGTGGACTATATCGAGACAAAATCAAATATGCTACATATTAGGTATATTTAAACTAATATGACGGATGAAATAGAACATGATGGAAATTGTACAACTCAGTCCATTACATATTTCTAGCTCAACCTCTGTGTATTCCCGTAAAGTTGGCACTTGCGTTTCAATGGCAAAAAAGTCGGAAAATGCAATGAAGAACACAAGTGAGGGGAGAAGTCTCTATTTGCCTATTATCTATTCTAAATAAAATGTAACATCAGCCCAAGGTGATCATGACTTTAGGGAAGTAGGCTACACCTGGACACAGCATGGAGGACTGAAAAGTGTGAAGTGTTGTAGAATACAAATATATTTCTAATGGTATATGATCTTTTCTGTTTTTATTTTCTGCTTAATTTTATGGACATTATTAAATGTTTTATTATGACCAACATATATTAAATGTATTAAACACATTAAATATATTAAATCAATTACATTACATGCATTTCACCCATAATTTTAGATAAAACTGAACTAAATTGAAGTGCAATTATGCACCAGTGCATATTTGATGTTTCATCTGAACTGTACCACGACTGGGTGGAGTATTGGAGAGAAACTGCAAATTCTCTTGGACAGTCAAGTAAGCAAATAGGTAGATTTTAGAGTAGGAGGTACTATTTCATATTGTAACCAATAAAAATACATAACATGCATAACATATGATCATGCATTTGTTTTCGTATCTTGTATCACTTCTCGCGTGAACTCTTTGAATTTGGAGTCATCAGGGATTCAGTTCCTCGTGTAATTTGAAAATGCTACGAATTCCATGACAAGACAGACAGTTGTGCAATGTGAACGGTTCCACGATCCGACGTCTTTAAAAGTTGTGTAGTGTGTCGGAGGCATAAGGTGGACTCAAACCCAACACTACTATTTTGTACAGAAGTCCTCTATGTTAACCATCAGCTGAATCAAATTAAAAGGCAAGTTGAAATGTTTATTTTCATGAGGTGAATCTGATAGTCAAGATAACCGCATCCCAACCCCCACCACCAAAAACCTACAGCATACTGAATGTTGAATACTGACATGGCAATTTGAGCAAGGACCACACAATCAGAAAGTTCCAGGTTCATCTTCCTCGAGTAACCCAATTGAAAACCTTTTTAAATAGTGAACGGGCATTAGGATGAATGGAATAATATTTTCCGAGGTCTGTTTGCTGGTAAACACAGAACATTTCCCTGACATTAGATTCACATTTGCTTATTTTGAGGGGGGAACAATATCATAACGTTCCGGGAATGTTCTAATTATGTTAGGAAAACCTCTCGTTCTGAGAGTTTTGTGTGATAACCTAATAACAACTTACACTTGCCATTCTCTAATGGCAGTTTTTGGGGTTTATTTGGAATAACTGTAAAATAACGTTCACAGAACGTTCCAGGAACCAAATTATTGGCTGAGTGCCAACATGCTGTAATAATGACACATTAATGAACATTACTGACAGTTAAAAGTGGGACTTTAATCTTGAAACATATTAGTCAAGCAATTTCCAATGAAACACACAATGGAACGAAAAACATCAGAGCATATTTACTATTCACTACTTTAACAGTGTTTCAAACACCGTCCAAATGGACCGTTTTCACCAAAACAGACTTCATTAACTCGTTGCTTAAACTTCGTTGTCGGTAGTATGAAGTAGTTGGTTGGAATGAAAAATACGTGCACTTTACTGTAATAATTGAGTAAAATGTACAAGTTTACAGTCTTACAAACGAAATATTTCATTTTTAACTCATGCGCACATGTAACAAGAAACATCGCGTCGCATTATTACTCACCCAATGAACGGCCAAACGTCGAGATTTCTTCCAATGTAACGGATTTATTCCAAACCGTATCGATGTCCCAGCAGCTCTCATGGTCAAATGTGAGAGTTAAATCCATTTTATTACTGCCTCAGCACATCTGAATGTGACATGCAGACCGAACAAGTGCATCTTAAGTTGCTCAGTTTCAGACTCTCATATTGAACATCACCCCGCATTGACGCTAGAGATATAAAATGCTTCTTCTCAGCCCGAATAATCTGCTATGAAGAGAAATGGGAAGGGAGGAGAGCGAGACCCCAGTGACAACATGATTCAAATGCACAGAGGATAATGCGGGGATGAATGAAGGGGGATGGGAGCCGAATTAAGTGGAAAAGGGGAATCAGATGCCCACTTTTTATTGGAGCTATGACACACAGCATATGGGATGATAGAAATATTTACTATTACAGAATAATTTAATATTTCTCAGAGATTTGAGGGTAAAAGTTTGAAGTATTTAAGTCATACGCAATTTAATGTTATTGAACAAAGTACAGTAGAAGTGAAGGAGGCTGTCCACGTATGGTGGCAAGGATGTTAAAATAGTGGCAAGGACAAATTTCATAAGATCCCCCCAAGCAATAGTTTATCCTTAAAGGTGAACTCAGTAATTTTTTCCACTTTAAAAAGTTTAACTCCTAAAGAAATGAATTGTAATGTTGTAATATATGTAGGAAATCATGACCTCTCGTATTAAATGAAGACTCCAATCATATCAGAAACCTTATAAAAGCTGTTTTATTCTACATGGAGAGGGTCCGCACATGGGGGCAGCCATGTTAGAATCGCATAAACAGCCGAAAACTACTTGCTTAATCTCAGTAACTGTCTTGTTATTTGACACTTTCACTCATTGATTAAAGTCATCATGGCTGACTGTGAATACTACATTTCTACAATGACATCTGAAACTGAAAACTATTTATTTTAAATGATGCTTCATCCAAGCCAGGTGTCAGTGAAAGTCCAAGATAACACAAAGACCTTTAAAATTTGTCCTGCAAATCAGTTGTCACTCTCTGCATTTTGGTTTGGCTTTAATGTTGTTTAATGGTGTAACTGTTTTCAGTATCCTGAAATTACAAATATAATTTTATAATATAATAAACATAATGTACTATAATATATTTCAATGAAATGACGCTACATTTTTTATCCATATAAATTTGTTCAAAAGACATTTTAAAAATGCAATTAACACAAAGCAAATACTTAAACACACTTTTTCTATAATGAACATGTTTTATCTTTTTGAGATCAAAGATAAAAATTATATTTTAAGAATAGCTCCAGAAAAAGGAAAAAATATATAGAAATGACTAAGCTGTGTAACCGTCCAGACAATAATAAAAAAAAATACAAATAAATAAATACATAATAAATAAATTAGTCTAATTAAAGCTGAAATTATTGGAGGAAAAATGCTGGTGTGTATATATATATATACCCACCAACTCAAAGTCAGATGGTTTAGGTTTCCATTTAGTTAAAGAAAAAATCCCTCCAGACTGTGTGATTTCTTTTTTAATCAACAGATATTTTGACATTTTATTTATATGTCCATTTTTCTTTGTGTCCAGACTCTGGCCACGGGCCCAAGAGACAGCAGCCGGTCCCAGCTATGATGACAGACATGTGGCTTCTAACATATTGAGCAATAATCCAAGAGCTTTCAGAGATGGTTGTGATCCTTGTTGTCTGTTGTCTCTGACAGTAATGTTTAAGTCTTATGCAGGCTCTTTGTTTTTATTGAATGTTTTAATCCTGCTGGACCTTCCTCCATCCACTGTAAGCTGTATTACTGTCCACTATTGGACCGTCCGTCTCGGTTACTGTTGTAACCTCCGTTCCCTGATGGAGGGAACGAGGCATTGTGTCGATGTAGTGACTCTCTTGAGAGCCTCGGTTACCTCTTATCTTTGAGAATTTGCATGTCCCTCCCCCGGACATACAGGTATAAAAGGAGGGAAGTGTGCATCTGTTCAGACAGGTTTTTAGCTGAGGAGCCAAGAGTAAGGTCCCGGCCCTTTCAGTGGCTAGTACAGTGTTGTGGCAAGAGGGAAACAATGTCACGTTCCATCCATCAGGGAACAGAGGATATGACAGTGACCGAGATGTTCCCCTTCTGTCACTCACTCGACATTGTGTCGATATAGTGACACTAGGGGTCCCTATCTAAAAACGCCACAATACCGAACCGTATTACGTGGACTGCTGATGCAAGTGCAAGCAAGCTGCTGCGTGCAAAAAAAGCAGGTGCATCAGACAGCACGTAAACTTCCCCCCCAAAAAATCACATAGTCTTCCAAAACTTCAAAACTTCCCCAAGTAAACTTCCCCAAAAAAACATCATATAGTTCCCCACATCCCTGAGGGGGGGAAGCGACGTAACTAGCATGGGAGCAGGCCGCGCCAGAAAAGACCCCACGGAGACCACATCCTGCTCAGCAAGGGAGGTTAACATGTGGCATAGTACGTCACATGGGCTTGCCAGACACATATGGAAGTGGCGCGGTGGTAGGTCCTGTCTTGATGGGGAGGAGCTCTACAAACACAGCGACAGGGGGGCAGAGGGGACTCTGCCCAAGAGAGACGCGGGTCTGCCAACAGGGAGTTATTGGACTAATCAGAACCTGTGGAGCACCTGTTACATTACAGGCAAGTCGGTGCCTGCAATGGGTCTGACTGTGAACTTCCGCCACTGAATTCGGAGCCAGAGGGCTAGGGAGGAAGGACACCCAGGCTTCGTGACTTGTGGACTTGACTGGGGGAGTAGAGCACAAGTCTTCACCTCAGGGGAGGGGAAAGGCGCTATGCACAAACGATACATCCGACCAGCTGTTCCGTATTAACGACGTGAGAGTCTGCCAGACTGAACTCCAGGCAAGTGTCGCTGACAGAGAATGCTTGCCGGTCCTCAAACCTCTTGATGGAAGTAAGCGCACTCAGGAGGACCGTCTTCAAAGAGAGGGCCTTTAGTTCGACTGACTCTAGCTGCTCAAATGGGGCTCTCCCATGAGATCCCATGAGGGGAACAGGCATGGCCTATGAGGGTTCAGCCTCCGGGCGCCTCTAAGGAACCTGATTATCAGATCGTGCTTCCCTAACGACTTACCGTCCAATGCGTCGTGGTGAGCCACTTTAGCGGCTACATAAACCTTCAAGATGGACCACCAGCCTCTCCTGCAGGAATGAGAGCACTGACCTGACCGCGCACATCTGTGGGTCTTCAGATCGGGAAGAACACCAATTTGCAAATAAGCACCACTTTAGGGCATAAAGTTGCCTGGTAGAGGGAGCTCTGGCTTGAGTGATCGTGTCTACAACGGCTGGTGGTAGACCGTTTAGATCTTCCGCATCCCTTCCTAGGGCCAGACGTGGAGGTTCCAGAGGTCTTGGACACGAATGCCAGAGGGTGCCCCGTCCCTGAGAAAGAAGGTCCCCAACGGCTGAGGTGCCTGAGCACCAGGTCCCTGTGTGCACAGAACAACTGTCGAGAGTAAGCTAGGATTAGCCATTCGTTGAGGTATTGGAGTATGCAAATGCCCACTTCCCTTAATGCGAGGGGACAGGGACAGACCGAAGGGGAGGCATCAGCATCTTGAACAGGATTCTGTGTAAGGCCCGGTTCAGAACTCACCAGTCCAAGTTTGGCCACAACCCACCACCTTTCTTGGATAAGATGAAGTAAGGGCTGTAGAATCCCTTCTCCATCTCGGCTGCAGGGACAGGCTCTTTTGCATACTTGCGCAGAAGTTCATTCTCTGCACGCAGGGTGGAGGCATTTTCGCGCTCCACCGAGGTGAAGAGGACGCCGCTGAAGCGGGGCGGGTGCCTGGCGAACTGAATGGGCCACCGTGATGGGTTGGAATGCATAAGCCATGCGTCCAAGCTCTGGGCGAGGGGCGCAAAGGGGATGATCATGTGTGACGTACCTGGAGGTGAAGCCTCGTGGTGGGGGGGAGCAGGCACACTGGGTTTCAGGAGCACTTGGGAGCCTTCTGGGTGCAGGAGGTGGTTCGTGGGGGGGGGGCATACATCTCCTGGGGGGAGCTCTATACTGGGGCTTAAAGCTGGGCCTGGGGCAGAGCTGCCTGGGGTTTCACCCCCACAGGGGGATGCCCTCTGCGAGCAGATGGGATGCAGAATCTTGAGCCGTGGAGGGGCAAGATGTGTCGAATGGACTCCGTCTGTTTCTTCACCGCCGAGAACTGCTGGGCGAAGTCCTCAATGGTGTTGCCGAATAGGCCTATCTGAGAGATGGGGGTGTTGAGGAAGGGAGCCTTGTCGTAGTCCCGCATCTTGACCAGATTCAGCCACAGGTGGTGTTCCTGGACCATGAGGGCAGCCACTGTCCGAGTGTGTGCGCTGTGACCTTTGTGTCCTGGAGGGCGAGGTCGGTCACCGAGTGCAGTTCCTGCAGCACATCAGGATCAGGACTACCCAGGTGCAGAGCTTTTAACGCCTTGGCCTGGTGGACTTGCAGGAGGGCCATGGCATCGTCAGAGACAACATCAACAACCAACAGGCCTTGGAGGGGAGTGCCGGTCGATCCAGCAGGTGGTGGCATTTTGCGGGCAGAGGTGCTCCGCATCCACCTTATCCACCTGGGAGAGCTCTGTGTACCTGTGGACTGCCCCACCGTCAAGGGTAGTGATAGCAAACGAACGAGGAAGTCGGTTTCGGGCAGTGAAAGGTGCCCTCCAGAACTTCGTCAGCTCATCATGCACCTCTGGGAAGAAAGGAACTGGGGGGAGGACAGAGGGTTCCAATCCAGCCCCACACTCATGATGGCCGAAGGAGCTAGCCCATTCAAGTCCTCAGCACCGGAGTCCGCCAAGACGCTCTCCGATGCAGGGGCGAAACTCTCATCCAGCTTGGGGGCTCCGGAAGAGACATCAGACTGCCGTGCTGGGGAACGGGTGATTTACCCGCCGAAACCGAGCCCATTAAATCCCCAAAATTGAAAAAGATGTGTCTTTAAAAAGACATCTGACGTCAATCTGTCTTACTCTTTCAGAGAAATATATACTCTTTTTTTAGAGGGCTGTCAAAGCGCTCAGAGGCATAGTCTGCACTGGCTTGCAGAAGAAGAGAAAAGCAGCTAAAATGCACCGTATCACCATCAGTGTATGCTCTTTTAGAGGTGAGTGGAACAGCAGTGTTACTCAGCTTGCTGAAACACAACCGCTCGGCTCAAAAGAAAAAACAACAGATGCTCGTTTCCCTACTTTTATACCAGTATGTCTGGGGGAGGGGCACTTACATTAAAGGAGGGACTAGAGCCATATCTAGGAACAAGAATATCTTGGTGATTTGGGGTCGGGCCCTTTTAGCTGAGGCCAGTAAGCAACTGTAAAGTAATGCGATATAAACACCCTATAGAAAAAGCATAACAATGTCTTGGCAACCACCCATATCCCCCTAGTAACCAGGATTAAGCTTGTCCTGGGCCCCAGGGTTTATCGTTTCGCTGGGCCCCTGTCAGTCATCAGAGATATGTATCATCATGCTTTACACAAATGGGTTTAGCTGTTTCACACCCTCTCTATGTTTACATCAGCATCTCCCGCAGAACATGTTTACATACGACCAATCAATCAATTTAATAAATTATTTGTCTACAAACTCGTCAGATATGTTCAGTAAGTTCTGTTCTCTGTTTTATGTGCAGCTGTGTTGTGTTCTGTTGTTACCATCGCTGTGGCAGACCTGTTTTTAGATAAACAAAAAGAGTTGTCGTTTGAATGCTCCAATGTTGCGAGGGAGCTACGTGAACTGTTGATCTTGTGCCCTCTCATGAACGTGCTCAGGAGATCAACTGTCTATGAACATATTTACTAAATAATACATTCGATTTGTTTGTTTCTCACCAAACCTTATCGTATGCTTTCATAACAATCAGTTTCATGAAATCATTTATTAGACACTTTTGTTGTTACGATCCCTGGTTGTCTGCCCCGTGTTTCTCGTGTCACCCGTCATCGACTACAATTCCCATGATTCCCGGCCCTCATCACTGCCAGCACTGTGTTATTGTTCACACCTGATTGTCATTTTGTCATTATCGTGTCTCTGTATTTAAACCCTGGTTCTTTGTTCAGTCTCTGTTGATCGTTGTCTGTTCACTCTGTTCATGTACCCTTTGAATATTTTCGTGTTTTTGTTTCAGTTCTCCCATCGTGGATGTTTCCTTTGTTCCTGTCTGTCTAGTTTTCACCTTGTTAAATAAAACACGCATTTAGATCCACACTCCTCGTCTGCCTCCTCCTACTAACATTACATTTGTGTTCTTTTGAAGCTTGAAGAGGTCGTTACCATAAACTGGCATTGTATTTCTCCCTTTGTGTTAAGAAAAAAAAATAAAGACATATATGGTTGTAACAAAGCAGGGGAGGGTAAACAATGTCCGAATTTTCATTTTTGGGTGAACTAATCCTTTAAGTTGATTCCTAAAATGTTTCTAATTTTTGTCCTTGAACAACCTTCTCACAACAAAAAACAGGCCACCCATATTTGCCCAAAGCAACTGGCAAAATATCAAGCCATGCTAGGAATAGATTATTTGATTGCAGACACAGCCTGTCAAAACACAGAGAAAACACTAAGGAGCTGCCATATTCGAATGATTAATGAGAATTAAAAACAAATCTAGAATGTTTTCCAAAGAGATGCAAGATAATTTTGGCACATGGAGAACTGTTTCAGTCAACTTGTGCAATAATTGCATCTAAATGACAAGGGGAAAAAAGCCATTTCCTCTCTTTGTCTCTTGTGGCACCTACTTTGAATAATCAGAGCCCATTCAAGCTCAGCTACACTGTGAAATTGCCATCGATGGAAAGGAACTGACCCTTGACTTGGCCACCTTGCAACCGTTTCTCCTCTTTGATGCCATTCAGAAACACTTAAAGTCTCATTTCACATCAGGCATTGCAATCACAGACTTATGATGTTATTATGTTTATGATGGAAAATATACAGAAATGTATTAGTAGTAAACTACACCGTATAAAAACATTGTTCAGGACTTCTGCATGCAAAGCTCTGTAGATGCATTATTTTAACAAAAGATATATGAAGTAGAAACAATGTAGACACAGCTAAAGTGCATGATGCACAGTCGAGTGAATACAATATTGTATGGCCTCAAGTGCCTTATTGCTTTTAGAAATCAAATTCTATTAAGATATTAAGGACACAAAATCCAAAATAATAAATAAAAGACATTCTTTCTAGAGGCTTTTGGAAATAACTTACACACCTGGTTGTAACACAACTCTCACACACAGCATACATATTCAGTGTCCACTTTAACACTACAGGTAACACAATACACACATTAAAAACAACGAGCGCTGGGACCAGAAGATGACAGTTTCTCACAGAGGAATAATCTCAGTCTCTCTTAGTCTGGAGATCACTGGGTTCTTTTATACTCCTCCATTCACCCCTTATCAACCTGGAATATGGATCAGGTGACACTCATTATCCTGTCAAGTGGATAGTAGGTGGAGCAACAGAGAAACACAAACACAGAACACAGGCTGAAACAAGCACCATATTTCACACAACAGCACCTAAAAAATTAAATTAAAGAAACACATACGTCCACATGGACATAACAGGTTCTAATTGTTAACATAACTTCATCCATTAGGGATGATATACTAACAATGAATATATTTTCAACGCATTTAATAGCTTGGCTAATATTAATTACCAATAATAACAACTATTGTTCATTGTTTTTTGTATATTAGTTCATAATGCATTAACAAATATTAACCTATACAATTTTTAATGTTAAAAATGCATTATTATGTTGAAATGAACATAAAACAATATTAGTTAGTACTGTAAAAGTATTGCTCATTGTTAATGTTAACTAATGTATTTGAGTAATATTAACAAATATACAACAGTTAGTTCCGGTCCTCAAATCTGATTGGATGAGAGATGTTCCATGAGCACTGATGGTCTCACACCATTAGCCCTCCGACGCATCACTGTGTGTGTATCACTCCGCTTGTGTTCGTGCCGTTCTAAACTAAAGTGTAAGAGCAGTACAGTATGTAATATGAGCCAGTTAGGTGGTGTGAAGTAAATTTCATGTCAGCCATTGTTTACATACAGCACTCCGTGCTCGTATAACTAATAAAGCTAGGAAATAGCTATAAACGTCTTTAAACGAACAACTTCAGCATTACGGCTCATCACAGCTGAGAGACACAACAGACTGATTAATTACACAATGGGTGCTGTTTAAAATGGCAGAGGACATTACAGTTTCTATAGTGATCGACTCTTGAGCACCAGCTACCGCGAAAAAGGGAGAAATACCCCCTGATTGGATGCTATTTTTCCACTGAGAAAGCTGATCTTCAGAAAGCTGACAGCATCTCTGCTTGGGAGTGGCAACAGGTAATCGCACATGCTCCATCTCTCTCTCTCTCTCTCTCTCTCTCTCTCCACACACACACACACACACACACACACATCCATCCATCCTTGTTTATCCAATAACTTGTTCGAAACAGAACAAGACATAATACTATTTCTGAAGTGACATTTTTTAATTACTAACGAATACGTGGACGCATCATTTGTTTTGAATCAGCAACTGGAGATTCTGATCCGACATGTAATAAAGTAGATCCATGCTCAAATGTGTATTTATGACCGTAAACAGTTTTTCCTATTTTTTTTAAATGCTCTTGTTCATTGAACTGTTGTATATAAGCAATATCACACTCGCAATCGTGCTATATGACCCTAAATCAGCACTGACAGTGCTGATGTGGGGCTATATTGCACTCTTGCTTGTGTGATATTGCTTAAATACAACCTTAATGTATAGTCATTTTATAGCACACAGTTATAACAACATGAATAAAAATGACTTTCATGCTAAACTTGCCAAACAGTAAGCCATTTTACCTCACATGTTATAAATGCTTAATACAACTTATCCAACATTAATAACATGTGAAAATGTACCTTACGGTAAAGTGGACACATTTTAAGAATTTCAATGTGCTATTAACATCATAATAGCAGTTATTAACTTTAGAAACCAGTAGAAACGTTCTGTATTGTTTAATGGTCAACAGGCTTTTATGTGATATTGAAAGAGCATGAAAACCTAAAAAGTGTTTTTGCAGAGGATTTTCAGTAACTAGGACAAGGTAAAAACACTCTTTTGACACCAACTTAAAAAAGGAAATGGGTAACACAAGTGAGTCAAGACATTACAGTAATTATTATAAAGTCAAAGCTGACTTTTTAATCTCAATTTAATCATTTATTTTCTTAAATTGTGGCTTAAATCATGAATTAATTTTTTTTGATTAATGTAAGTATGAGTGAAGTATATTTATTAAGTATCAATAAAATGCTCACTATTTCACTCACTATAGTCATAACTGCATATCAGTGATTTATAATGCATTTTTAAACGATTTATTAGTCATTAATTAACCCCTTCATGAACCATTATAAACCCTTAACAAAGGGAACATTAATGAAAAGTGTTAGTACTTTTACTATATAGCGTATTATAGCACAAATCAGCATCCAGTATCGGAACTATCCATTTAAAATTATATTTTAATTTATACTGTATATTGCAGTTAGCCAAAACAAATTCTGTGAGTGATTTTAGGGTAAATATCCATTTCAATTATGTATCACATGATTGTGTCTATTCCATATCACTCTTATACATCTAGTAGCAAGTCTAAGGCTGGAGAAGGGACACTGTCGATGTACATTTCTGACAATCACAGAGTTCTTGCCCTCGATTCTCAGTTTATGTCTGTGTTTCAAAGGATAGCACATGGAGAGCAGGCTATGATGAGCCCAGAGTGAATACAGACATATGTCCCACGCCATTCATCCAGTCACAGTAATCGCAGCAATACACAGACCTGATAGAGAAGCCACATGTGGAATGTCAGACTGTTCTGGCAGTGTGTGATATTACAGTTTGAAGTTTTTCCTCTGGGCTGCTACAACCTAGGGGATGCGTGTCAGAAAAATTATGCCATGAAAGAACAATGTGGCAAATATGCACGAAAATGCCCCTCTACCTACAATGAGTCAGTGGGCAGAGGAAAGTTTAAAGGACAAGCACATTTTAGCAAAGAATACTGAAACTATATAATAAAAAATAAGGAACTAGAGGTCAACAAATTATTATTAAAAAATTCTTAGTGGCTTCAAAAGCGAGTTGTTAAGTGAATTAAATAATATAATACAGTGAAGAGGAATGCATATTTTATTAACTCTACTCTATTAACTCTGTAATCCCCAACTCTAAACCTAATCGTCAGTGGAGTAAAACTGTAATCTTCAGCCTGAACTCATGAAAATTATGTGAACATTGCCACATTTTTGCAAACCAAAATTATGTGCTTCATTACACGTTTGACTGCAGTTTCCCAGTAAAATGTTCAGTGCGGGGCGCCAAAAGCGAGTAAAATTGTGTCATAATCAGACCAGGTTTTTAAGGTGAATTTTAGATGGAGGTTTTAATTAGTAAAATGTACCTTCCTAACCTAAAACCTAAACCTAATCTAACCAGTTGTGGCCTTAAAGCAAATTAAAGATAAACAAAACAGACAGTCTTACCCTAATTCAACACCTAAAACAAACCGATAGTGTCCTAAAAGCAAATGAGAGGTAAACAAAACAGACATCCTTACCCTTAACCAGCACCTAAACCAAACCGATAGTGTCCTAAAACAAATGAGAGGTTAACAAAACAGACATCTTACCCTAAAACAACACCTAAACCAAACTGATTGTGTCTTAAAACAAACGAGAGATAAACAAAACAGACATCTTACCCTAAAACAACACCTAAACCAAACCGATAGTGTCCTAAAAACAAATGAGAGATAAACAAAACAGACATCTCACCCTAAAACAACACCTAAACCAAACTGATAGTGTCCTAACAACAAATGAGAGATAAACAAAACAGACATCCATACCCTAAAACAACACCTAAACTAAACCGATAGTGTCCTAAAAACAAATGAGAGATAAACAAAACAGACATCTTACCCTAAAACAACACCTAAACCAAACCGATAGTGTCCTAAAACAAATGAGAGATAAACAAAACAGACAGCCATACCCTAAAACAACACCTAAACCAAACCGATAGTGTCCTAACAACAAATGAGAGATAAACAAAACAGACATCCATACCCTAAAACAACACCTAAACTAAACCGATAGTGTCCTAAAAACAAATGAGAGATAAACAAAACAGACATCTTACCCTAAAACAACACCTAAACCAAACCGATAGTGTCCTAAAAACAAATGAGAGACAAACAAAACAGACATCTTACCCTAAAACAACACCTAAACTAAACTGATAGTGTCCTAAAAGCAAATGAGAGGTAAACAAAACAGACATCCTTACCCTTAACCAGCACCTAAACCAAACCTATAGTGTCTTAAAGCAAATGAGAGGTTAACAAAACAGACATCTTACCCTAAAACAACACCTAAACCAAACCGATAGTGTCCTAAAAACAAATGAGAGATAAACAAAACAGACAGCCATACCCTAAAACAACACCTAAACCAAACCGATAGTGTCCTAAAAACAAATGAGAGATAAACAAAACAGACATCTTACCCTAAAACAACACCTAAACCAAACTGATAGTGTCCTAAAAACAAATGAGAGATAAACAAAACAGACATCCATACCCTAAAACAACACCTAAACCAAACCGATAGTGTTTTAAAAACAAATGAGAGATAAACAAAACAGACAGCCATACCCTAAAACAACACCTAAACCAAACCGATAGTGTCCTAAAAACAAATGAGAGATAAACAAAACAGACATCTTACCCTAAAACAACACCTAAACCAAACCGATAGTGTCCTAAAAACAAATGAGAGATAAACAAAACAGACATCCATACCCTAAAACAACACCTAAACCAAACCGATAGTGTCCTAAAAGCAAATGAGAGATAAACAAAACAGACATCCTTACCCTAAAACAACACCTAAACCAAACCGATAGTGTCCTAAAAGCAAATGAGAGTTAAACAAAACAGACATCTTACCCTAAAACAACACCTAAACCAAACCGATAGTGTCCTAAAAGCAAATGAGAGATAAACAAAACAGACATCCTTACCCTAAACCAACACCTAAACCAAACCGATAGTGTCCTAAAAACAAATGGGAGTTAAACAAAACAGACATCTTACCCTAACACAACACCTAAACCTAACCGATATTGTTTTTAATGCAAATGTGGCAAGAAAAACACATTTTCAGAAGCAACCACATCATAACGTGTTGGTTCTATGACACTTTCGTCACATGCATCAGCTTGACTGGGCTCAAAAATTGGTCTTCCGAGTTCAAAGTTAAACAGTCAGGTGAGCTACTGCAGAAGCTAATCACATTGGAGAAAGTGTATAAATGTAGGTGGGTCTATAATATAAGCATACAAATGTATTGTTTTTCAAATGATGCATTAGAATAAAAGTGATCTGATATCATAACATAGCAGTGTGTGAGTAATAGTGTGAAAAATAAGTGTTTATAAAGCCATAATCAGACATTGTTCTCGTATTTTGTGTGAAAGTGAATAAAACCCTCAGTTGTTGTACTGCCTGTAGTGTTAATTTAATCAGGAAACTGTGGCAAAATGTAGAACGAGGCACATAAAATGTAGTTATATTAACGTTTATTCTACGAGACTAAGTTGCTAATCTTAGAGGAAAAATGAAACCTCTGAATATCTTTCATCATCGACTATGTTAACGCAATTACTTCTTCGTTTGGAACAAGAACCCATGTCTGAGAGGCTGCTGAAACAACGCATTGTCAGTCGTGCCACATGTTGGGAACATAGTAAAAACAAAAAATGTATAATTTCCTAGTAGGACAGAGTTATAAAGTACATGAGATGTATTGAACGTACATTGATTCTAAAGCCACCCTGAGCTTTTAAATAAAATTAATTATAATTATTATTTTAAGGTGGTAGGCTGAAGAATAAATGAAAGGGACTTAACATGGACTGTATATTGCCACTATCACAGGAATTGTGTGCTTGCCATTTGCTTTGCGAAATTACAACTCAACTGAGTGACTTCAGTCTGATGGGATTCATCAGCATTAAAGATAATTCACACAACATCAAGATCATGAGATCTGTGATTGCTGTGGGCATTGCCTGCCTAAATGTGTGAAATTGGATAAACTCCAAAGACAGTGATGTAAGAATGTCAGTTATAAGTAGCTGACAAACAGTTTGTTTGTGTCCACTGATGCGCATTAAACCAAAACCCACTAACCCATATGGGAACACAGCAGGTTGTATGTCATGTGACAATATTTGTGAACCTCAGTGTAAAAGATTCATTGTTGTGTAGAATGCACTTCATGGTTTTAAAAATTAGCATGCAGTATTGAGTGATGTTGTAGGCAGTATATAGTAAAAAAAAGCTATTATTCTCTTGTAAGTGCCATCCCTGAATTTTCTATTTGTAAAGATATTTTTTGGTTTCTCTTATAAATAGTGTAACAATATAATAACAATAGCAATAGTGTAAAGAAAAAAAAAAGGCAAAAATTGCATACAAAAAAAAAATAAAATATTTGATTACCAAAAGTGCATTAGTGAGATATTTAGTGTGGCAATATATTTGAGCTTCATATTTTTAAAATACATTTATATCTATATAAGTGAATTATCACAGGATTTCTATTTCTTTGTTTATTACCAGACAAATGAGTACTATTTTCATACAAATTACTATATTGTGTCGATTTTCTGTGCAACGATTGAGAATTTTCAGTATACCATATGTACACATACATGTTATACATGCTATTTGTTACTTTAGGTGGCGCTGATGTTTAAGTGAAGAACTCTTTATGTTGTCACACATACATTTGCACATATACAGTGAAATTATTTTTTTCGCATATCCCAGCTAAACTGGGGTCAGATTGACTTAATTTACATATGACATTTCTATTTGACTAGGAAGTAACATAGAAGTAAACAGTATGATATGTCCTTTGTGTGCCAACATTGGCACGTGATGGGTTAATCACTGGCATGTTATCAACAGCGAGAGAAAGGAGTATGTGTTTTATTTATGAAATAATTTGTACCTGAATGTGGCATGCTAATCTACAGTTCAGGCATGTTTATTTATATATAAGCTAAATTGGAAGCTAAACACTATTAATGTATAATGAAACTCTGCTAGTCAACAACAGATGTGCCCAGCACATGCAAACTGTTTGCGCTTTACTTTCGATAAGTCCTGCAAGTAAAAGTTTGGGTAGTTAATCGCAATTAATCGCAAATTTTGAAAGTGCCGAAACTTGACACTAGACTGTAAATACTTCTTTTCCTGTCAAATGCATTTATTTCCATTTTAAGAAAGAAAAACAAAACAAAATGTAACAATATAATGCTTTATTAACATTTTCCAAACAAAGCCTTCCACAATATAAAGATAGAAATGCACTAAAATAGCACCAATTCAAGTTTAACTTTCCCCAAAGTCTAAATGGTTGACTAATTGAAAGAAGTAGTCCCCACACAGGTTGCATGTTTATTGCAATGGGTATTAAATCTCTTAAACTCTCATCCTTCACAATATTAATCTGCTGGTAGACAATGACTATCTGCTTTGTTACCGCAATCGTGAAGCTGTGTTCATGATACACATCAGAGCTTCAATGCCAGCACTGCTTTGAAATTCTTAAGAGCACTTAACGTCAAAACTTCTGCGTTTTGTTGATAGTTAAGGTAGTTAAGAATGCTTCTGCGGTAATTAAAATGTGCCTTACATAGACTGAAAAATACTTAATTACTACTATATGTCCCGTCTGTTTTGTAAATCAAATAGTATTAAGATGTCCTTTCTCTATCATTTTATCATGGAAGCACTGTTGTGTGTATGTGCAAAGATTCTTTTATTCACCAAGATAACAACCTCTGTGGCTCTATCATTGGTAACAGTGTAACAGTCATCTAGTGTGCTACGACAGTAAGACATGCTGTGGGACTGCCGCGTTATGCTGTTTTATGCTAAGCTTGTAGGCTCCCCTTGGTAAGAGGGCTCTGGCGCTGTTGTGTATCTGTTTGAAATAATACAAAGGTTCAGATGGTTAATGGTAACAATATGTTGTATTAACTGTATATGAATGTAACAGCTAAAGGATGGGCAAGGAGAAGGAGGGAACCGGCTGAAGAGTCAACTTAAAGTTTCATGTAAAACTCAACTTAAAACAACACAAAACATAAGACGAACCCACACACAGATGCAGCGCGGCCACGTGCGACTCTCTCTCAAACTGGGGTCTCTGGCTCCACTTTATCTTGCTCTCCTGCTGATCATTTGATTCAGCACCAGCCGTGCACCCTAATGGCCAGGCCACAACAGTCCGTCTTGTCACACTCCTCCCCCACCCGATTCAGGCCGGGTCACCACCGGACTGACCTACCCCCCCATCTCTGGAAGGGAGACCCTGCCCTTCCGGCCATTCCATCAGCTGGTGGTCCACCCCGCCTCCTGAGAACCTGGAAGAGAGACTAGGGGAGACATGGCGAGAGGGAATGGGTGAGCTGGGAAACACACAGAGATAGAGAGAGGAGAGTGAGAGAAAAACCTGCTCGCTGGTCGACGGACATGCTGTCGCCCGGTCATCAACCTCCCCCTTTGGCGGATGGCAGCGAGCCCTCTGACCCTTGGTGAATGGAACCACTCCTCCACTTTTTGGTGGACGGCAGTGGTTCCTCCAGCTCTCGGTGGCCAGCAGCGGTGAGGACTCCATGACAGTGCATCCCTCCTCCCTCCCAGATTTCAGCACCATTGTAACAGTTAAAGGATGGGCTAGGAGGAGCTGATGCTCAGCTGATTATGACATCTACCAATACAATTTAGACGCTTATCCACATCTTGAATAGCAGCTTTGCCTTTAGTTTTTGATATATTTGTCTTTTGTTCTGTGCTCTTAGACTACACTTTATTACCAGTTTGGAATTCCCATTTTCAATGTATTATTGCACCTTGTTCTTGATTTACCAACTTGATAGTATCTACATTTCTATGAAGTGTCCATTCAGTCTATTATGCAAATGAACAATTGTACTATGTTGCAGTGTCAGAAATGACAATGTTGCAATGATTCTTCTGGTTCTCTTCTGTTCAGTCCCTGCTCAGGCCATGCATGGTGGGAAGTTGCCCCAGAACAGAACCATACCACCACCGCCAACAAATTGCTTCAACCGTCTATAGGTGGATATAAGTATTTATTCAAAAGTTTCATGTGCAACTCATCAAATCAGATTTTAGAGTCCAAGCTATCTGTTTATTAAGATGATGGTGTACTAATGATGATCATTTGATTTTCCTAAATGTCACTGTCTGTCCTTCCTCCTCTCTGTATTATACATTGTCGTGAACATGTGTGACCTAGGCCATAATGATCTCTATGTATATGTCTCTATGTTTCATCTGAATCTCATTACAGAGCTGATAAAATAACAACAAGGACAAGAAAAATCCTATATCCAATCTTCTGTTCTGGACAAAGTAAAACTTACTGATATGTGGTAACCATAGAAACCATTAGGTTATCAAGTGTTGACAGCACATAAGTCACAGGCAGTACCACATTTAAAGCCCAAAGCACGTCTGTGCTGTATTACTACTTTCAACAAACATTGCCTGTTTTCAATTATTCCCAGCTTACTACAGTAACCATAGCAACAGTTTGACAATTCATGTAGCCTGGACACTGGCTATTTGGTGACCGTGAACACTGAGATCCAAAAATACACACTAAGAACTGCTCAGATGTGGAATACCGCATATGACATCTCACAACACATGAAACAACCTTAAGCTTTGTTGAAACCTGCTCAAAACCTGCTCAAATGTCGGCACCTGTAGTTTGTGGTAGAGCACTAGCTCAGATGGAACATCACTATGCGTGAGCTGCAACTGAAATAGTCCTCCAGACACTTCCAAAGATGGTCTGCAAATGAGCCAATGCATCTAGGACAAGTGTATTTGGGAGTGACAACCACATTTAAATGTGAGGGTGAATCCCTTAAATTACCCTGCCACATGTGTATGGAATAAAGTAGTCACTCCTGACCTTGTGATGGATGACATACAGTTGCGAATGATGTCTCAGTGACAGATGACTGAGTGTTAATTTTCTTTTTCATTTGGCTAATTAGTTGTTTTGACAGGGCGGAGGGCAGGGCTGGGTCGTGATTTTACACACCCAGTCCCTTATCAGGCTAATCATGCCTCCGAGAGGGATAAAGGCCGTCTGCGGACGGTGGTGCGATGGAGAGAAAACGTTTACGGGCAGCTGTCCGTCCTATGTGTATGTTTGTTTCTTTTGGTTTATGTTTTTCATTAAACAATTGTTTTTTTGTCAAGCCGGTTCTCGCCTCCTCCTTTCCATGAATCCCTTTACATTTGTCTATTCATCAGTATTGTGACCACTGTACAGTATATTTGATATTAGCCACACTTAATATTTGTCACATACACCTTGTTTAAATTGTAAATGCAACAACACTACTTTCAATAGGCCTGCAGTTCCAGTGTGTTTAAGAAGTCCAACATATGCGTATATTATTTTAATAGGCCTATCAATTTAAGTGCATCTGGCCAATGGCATCTCAATTCATTAAACAGGATTACATTACATGACTTTTATGCAGATCAGTCGGGCTGCGTTGGTGCTAGACGCACTATTTGGCTCCAGTCTGCAGATTTAAAAAGGTTGAATCTGAGAAAGTTGCGCATGAGTGATTTATGGGTACCCATCTAGTCAGAGGATATCAAACATGTTTGATATATTTGAGCTGACTATTCACAACTACAGAGGAAATCAATGCAGATCTTATGTTATGCAGCCAATGGAAACAGAGGCCACGAAGCTCAAGAAATGTTAATGGTGAACAAGCAATTGTCTTGCCATCACAGATCTAAAATATAGAAAAAAGTGCATATTTCTCATAGTGAATTGCCTGAGTGTGTGTGTGTGTTCTTGCTTGCTCTCTCACACTCTCTCTCTCTCTTTCTATTACACACACAAAGCAGGTACTCACATGGGGAGAGGGACCCAGAGAGCTTTTAAAAGACAAACATAGAATGTATGTGTGATTATTAAGAGCATGTCACTAAGAAAACAGGCAAATCCTGGACATTTAAGTCTATTTCGAAATCCCATTCTGACTTTTTTATGGTCTTACGTCCGTACGTATTTCTGTCAAGGGATGAAGCAACCTTATTACATAAATTTGACTTTATGAGTGCTAAATATTCTTTTCATGATGTGCACAGGGTCTTTGAAGCCAAACTGTGCTCTGCTATCCGTGTGGCGTGCACAAGCATCAACCGGGCTTCACGCGAAACGCAAGCTCCATTGACGGAATCCGTGCAAGCGCATCAAACAAGCACTCCTTAAAATGTGAGCTCTCATGACAAATGCAGAGCAGCTCACATGCACGATTATGTGTAATGCCTGGGCGGGCCGGCCGGTTGGAATCGCGCAAAACCCGGGCATTTCCGGGACCAATTGAGGCTGCGGTTAGTTCCCGCCTCACCCATCCACTAATTCTGGGGACTAATTGACTAAAATGTGAGACTCTATTAAAAGGAATATTGTGGATGGATCCTGCGAGAAAGTTGTTAGATGAGAGATGTGCGATGCGCTGGCTGGGGAGGCAGAGCCAAGGCCATCTACATCATCTCCACATCAGGATGACGCAAGGGAGGTTCCAATTCCCAATTTACCCAGCCCTTAGAGGATACCCTGCAGGGGATTTCCCACTGGAGCAGATGTGAGATGAAACCCTTAGACACCTTCGACAAAGTGAATGTAATTGATGGTCAACGCCTTCAGCCAGACACTCTCATACCCACATTATTCTATTATAAATGATCAATTGTATCGAGTGATGCAGGACACTTAAACAAATGAAGATACAAGCCAGTTGTTGCTACTGAAGATCTGTCGGGAAATGTTATTCCAGAAGGCTCATCATAGTCCGATGGTGGGTCACTTATTGTGAGAAAACAACGAAACCATCTAATGGCCGTTTCTATTGGCCAGGCATTCACAGGGATGTTCGCAGGTGGTGTGCGGCATGCCGCGAAAGTCAGCTGGTGAATCCGCCGGCCACACCAAAAGCACCTTTACACCCGCTTCCTTTGATCGAGGTCCTCTGTGAAAGAATTGGTATGGACCTCGTCGAGCCATTAGAGCAGATGGCATGCAGACATCCCTTTGATTTTGTTCTGGTGGACTTTGTCTTATGTCACGGACACTACAAGGACTGTATGAATTATTGGGTATTAAATCAGTTCGCACAAGTGTTTACCACCCGCAAACAGATGGTTGGTGGAACAGTTTAATAAAACCCTGAAGAATATGATTAGTATTTTCGTACACGAGGATGCTGGAAACTGGGATAAGTGGCTTGAACCCCTGTTATTTGCAGTTCCAGAGGTCACACAAGCCTCCACAGGTTTTCCCCATTTGAGCTGCTGTATGGACGGCGACCGCGCGGTGTGCACGACGTCATGTGGGAAGCTTGGGAGGAGGGACCTTCAAACAGCGAAAATTTAATTCAGTACATTCTTGAGCTTAGAGCAAAACTCCACACTTTGGTCAACTAACACAGGAGAATTTGCTCCAAGCACAAGAATGACATAGCGACTGTATGATATGGGAATTCGCACTGGGAGATAAATTGCTTGTATTACTCCCCACATCGAGCTCCAAATTAATTGCCAAATGGCAAGGGCCCTTTGAGGTCACACGACGAGTGGGGGTAAAACAAAAAAACAGACAGACTCAACAATTAAGAATGAGATATACATAAAAACTGAAGAAATCAGGATGGGGCAAATACAGTTTCACAGCACTGTATCAGCATGTAGAATTTAATGACTGAAATCATTTGTCACTAATGTTAACTGAGTGAATTTGTTTGTAGAATGTGTTTCTCACCCCAGTTAATAACTGAACTCTGTGTGTACAGAATGGGATTAAGCTGTGTGGGATAGTGACCACATTTAACTGCAGAGTGAACGTATCCACTGTCATCTGGCTCCTGTATCCATACAAGAGATTTGGATACATTCTTGACCAGAATGACTTATCAGAAGGTCACTTATCTTCCTGGTTGGAGTAAAGGCAGCACAAACATAAGAGCACATGTTTGCATATGAAAGGGGAAATTATATCCTTGAAAATTACACCTTACACTTATTTCTGGATTTTACACCTCCTCATCCCCAAAGCTCTTAAGATTCCCCGTCTCTTCCACCTCCAGCCAGAGGGTGATAGAAGTGTTAATCCTGTGGGATGTCAGATAACAGCACTGCTGTGGTTTTTACCAGTGGATTTGAGAGAGAAACACTAGTAAGCCTCTCTCCTCCTGGTTTTAATGGCAGATTAAAGTACCACTTAATGTTAAAATGTCATACTGAAAGGTTAGGGCAAAATGTTGTATGTTATTGTGGTGCCCTGTGAAAGCAGGAACACGATAGATAATGGTATTGCTTGAAAATTCATAGCACTTTGAAATGTTGCAGTCTTTCTTGTAGATTCAGACACATCTCTCAACCTGACCTAATACATTTAATCTATGCTATTTGTTTTCACCTACATTTACAAAGAAAGTAAAAGGACATATTCAGCAGCTCTGAAAAGTATTAGGACACTAATGCCACACTCAGATTGTCTGAATGTCATTGCATTAGATAATCACTTTGTGTTTGACAGGCTATCAACCATTAGTGGAACATTTCTATAGTTTTTGTGCTGATCTTTAGGCTACATCCACATTAATCTGGATATATTTGAAAACAGTGTTTTTGATTTTGAAACGCTCTCCATTCACACTGACATTTTCGAGCGTTTTCCAAAAGTTTCACATCTACTCTGAAACCCTTACAGTGCATGCCAAAAATTGCCACTCCATTTATGGTCTAAAATGCAGTTGTCCTTGTGTTCTGCTGCTGGATAGCGATTCCGAGTGAACTTCCCATTGCCTTTGTAGGAACGCAATGTGAAGTTTGTACAAATAAACATTTATATTTAACAACACTATCAAAGTGTATATCAGGCACAATAATGCCGCTACAACATGGGCTACCATCTTGATTTGTTTGGGATAAGTAGATCACATGACTGTGTCACATGACAACAAATACATCATTGCTTTCAGATATCTCAATTTTCCCATTTACAACATGAAGACGGCTTTTCAAATGTATCCACCTGGGAAAGCATTTTTGAAAAGCTCAGTTTTTGCTGTCAAAACACTGTCCCAGTGTGGACGGAAGGCCAAAACGTTGAGAAAAAGATGCATTTTCAAATGAAAACGTATTAGTGTGGATGTGGCCTTAGTTACCCTGTGGCTTGGACACCTGTGTGACCCTGAAGGGAACTGACATTATATATCCATTATAAAACACTTTGTGACCATTAAAAGTTATTGTAAATATGGCTCTCAAAAGTCAAGTTAGTTCTGTGAAAATCTCTAGAATAATTTTTTGTACATGTCACTTGGATTGATATTTTACTATCATTACATTTTCTTAAGTGTCGGAATACCTTCAGAAGTATCTCTAAGGTGTACAGTAGGATGAAGCGCATGTGTTATTGCAATCCTATTTTGTATGTTGTTTCAACAGACCTATTCAGTATAGAAGTCTTATCCAGAATGTGACTGTAATAATAGCAGATGCTGCACAGAATGTAAAGTATACAGTACACATAGAGTTCGAATTTGGATGTGGCATTTTAACTCTAAAAGTATATTTTTACTTCATTGACTGTTAGGTTTAGGGTTGGGATTAGGGAGTAGAGTTAATAAAACATGCAGGCTCTATCCTGTTTTCTGTATTACTTCATTTACAACTAAAAATTCAACTCATTTTTGGCACACTGTGGATATTTCACCCCAAAACTGGAGCTCATACATGCCAATATGTTCAACAACGCTTCCAGCTTTGGCCACAGGGGGCAGTGAATCGAATTTCGGCAAGCAGAGACCGATTTCAGTAGCACAACTTTCAACCTACTGTTGCCGAATTCACAGTGTGATATAGTGTGCAGTGTTATTCTTCTTATACAATACTTAGTTGTAGTTCTCTAATCTGATTGGATGTTCTGAATTGGCTTTCCAAGAGTGCTGATTTAGTATAACAGCTACTAATAATTTTTTTATTTAGGGCATATAAAATGCTGGCTAAAAAGTAGCCTTAAAGAGTGGACCATTTTATTTAAAAAATGTTGTAAATGTTATTTCCACCACAGAACGATATTAAACACAATACATTTGAAATGTGGTGGAAATGACACTGTTGTGAAAATGTTAGTCAAAACAAAAAGACAGTAATGCATCCTCTTTTAGACAATTTTAGACAAATGAAACATTTTACATTAGACACGTGGAATTAATACATTACTGCAATGTCTCATGTCATCTATTTTCATTGTTGAAAGTAAGAAAGAGACAAGGACAAAGAGAAACATGTTAAAACAGCACAATGCTGTGTGTGATTCTTCAACCAGCATTGTGAGAATCTGAGATAAAGCTGCCTCTGCAATGTGTGATCTGCATTTATAATGTGCCGCTGCATAGTTATGAGCTCACTGCATGCAACTCTGACCTAAATTCCACGGCTGTAATATTCAGGGCAACTCACAGCGACGTACATGTCACATGGCAGTGTCACTACACCGCTGAACTACTCTCATTCTATGCACAGGTGATGCAGTACACTCACAAGCTGTGTGCAGACACCAGTTGCCATGTGTGGAGAGAGACAGTAAAGATAGATACAATAGTACTAGAATTAACAGATTAATCCTTTAATGGGCAAAAACATAAAAATACCTCCGAAAATCTATTTATTACTATTTTCCAACACATTGGAACTCAAATGTTGTCATTTCATGTCCCTCTTCAAACTATTGCTTTGTCTTCAGATTGACTGTTTGAATCTCCCATGAAAATAACGTGTAAAAGATAAGAATATTTACCTGGATGTTAGATGACTTCTCGTAAAATAATGTCATACTTTCAGATAAAGATTCTGAACTCCTGCAAGAGTATTCACTCACACACTATCTCTCTCCCCCCATCCTCTAGGGCCACATTCACACTAATACATTCACTTGTATAGCATTGTTTAAGATAAATTTTACTTTGTACAACCATTACATCGCATTCAGGAAGTTTACAGGCCCATTACAGTCAACGGGAAGTTTACTTGGAATTCCATAATCCGGATATATTTGAAAACGATGTTTTCATTTTCCAAACATTCTCCAATCACACTGCTTTTTTCAAGTGTTTTTCAAAAGTGGTTTGTCCATACTAAGTCGACGCCAATCCATTTAACAATTGAATCTGCCAAGCTGTCCAAGGTATACTTAAGAGACATCCTCACAGGACATGTTTTTGCATTCCATACACTTTATTGTCATTAGTGTCCTTTGGAGAGTAAAACTGCTCCTACAAAAACTCTAAATTTGCTGCGAACTTGCCACAAATTTGTCATTCATTATATTCACACGCAAATTAGCTCTTGATTCACAGCAAATGTTTGCCAGTAGTTTGCAGCTCTTCACCGGTTATGATAAACTTTTGGCAACAATTTGCCGCAAATTTGCCATGAACTCTCGATTTTCGTAATGGTGTGGTTACGTCACATTTCACTGGTTTTCACCGTCATAAACGCTGTGCTTTCAGGATGCTGTGTCAAGTTACATATTAAGATTAAGATTCAACTTTATTGTCATTGTGCAGAGTACAGAGCCAATGAAATGCAGTTGTTTTTGCATATCCCAACTAAGCTGGGGTCAGAGCGCAGGGTCAGCTATGAAACAGCGCCCCTGGAGCAGATAGGCTCAAGAGTGTTGCTCAAGGGCCCAACAGTGGTATCTTGGCGGTGCTGGGGCTTGAACCCCTTGAAACCTTTCGTTCAGTAACCCAGAGCCTTAACCGCTGAGACACCACTGGCCCCCAATATAGTTTCAAACTAACAAAAAGCATTTTTAACAAAAAGCTTGAGATCCCCGCACCCAGTTCAATCCAGCTGTAATTGAACAGCTCTGGGTTTGATGCCTGTACAGCTGGAGTTGCGCTGACTGCCCATTGCCAATTGCGAGACGCAAAAACTGTGTGTGGTACTATAACATTATATATATTGTTGGGGAGTAACGGAATACATGTAACGGGATATGAGATCAAAATTTATTTTTTTCTAGTAAGACCTTTGACATTAGGGCAAAATTGAGAGTTTTTATAGTCAAAAGAAGTAATCCAATGTTTTTAGAATACATTACTGACCTTGAGTAATCTAACAGAATATGTTACAGCATGTATTCTGTAATCTGTAGTGGAATACTTTGTATTGGAAGAGCTAATAGTACATCTAATGTAAGTATTCTATTTGTAATGAGAGGGGGGTGGGTGGCAATACAGAGATATATATTCATATAGAACACAAATCTTAAAACCACAAACATCATTGTTTTAGTCTGCCGTCATTTTATCTGCCTGATTGACTCCTGGCAGTATTATAATCATGCTCTTATTCAAATGCAATTGCTTTAGATGCCCATATTCTGAACTAGACACTCCAAGCAGAGTCTCCAAGAGACAGATGTGCACACACATATGTGATTTTTTCAGAAAGTGGGAATTCTCCTCCTGAAATTGGAGCACAGTGAAAAGAGGGATTTGTGAGCGTGTGTGTGAGAGAGAGAGAGAGAGAGAGAGAGAGAGAAGTGGGCAGAGCAAATGCTTTGATCTGCTGTAACTGCAGCTGAATCACCAAGAGTTAAACTGTTCAAACCGCCTGCTTTAAGGCTCTCCATTCAGTTTGGGAATGCTGATTAGCAATGCTAATAATAATAATGGTATTTTTTTCCAATTCCACGCCAACCCACCCCCTCCCCAGGATCCCAGCTCCCAATTGTCTTTGTAAATGTGATAAACTAATGTGTAAGGACACGATCAAAGCTGTAGTCTTGAAGTGTTTGAAGTGGATGGAGCAGCGAGTGTACACTGCGCTTTGCATTTGAAATCAGTCCTGATCTGTAAAAATATAATTGCATGATGACAATAAAAATTTTTAAATCATGTGCTCAAATGCTTGGGTAATTTTAGTGTATTAGTGTATTTTAGTTTTCTGAAGACAATGTGAGTGGTGCTTGGCCTCGAGGCAATGATATACACTGAAGAGCCAAAACATTATGACCACTCACAGGTGAAGATTTACATTGATCATCTCCAAACAAGGCCACATGTCAAGGTCTGGGTAGATTAGTTGGTAAGTGAACAATCAGTTCTCATAGTCAACGTGTTGGAGTGGACAGGAGTAAAGACTTGAGCGAATTTGACAAGGGCCAAATTGTTATGGCCAGATGACTGGGTCAGAGCACCTCTGAAACGGCAAAGCTTGTGGGGTGCTCTCGGTCAGCAGTGATGAGTACTTACAGACAGTGGTCCAAGGAGGGACACATATCGGAAATGCTGTGAGTAAATTATGACAAACTCATCAGTTTTGGGTGAACTATTCCTTAATGTACAGTGAACCATGGAATATTTAGGTTTGCATTAGACTGGGACAGATCTAAGCACAGTGGGATCACTTTAAGAAGTTTATTTGATTGTAATATCCCTCTCCATTCATTCCCCCAGTGTCTGAAAATATAAAGCAGCATTTCAAGGAGCTGTGAGCAAAGTCTGCTGCCTAATTAAGAGCTCTTTTATTTACAGTAGCTTTTATGTTATGTTCAGCCATTCACAGTTTTTGCATATATTCACCATGAAAGCAGGCATCAAGCATTCATTTGATCTTGGTAGTATTGGTAGTATTTGACTTACTACAGTTTGCATGTGTAAGTACACACTAGGCCAATAAGTGAAGAATGACTGCATTGGAAGCAAGTGACCACTTTTCTACAACATTAAAAATGTATAGAAGTAGTATCGGCTAACTTTTATCTGACATCTAACTATAATCCTAACATAACCCAAAGCATAACTTTAACCTTAAAAACTTACCCAGTAACTTCACCATAGTGCTGGCGATGAAGAGTTGTAACAGTCTTTAATATGTCAGTCTTTGTGATTTGAAGGTTGAGGCTTTGAGTTGCTAGGATTTTTTCCATCATAAGGAACTTGAAGTTGTGGGGGATAGTGATCCAAAGTAAATAATTCATTACATAATATCCTTTTTTATTAATCTAAATTCCCATATGCATGTAAATACTTCCATATTCATTTTGAAATAAGCATTTAATTATTTATTACATTCAATGACATGTAAAAAGCTCAATTGGAGTTTCAAACTGCAATAGGAAGCGAGGTTTGTTATTGATGCACAAGAATATAGAAATGGTACAAAATTAAATATTAATTAGGACTATGTAATCAAAGAATTTGAGATGCTGCCTCAAAAATGCTCACAACATGAATACAATTATTATGTTTTTTATGAGGTTTGAAACACAACAGGATTAAATGTTAATGTCAATGAGTGCGTTTACATTACACCGATTATGCTTCACAATCTGACAACTTGTAAGATTATGTTAACCATCTACAGTGGACATGAACCCCTTTAAAGCTTAAAAAAGAACCCAAAAGTATCATAAATATAGCTCATGTGACTCGCACGTTGATGTCCATTTCAGGGGATCTTTAACAGTGGCTTTAACACATAATTAAAAAAAGACATTAACACAGAGTTAATTGTAGTGTTTTAGTGATATTACATTTGCAGTGCGCACTCGATATATTAAATTAAATGCAAACCTCTGTGCCATCATTACACCTATATTTACCAAGGAGTAGAAGACTAATGATCCAAAAATGACATGGCAATTAAAAATAATAGCTAAACAACAGTTTGTAATAACGGATAAAAGATCTACGTACATGACCGAATTAAAAAGGCAATTCAGTGTGACCGATACAAGCATTCACTTAAAACAGAGGAATTTTCATTGCGCCACAGAGACACAGTGTTTACAGTAAATTAACTTGTGAATGGCTCACTTATGGATGTCTGCATATTAAGCTGGGATAGAAGAAAAATTATTTAAAAATTTGAAACAGTTGCAATACATACTTCACCTTTAACACTCTTGACTCGTAGAAACAGATAAAGCAATTCCCCTGATACAATTTTTCCATCTGACCAGATAAAATCTGGGAAAAATTTTGACATTCATTGACCGAGGATGATCAGAAAATGACAAAACCATAGAGCTGGGAAGTCGCCAAATAAATTCAGTATTTAATTGCGCTCGCTATCTCTAGCCTTCTGATGGCCACGATCGTCTTTCGTGCCTATTCGCTGCCCACACGGAGACATCCTTTGAGGATGCGTCATGTTCTTACTGTGAGTGCATGACCATGGCAACTTTGTGGTCCCGGCTTGCCTTTGTAAAAAAGCAAGCCATCCCAGCAGCTCCCCGACCTTGTCCTTCTACCTACGGGTTTGAGGACAGCGCGGCTAGCACTGGGGGCGATTTGGGGACCTCAATGGGACCACCACCGCCAGGTAAATCCCCACCGAGCTCCTATTCCACAGCACGCTTGTTTGCCCTGATCAGACTTCTGGATGAGTGCGCCAGCTCATCTCAGGGCGAGTTTGACCTCTAGTCCGGGGCTCGCAAATGTGACAAGCTCTCGAACGCTGCATCGGAGAGTGGGATCGTCCAGTCAAACGAGAAAGCCTCAGCTGGGATTCCGCCTTCGGGTGAGGTCACACGCTGACAGACGTGCTTTCCCGGCAGTCGCGAGCGTCGGGCTAGAGTGGAACCCTCCGCTCTCCCCTGAACCCTCGCGGCTCTATGATTGGTTCCTGGGCCCGTGGCGCCACTCACAGCCACGCCCCGCCCCAGTTCCTTTCTTCCCAGAAGTGCATGAGGAGCTGACAAGATCGTGGATGCCTTTTACTGCCCAGTCCCGATTTTTCTGCTCCCCCGTCCTCAATACCCTCGATGGTGGGGGGCCAAGGGCTACTCGGTGATGCCCCCAATGGATAAGGTGCTCGTGGTGCACCTATGCCTGCAGAGCACCACCACCTGGCGCCTGAAGCTCCCATCTAGCACCTGTAGGTTTACGTCATTCCCTGGTGGCCAAAGCCTACGGTGCCGCTGGACAAGCCGCCTCTGCCCTGCATGCCATGGCTCTCTTGCATGTCCACTGCAAAGAGCTGCACATGGGTAGTTCTGCCCCGGGACTGATGCAGGAACTGCGCTCGGCAACCGACCTCGCCCTTCGGAAGACGAAGTTCACGCTGCGGTCTCTCGGGCGGGCAATGTCCACCTTGTTGGTCCAGGAGAGCCCCCTTTGTCTCAACCTGGTCGAGATGAGAGAGGCCGAAAAGGCACGGTTCCTTAATGCCCCCATTTCCCAGGCTGGTCTGTTCGGCGACACCATCGAGGACTTTGCCTAGCAGTTCTTGGCAGTGAAGCAGCAGACGAGACTGTCCAACACATCCTGCCCTGAAAAGTGCAGCTCAAGATCCCACACCCCCTCTGCTTGTCACCAAGGGCATCCTCCTGCGGCGATTGCACTGGCTCCGCCGTGGCCCGCCCCCGCGGCCCCGTCCCGGTGTCGAGCCCCCAGCAGGAATCAGACGCCACCCGTCTCACGGCCGGCTGCCAAGAAGAAGGCTTCGAAGTGCCTGGAGACGGGTGACCCAGGGACCAGGAGACCCACTGTTCCGGAGCTGGTGAACAGACCACTCCATCCCCTGGTGGAGGGCCAGTAGGAGAATCTTTTGTTCCCTTTTCATTTAATTTCGCCGCACGTTTAAAGTTTAACAAAAGAGCAAGTGTGCACGAACGTCACTATGACCACTGTCCACCATTCCATTTTGGCAGGTCCAGCGCTCCAGTGACTAATTTTTATAACAGCATTGGGGGAGGTTACGTGTCGGCCTGGGGCGCTGGCTACGAGTTACACAGTTGTTTGCCTGTCTCGCACCGTCAGTTCACGTAAAATAGTTCAGCTAGTTGTGGGATTTTTGTAGGGGACCCCCAGTGTCTCTTCATCGTGTCCCTCCTGGACTACTAGCTGAAATGGCCGGGACCTTCTCTCTCGGCTCCTCAGCACAATACCTGAATGAGCGGTTCGCTCACCAGCTCCTTTATACCGTATGTGCGGGGGGGTGGCATGCAAATACCACTAGCCAATTCCCATTGGCCTTTTATCAAAGATCAGAGGTGTCTCGGACTCCCAAGAGTGACCCCTAATGTCACTTCATCGACACAATGTCTCGTTCCCTCCATCAGGGAATGGAGGTTACGTAAGTAACCAGGACGTTTATTGTATGTTGTTGTATATTTTCATAGCAGTGTTGTAGAATTTTGTTAGAAAAAGTGGATCTTTTTATATGGGTTTCAACAACATGAATACTATAATAACAGCAGCATTGTAACAACACCTACATAGCATTACAGGGAGCAGTTTTCTTATTTCTAGATGGATAAGGTGGGATCCAAACACTCGGTTTACAGAGAACCAAAAATTAGCAATTTGTTCCTTCATGCTTCTTGGCAGTTGTGTTGTTGAGCTCTTAAGCAAAAACAAATATATATATATATGATACTTGGATTGTGGTTATTTGGTGATGAATTGTGATTGGCCAATCATGGCATTTATTTTTGGCAAATACTTTTGTATAAAGACCACTAGCCAGTATAAGTGACTGTTGTCAGGCATCCAATTTTTTTACAGATGTTCTAGTTTCATGTCACATAAAAAATATATATTAATTTGAATCAATATTTCATGTTCATTTATTAATGCATTTAGTAAGTAGCCATGTAATAATAAACTGGTTAACCTAAGCTTTGTGTTGGGGTCCTGATCACCCTTACTGGGTGCTAATTTGTCAATATTGAGTGCCAGCAATCTTAAAGTGATACAGTAACAGCTATGATGTAAAACACTCATACTATGTTTTTAACTGCACAACCACATTATCCTCATTATATCACAACAATCATAAATTATTGCTTAAATATTTATTGTTCTAATTTTATTACTATGCAGATTCCTTGATCGAATGCAGACTATAAAAGAATAGGCCTAGAATGTATCCAACGCAATAAATTTAACAGACACAAGTGTCAGCAACGATTTACAAAGGTGTTTTAGATCATCTAATGCCATGCCTTTCCATGGTTTTTCCTTTTTTATATGTGTATGGCTCCCTCATCTGAACAAGTGGTGAACAACTGCAGTTATGGCCAGAACCCCTCTACACAATAGAGACTACAAGCTTGGCATATTTTAATGGATGTCTATGGAGGAGATGTTTCATTATCGTGAATAAACTGCTTTTATAAGGTAACAGTCCATCCGTCCATCCGTCCTGACTGTAAAATATTTTTCTATCCATCTGGCTTTCTACCAATTCATTCATTTGTTTGTCTTGCTTACTTATCTAAGCTTTCTGACTGAATAAATGCTTGTTTCAGCAGCCATTTAATTTTAAAGGGAATACTTTAACCCTTTATATGCAAGTTTGTTTATATAATGCCACTGTTGTTTTCTACACACACAACTTTCCCAAAACACACTCTGACATCCATACCAACACACCCACACAATTTTAGCTGCATAATTTATTCCATTGGCCTGCAGTGCTCTATAATACAGCAAACAGAAAACAGGAAAACTACCACAAATAAAAAAGCATGAATTTGCTCCATAGGCTAAATATTAGAAAAATGGCGCCATCTGGTGGAAAATATTACAAATACACATTTTGAAGCCAGGGCTCTGGAAGGATAGCATAATATCATAGAATTCATTATTTTATGCTTTTATGTTTTAATTTCACTGGGATAAAATATTGCTGTTTTAATGGGTTTCAATGGGGATTTTTTTGTCCTGAAGGTCCTGAGAGCAACTATTTTGTGTACACAATGTATTATAGATGTATTATAGCAAATGAGGTTGAAATATCAAAATTCCCCCCAAAATACACACCTTTGGTAAAAATGTATGCCATTTGCATTAACATACAAGGGTTAAAAGACCTTTGGAAGGAAATTACAGCAATTTATTCAAGGAAATAACATGTTGGCCTGGTAAAACGTATCGGTTACCTAACGTAACCTCGGTTCTCTCTAGATGAGGGAACGAGTATTGCGTAAGCTAGCTTACGCTACGGGAAAGATTCATCTTTTCTGAGATATTGAAGCCAAAAAATTATCCTTAATTTTTGTATCCATTGTCAACGCAGTGCGGCAGCTGCAGACCTTGAGCGAGCTAGCTAGCGAGCTCATAGGTTGCTCTGCGGCAACTGCTGCAGCCTATAGACGAGCTTGGGCGAACTCGCATCCAATGAGAGGCGTCCGCACGCTCACTGCATCAAAGCCCGCCAAAATGGGCATGACTAGAGTGCATATAAGCGTAGTTCGTAGGCTGGAACCCTGGTTTTCATTGACTGAAGCGAAAAGTCGCCGTGGCGCGAAGCACGGCCGGCTACGCAATACTCGTTCCCTCATCTAGAGAGAACCGAGGTTACGTTAGGTAACCGATACGTTCTCTTCACGAGAGGTTCTCTCGTATTGCGTAAGCTAGCTTACGCTTACGGGAACCCATTGTCAACGCCGTGCGTGCCAAGCATCCACTGTATGAGCCCCAGGGAATTAAGGGGGACCGGGGAGCCCTTATGAGTGGGGAAATAATATTTGGCCGGCAAGAATGCGGGTCATTGATTGTGTAATACATAAGCACATAGTAGGACCGGGAATGACAGAGCGGCGGTGCCGGTCTGTGTGGAATGTGTCCCATCAGTGCAGCTCACCAGGGAGCTGTAGCGTATTAAACCGCTAGTAGTTTTGCCTGCAGAGCGGGCACTTCCATATTGTAAAATCTGACAAAGGTGGAGCGGGAAGTCCATCCCGCTGCCACACATATGTCGTGAATGGAAATTCCGCTGGACCATGCCCACGAGGATGCCATGCCTCTAGTGGAGTGAGCCCTAATGCCCAACGGGCATGGCAGGTCTTTTGACGCGTATGCAGCAGCAATAGCGTCCACTATCCATCTAGATAGTGTCTGTTTCGAGGCGGCGAGACCTTTGGTGCGCCCTCCGAACGAAACAAAATGCTGCTCAGAGCGTCTGAAAGCAGCGGAGCGCGCAGTATACAATCTCAGTGCTCTGACCGGGCAAAGGAGATTGGCGTCGCGTTCGCTATCCGGTGCTGGCAGCGCCGATAGGGAAATGACCTGTGCTCTGAAAGGAGTACCGATCACCTTGGGAACATAGCCGTGTCTAGGCTTTAAAATGACCTTGGAGTCACTTGGTCCAAACTCAAGACACGCATGGCTGACAGACAGCGCGTGAAGGTCTCCCACACGTTTGACTGATGACAGGGCAGTCAGAAAAGCGGTTTTGAGTGAAAGGTATTTCAAATCCACGGATTGAAGTGGTTCGAAAGGGGGCTTTCATAGTTTCGAGAACTATAGAAAGATCCCAGATAGGAACCGATGGAGGCGCGGGGGTTCATCCTTCTAGCTCCCTGAGGAAGCCGGATGACCAGCTCGTTTTTACCCCATGACTGGCCGTGCAGGGGTTCAGCGAACGCCGCAACGGCCGCCACATACACTTTGGCGTGGATGGGGATCTGCCCTTATCCAGCAGCTCTTGTAGAAATCACGAGCAGCGACGACACCCCACATGTCCGTGGGTCCAGGTCTCTGTCGGTGCACCATTTTGAGAACACAGACCATTTTGACGCATAGAGTCTTCTCGTGGAAGGGGCTCTAGCGTGTATGATGGTGTTTATTACTCCTTCTGGCAGAGCGACGGGTAGTCGTTGATCACCCACGCATGCAGCGCCCAGCCTCTGGGTGGGGATGCCAGATTGTGCCGCGAGCTTGAGAGAGGAGATCTGCTCTCACTGGGATGGGCCACGCGCTGTCAGTGACAGCTGCGTAAGCTCCGGGAACCATGTCTGATTCTCCCAACGCGGGGCTATGAGGAGCACCGAGTGACGCGTTTCCCTGATCCTCTGCATTACCTGTGGCAATAGCGAGGCGGGAGGGAAGGCGTAAAGCGGGCGTCTGGGCCAGTCCTGGGCCAGCGCGTCCTCGCTTTCGAGAAAAATATTGGGCAGTGAGAGTTCTCTTTGGACGCAAAGAGGTCTATCTCTGCTCTGCCGAATAGGTGCCATAACGTCTGGACTGTTTGAGCGTGCAGGGACCATTCCCCTGGGGAATATTGTCTCTGGACAGTCTGTCCGGGCCGTCGTTCAGGTGGCCTGGCACGTGCGTCGCCCTCAGCGGCGCAGGTGGCACTGGGACCAACTCAGTATGCGTTTTGTCAGATGGAAGAGGTTCCTGGATCTGACACCACCCTGACGGTTTAGGTAGGATACCACAGATCTGTTGTCCGAACGGACCAGGACGTGGTGACCCTGAATGACCGGGAGAAAGCGCGCAGCGCGTACTCGACCGCTATCATTTCCAGACAATTTATGTGAAGGAGCTTTTCCTGAACTGACCATAGGCCGAAGCGGAGAGCCCTCGCGAGACCGCGCCCCAACCCGTGTTGGACGTGTCTGTCGAGATGACTTTTCGGCGAGATACAGCTCCCATTGTCACTCCCCGCTGATACCATTCGGCCACTGTCCAGGGCTGCAGAGCTGATATGCAGGTCTGAGTCACCTTGATGGGCTGGCGGCCTGTGGCCCAAGCCCGGCGAGACGCTGCGGTGTTTAGCCAATGCTGAAGCGGGCGCATGTGCAGTAAACCCAGCTGAAGTACTGCTGCGGCTGAGGCCATGTAACCTAGCACTCTCTGGAATTTCTTCAGAAGCGTGAGGCTGTTCATCTGAAAAGATGCGGCTAGTCGCTGAACACGGCGTGCGCGCTGTGTAGATAAGCGAGCCGTCATTGCCACGGAGTCTAGTTCTATTCCCAGGAAGGAAATGGTCTGACTGGGCTGTAGTGAGCTCTTGGTCCAATTGACTGCAAGACCCAAACTGTTCAGATGGCTGAGGAGAACTGCTCTGTGAGACAGAAGCTCCATATGTGACTGAGCCATAATCAGCCAGTCGTCCAAATAGTTCAGAATTCGCAAACCCTGACTCCGCAGGGGTGCGAGCGCCGCATCCATGCACTTCGTGAAAGTACGGGGTGTACGTTAGGTAACCGATACGTTCTCTTACGAGAGGTTCTCTCGTATTGCGTAAGCTAGCTTACGCTACGGGAACCCATTGTCAACGCCGTGCGCGCCAAGCATCCACTGTATGAGCCCCAGGGAATTAAGGGGGGACCCGGGGGAGCCCTTATGAGTGGGGAAATAATATTTGGCCGGCAAGAATGCGGGTCATTGATTGTGTAATACATAAGCACATAGTAGGATGGGAACGACAGAGCGGCGGTGCCGGTCTGTGTGGAATGTGTCCCATCAGTGCAGCTCACCAGGGGAGCTGTAGCGTATTAAACCGCTAGTAGTTTTGCCTGCAGAGCGGGCACTTCCATATTGTAAAATCTGACAAAGGTGGAGCGGGAAGTCCATCCCGCTGCCACACATATGTCGTGAATGGAAATTCCGCTGGACCATGCCCACGAGGATGCCATGCCTCTAGTGGAGTGAGCCCTAATGCCCAACGGGCATGGCAGGTCTTTTGACGCGTATGCAGCAGCAATAGCGTCCACTATCCATCTAGATAGTGTCTGTTTCGAGGCGGCGAGACCTTTGGTGCGCCCTCCGAACGAAACGAGGAGAACTGCTCTGTGAGACAGAAGCTCCATATGTGACTGAGCCATAATCAGCCAGTCGTCCAAATAGTTCAGAATTCGCAAACCCTGACTCCGCAGGGGTGCGAGCGCCGCATCCATGCACTTCGTGAAAGTACGGGGTGCTAAGGACAGGCCGAACGGAAGGACGGTGTATTGATAAACCTGGCCGTCGAGGCGAATCTCAAGAATGGCCTGTGACGGGATTTATCTGAATCTGAATGTATGCATCTTTCAGATCGAGAGAAATAAACCAGTCCCCTGGCGCACATGCGCGAGGAGTTTCCTGATTGTAAGCATTTTGAACGGTCTTTTGCAAGCACCTTGTTCAAAACCCTGAGATCTAATATGGGTCTGAGGCCGCCGTCTTTCTTGGGAACAAGAAAATAACGGCTGTAAAGCCCCGACTCGCTCAGAGAGGGTGGCACTTTTTCTATGGCCCTTTTGCGATCGAACTGTAGCAAATAGCCCTGTTGTATTGTGCTTAACACCCACTTGGATATCCCTGGAATAGCTTCCCACGCTTTGAAGCGTAACGCTAGAGGGTGAATGGCCAATTCGCTCTGATTGCCGCACACAGAGCGCTGAACAAAATGTGTGAGCGCGTTTAGTGTGTTCATGCATGATTGCTCGCAGACAGCATGAACAGGCTGTTTTGTGAGTGACTTCCCGATTGGAATGAATGGGGAAAGAGTCACATCTGTTACGTGATCGCTAAGCACGGGATTTACACACAGAGGAATGGTTGCTGGCCGTGTAACAGAGCGGGCAGAGAATGGGCGCGCAGACGCATTTGTGGGCGCATTTATTGACTCTAGCGCTCGAGCGGTTCAGTAACCGCTTTATGTGAGCGTGCTCTGGTGGGGACACGAGACATGCAGTGCTTGTGTGCAGAAGTGGACACTGGATTGTGGGCACATTTTCTACACATAGGGCTGGTCGTGTGACAGAGCGGGCAGAGAATGGGCGCACGCGACGCATTTGTGGGCGCCTTCATTGACTCTGACGCTCGAGCGGTTCAGTAACCGCTTTATGAGAGCGTGCTCTGATAGGGGCACGGGATGTGTTATGCTTGTGTGTAGGGGCGAACACTGGGTTGTGGGCACTTTTTCTACACATAAGACATGTTTGCTCTTTACAAGATTTATTTGGGTCGCCGTGAAAACGGCGTTTGAGTGCAGGCAAGCGGGCAGTGTCACCGGCTTGTTGGCTGCTAAATTCACCACTGTAGTAGCCTGAGAGAAGGGGACTGACAGGGGCAAAGCTTTGACGGTGGTCCGGCCGCGGCGGACTGAGCCGTCGTTTGTTCAACACAGTTAGGAAGACTTCGGCTGCTCGGGTTTCAGCGTTACCTTAGATCGAGGCCCGCGGGGCGGCGGTCTGCGGCGGCTGTCTGAGCGCGATCGAGGGCGGCCGCCCTGTCGACGCTGAGAAGTCTGAGATTGTTGAACTGGGCGCTGTGAAGAGGCTCGTGCAGGAGGCTGATCACGTGAGCGGCCTGCAGAGGAGCTAGCGCGACGCGGCAGGAAGAGGTTCATGGCTTGGGTGGCTTTCTGGACTTCTGAGAAGCGGTCAACAATGCCACTCACCGCGGAGCCGAAGAGACCGGTTGGAGAGAGCGGTGCGTTGAGGAACGTGGAGCGCTCTGCTTCTCCCATGTCGGCTAGTGTTAGCCATAAGTGTCTCTCGGTCACAGTAAGCGAGGCCATGCACTTCCCTAGAGCTTGGGCTGCAGCTTTGGTAGCCGAAGGGCGAGGTCTGTCGCGCCGTAGATCAGTAACAGCCTCTGGGTGCCTGCCTTTCTCATCCCACTCCCGAAGAAGGTCTGCTTGTAGGATCTGTAAAACGGCCATTGAGTGCAGAGCAGATGCGGCTTGGCCGGGCGGCGGAATAGGCGCGGCCAACATAGGCGGAAGTCGCTCTGCAGGCCTTAGACGGAGCACAGGCTTGGAACGCCATCTCGCGGAGGGCGGACAAAGGTGTGCTGCTACCGAGTCCTCGACCGGGGGATAGAGGAGTAGCCTCTCTCAGTGGCGCCGTCCACCGACGCGAGAGAGGTGGAGACGTGTGAACGGGTCCTGGCTGAAAAGGAGCGTTCCACGACTTTGCAAGCTCCGTATGTAATTCCGGCAGGAAGGGAGCGGCCCGGGCCGCGGGTGTAGAGCGGCGATGGCTTTGAAGAAAGCAGCCGCCGAGTCTGTTGGGTGCCTGCTCAGGGGCGGTGACCACTCGAGCCCGAGGCGGTCGACGGCCTGTGTGAGGAGGCGTGTAACTCCCCTTCGACTCGGCGCGGGTCCTGCTGGATTCCTGGGCTGAGGAGGAGGCTTGGGAGCCTGTCCACTCCTCGCTGTCCGAAGCCATGATGGAACAGCGGCCCTTATCCTCCGCCGTCATCCGAGATGGCAGCAGTGCGGCCGCCGGCGGCAACTGCGCGGCCCCGGGGCGGGAGGGTGAAAGCGATGCTCGAGGGAGAGGCTCCGGCGAGGCAGTCGCTTCAACCACAGTTTCCGGCAGCCTTTGTGAGCGGCGCTTCTTCCTGCGCTGCTGAGGGTAAGGCGCGGGCGGTTTCTGCTTTGACCGCTTCGAGTCGAGCCCGCAGGGTCGACATCGGTAGCTCCTCGCAGAAATCGCATCCGCCCTCAGTGAGGGCGAGCTCTGCGTGCCCCAGTCCCAGGCAGAGAGCGCAGATGATGTGGCGGTCTCCTGTGCTGAGAAGGGCGCGACATGAGGCGCAAGTGGAGCGAGGCATCTTGAAAAAGACGCTCGTACTCTTTTGTGAATAGTTCGTGAGAACTAGCTTGCTGAATAAAAGGATACGTCGTCGGATGGCGTAGCTCGCAGGATGGCTGAAGGTGGCTGAGATGGCCGGCTTCTTCTAGCGCTGTCCACGCTTGCTAGATGCCCCTCGAACGGCGACGCGGCTTCCAGGTCAGCGATGCGGAGAGCTTCGCTGAAGAGATGAAAATCAGGGTTCCAGCCTACGAACTACGCTTATATGCACTCTAGTCACGCCCATTTTGGCGGGCTTTGATGCAGTGAGCGCACGGACACCTCTCATTGGATGCGAGTTCGCCCAAGCTCGTCTATAGGCTGCAGCAGTTGCCGCAGAGCAACCTATGAGCTCGCTAGCTAGCTCGCTCAAGGTCTGCCGCTGCCGCACTGCGTTGACAATGGATACAAAAATTAAGGATAATTTTTTGGCTTCAATATCTCAGAAAAGATGAATCTTTCCCGTAGCGTAAGCTAGCTTACGCAATACGAGAGAACCTCTCGTAAGAGAACATGCAGTTTTTACATCCAACCGGCACAAACTCATGAATTTGGCATTATGTTGAGCATGTTCCACAATAACTAACTTAGATGGAACACATTAATGTTAATGTTATATAAGTAATTATTTATTTTTATTCAGCCTTTATTTAACCAGAAAGGTCCTATTGAGATACAAGATCTCTTCTTCAAGGGAGTCCAGGTTAAGATAGAGGTTTGCATATAGTTACAATAAAAGCAATACAAGTACAATAATAAAAGTCATTCCACACCACCACAACAACAACAAAGTAAGAATCTACATCAAACAAGTATATGTTTCTTTACAATTAAAATATAAAAGTTTTATTTTAATTAGTTATGGTAGAGATATAAAGCTAAGGAAATCCTGCATTTTATTCCAGATCCATGGGGCAAAATAATCAAACGAGGATTTTCCAATGTACTCTTGGCACTAATACATTTCATTTTTCCACTGATCTTGTGTTATGGCTATGATGATTGTAAGTTAACAAGTTACAAAAATACTTTGGCAGTTTACTTAATAATGCCTTGACAACAAAGAGCATATTTGTTTTCCTTCTACTGTAGAGTGATGACCATCCTAATGAAGTCTTAACAATTAAGACCTTTGTAATAAAAAACAGTAATAGTTGATTGATTTACTAGTAACTTATTTAATGGTACAGTTAATCATGATTTCATAACAGTGCAGATCGTTTAGGGGAAACACGGGAGCTCAGGGAAACCACAGTGGGGAAATGAGAGGGGAATTTCTAGATACTTTCACTTTAATTTTGATTCTCATTGTCTGATCACATGACTGAACTTTTTGTCTTTGACCGCGGTAAAGTTTGACGTTTTAAATTCAGTTTCGCAGATGTAAGGGACCGTCTGAAAACTCCACTCACTACGCTAAAACATTGGAGTTGTCCACTCATTCATTCAGTTGACGTGCAAGTTATACATGGAAGAAAGAAAAAAACAAAACGTAAAATACATTTTCACATTCAGAATGTTATAATAACTTCCCAGGTTAAAGCATCCTCTCCACAACAGTGATATTGGAGATCTCTCTTTGAACAAAAACACATTAAAACACGATCTGGATCTTCTTTTAAGAGTGTGACAGGAATATTTTAACAAATATTATAATTATTTATTATTGTACTCAGATTAATTTACTACAGGTGAGATTATTACAGTATGTATTACAATATATCATCTGGGAAGTTACTACAACATTTAAAATGAGAAAATATAATTGTAGTGAATTTTAGTGAATATTTTTCTAAAATAATTGATTACTGTATATATAATTGATCATACTGTAATAATATCACCTGTAGTATGTCTGTCTGTCCTCTGGGAAGTTCTAAGAACATTCTGAATGTGAAAATGTATTTTACGTTTTTTGTTTTTTTTCATGTATAATTTACACGTCAATTGAATGAATGAGTGGACATCAATGTTTTAGCGTAGTGAGTGGAGTTTTCAGACGGTCCCTTACATCTGCGAAACCGAATGTCGAACCTCAAACTACATTACCGCGGTCTTTTTTTTTATGCCAAAAGTCCCAAATATCTCAGGCGTGACAACCGCGAAACGGAAACTTGAGGTCGGACACAGTTGTCTCCAGACAAACATCAGCAAACACGAAACGTTCTTTAAGCCGAAACAAGGATTTTTTTTGTCCTCAAGGTAATTATTAATCATATAAAATCTGTGTTATTCTGACCGAATGTAACACATTCATGTAAGTATGCAATCTTGAGAATGTATAGAATAGAAACTGAAAACATACTGTGCATCTTGGTTTTGCCTTATTGATTGGTGTTGGAAGTTCCTTGTGAGTGCTTGTTGTGTCAATGATGTAATGATAATTGTGTTTTTTATGATTTTGATGTACTCAAATCAGTTTTTTTGTCTGTTGTAGAGATTATAGATATGGCATGTATGTCAGCCCCAGTGTGTTTTATTGAAACTGATGGGAATGGGCAGTTAATTGTGAGAAAAGAGGCCAAAGATATTCTGGACAGTATCAGAGAGCCGGTGGTCGTGGTGTCTGTGGTGGGACTTTATCGTACGGGAAAATCTTACCTCATGAACCGCCTGGCAGGACAACAGTCAGGTGAGAGAAACACGGTGCAAAGTAGTTCTCATGCCAGAAGAATAATATACACATAACAGTAATACTTATCACGTTTGTGGTCTCAGGCTTTGCTCTTGGCAGCACTATTGAGTCCAAGACCAAAGGCATTTGGATGTGGTGTGTCCCTCACCCCTCTAAAGCAGGACACACTCTGGTGCTGCTGGACACTGAGGGACTTGGTGACGTAGACAAGGTGAGGGCACCTTCACCTTCAGCATCAACAGAGATAGAATAGCAACACAATCTAAAATTATTTCCACAGAATTATTTAATAATAATAGTAATAATAATAACAACAACAATACTAATAAAAGTAATAGTAGATGATGATATTTTTCATTTTGGGGGAACTTTTCCTTTGGCAGAATAAAAAATTAATTCAATAAAAAATATAGCTTCAAGGAGCAATTATGTGGCCAAGCCTTAGCCATTCCCTAAGCACAATGCAAAGAGCTCTGGTACAACAGTCACAATGTTTATACCAGCTGAAGCGGGTATTGAACTGGGATTCACCCAGTCTTTTGAACTGAAGCCAAGAGCTCTTAACCGCTGTGCCACACAATCAACCAGTCTAACTTGAATATCTTGAGGTCAAGGGACTTTCCAGGTTGTACCGTATAGTTCCACCGTAGTTCTTTCCTGGACACAAACTCACAACCTTTTGAACTGTATTCCAATGTGTTAACTGTGCCATTCAGTTGACTTTCCAAGCAGAGAGCAGCAGGATTTAAAAAATATAAAAAAAATACATTTAGAAATTTCTCTCCATTTTCTGAAGGCTTAGAATAAAAACGCAATGCTATATACATTTTTTTTTTTTAATTGACTAAGCATTTTGACTAATAGGCAAAATACATTTTGCCTTCAAACTGCTTGGACATGATGTTGAAGACCACTGCTAATTCCTATTCAAATAGGGCAAAACCTTTAAATTTACATTACTTTTTAATAAAATCGAAATGGTGGCAAGTTATATGGCCGATGTGGAAAAAACATTTGTATTGTTGAAATCAGAATTTTAGGACAAACAATTATATGAATAGACAATTTTGACATTTCTTGACCCATAAGTGGCACTGTCACCAAAATTTGCATTTTACCTCAGATCGTGGGTCTTATGAAGTATACCAAATTTAGTTTCAATAGGACAAAGCCTTGCCGAGATGTAGTCTCACTTCTTGTTTTTGTCGACCTCATTAGCACAAATATAAAATGGTTTCTAGTCAGTTCTGTGTGGCTCAGGCTGTAGATTATTTTGAGCCATTGTTTGGGCTAAACAGTTAAATTGGCCTGTTTGTTTTAGAAGCAAGCTTTCCAGTAGCTGTCAACTAAATAAAGTGAAGCTTTCAAGCAGAAAATAGAGTTAACGTAACAAAACGTACCATCCTCCATCGTGGACTCCAACAACGCTGTGGCTGAGTTCAGGGCACTTCCCATTGCTCGCTGGTCTATTGCCATAGATATCGTCCATTTGGTCGAACCACTTCCACTCTCTTCTGTTTGAACCATGCTGTTGTGGTCCTTGATGGTTCTGTAGTCACTTAAGTTTTTTTTACTTTTCCCTACACTGTCGGTAGGTCCGGTGGTAGACATGTGCGGTCAACTTCCTGAAAGGCTTCGTCACTAACGAGAGGAACGTCTGCACCTCGTTTATTGACCACGGCGTGGTTTTGCACACAGCCATTTCTTTTTACAATTCGAAAGGCGTGTGAACAAATTATACTGCTATTGCTCTTGCTAACTTTAAAACTAGCGAGTTGATGTCCCGTGTCACAAATCCAGTGACACTGGTAGTGACGATTCTCTCTGACCAATCAGTGATCTGCAGTGTTTTGATGTCACATATAGTATCGGCTCGACCGAGGTGGTACTAAAAAAAGTGAGAAAATAGTTGTGTTTTCAAGCATTTTAGGGACATACATGTGGTAACAGTGATCAAAGCAGAATTATTGGCTCTGGACTGTTGAATTATAGCAAACAAATGCACACCTGAGGTGTATCGACCTTACCTCCGTCAATTGTCATTTTAATTTCAACAGTAATCCTTACATAATATCCAGTCCGGTCTATAAATCACTAAAGTCATGCACCTACTGTAATTGCTGAATGTTTCAGGGAGATGGAAAACATGACACCTGGATCTTTTGTCTGGCTCTTCTGCTCAGTAGCACTTTGGTGTACAACAGCTTAGGAGTCATAGACAATATGGCACTGGAAAAACTGCAGTATCCTTTCAACACACACTACACACATTTACAATACAATATACATTCACAAGAACAAAGTGTAATTCCTCCTGAATGCAAATGTCTATAGTTATGTGACAGAGCTGAGAGAGCACATCCGCGTGAAGTCGGTGAGAGAAGACAAGGATGATTCTGCAGAATTCATGAGCATTTTTCCAGCATTTGTCTGGACAGTTCGTGACTTCACTCTGGAACTAATAAGGAACAATGAAACGATCACATCCGATGAATATCTGGAAGGCGCTTTGACACTCAAGGCTGGTAAGGAACACTGTAACACACACACACACACTATCACTGACTCACACTCATTCACCTTTACTCACTCCTATAGTGCTGTAATGATGCTCTATCAATCATTCAATCAATGCTCATGAAATAATTATGGCAGGTTAAGACAGACACAGTGGTTGCTGAGTGTCCACGTACAGAACGCATGATGCAAATCTCGTCATCAGCCCTGAACGCGTGGCCCGATTTTTTTAACCGCGCGTATTTGAACGCACAGAATGCGCATGTGCCTGGAGTTATTAGAGTAATTAGAGTAATTAGTGAGATCACATGGTGCCAACACTCACATTTGAGTGATTTTGAAGTGCTAGAAGATGTAATTACATTTAAACATCAGGAGATGAAGGTCAAAACAACAACAGTGGGTTTGTAAGTCAAGAGAATGTGTGTGAAGATGTCAGGAGATACCTGATTTTTGCATAACTCTAGTCTGAAAGACTATAAAAGACATCTTTATGGGTCTAAACTCCTGAAGAGAAAGTCTGGTGTCTCATAGCGTGCCTGTGTATGCGTGCACAGTTAGATGGAAGATACTTTGACAGGCTCGCAATTGACTGGACACAGACACTGAGCGTTTGTGTCAAAATAGAAGTATTCCTAGGGCTTAAGGTGGGACTTTGACCGAAATACAGGGGACTCTTATTTTGAAATGTGTGCACTCCAAGCTGCTCACACAAACTGAGATGGGAAGCAAAATATGCAATAATTTACAACACATTACAATATAAATAATAAAAAGGTAACATTTTTACATAACAAAAGGAGCATTAATACATCAGTGCATGTAATAAATGCCCGGAATTCCAGTAATTCGGTAGTCCGTTGTTAACTCACTAAAGGCTGATTCACTGTATGATTTGCTGAGAAAGTGACTTTGATTTAAACTACTAACCTGAGCTTCTAAGTTCAAACCCTTTTCATTTATCTTTTTGACTGATTCATTAAAAAGACCCAGTTCAAAAGAGTAATTTGTTTGCGAATCGGCTCGTGCTGTTTTGTCGTTGCGTGCAGTAGTGGTTGCACGACTACTGATTTTAATTAGTTGAGCCAATTAGTTGGGTCAAATTTCACTAGTCGTGACATCATCACACCCCCCTCCCTACCCATTACTACAGGTGGGGTAGAAATTCTACTCCCCTACCTACTGAATCTTACAGTATACAATAGATGGACACTGGTGAGATTCATAAATATAGGATGGCAAGAAAAGAATCGTTTATATTCATTAGTAAAGCGATAACTGATTGGATGATTCATTAATATTCATCAGGAAAGCGCTAACTGATTGGTCAGAGAAACTATAACCCAACCTTAAACCAACCCTAAACCTAACCCTAACAAATGAGATAGAGCTTTACTCGTTAATATGAATGAGTCTTCCCTTGCCGTCCCCTGGTGTATTTTCTACAGAAGTGTTTTTGTAAATCACGTGGAAAGCGACTAGTCGACATTAGGCTGACTGTGTTCACTACATTAGTTATAGTCAACTAGTCTGTGCTGGCCCTAGCATGCAGCAAGCTCATCTTTTTTTCTTTTCTCCCCAATTTGGTATGGACAATTTTCAATGCCCTCTAGGTCCTCATGGTGGCGTGGTGACTTGCCTCAATCCAGGTGGCAGAGGACTAATTTCAGTTGCCACCGCGTCTGAGACGGTCAATCCATGCATCTTATCACATGGCTTGTTGAGCGCGTTACTGCGTAGACTTAGCACGTGTGGAGACTTCACGCTATTCTCTGCGGCATCCACACACAACTCACCACGTGCCCCACCGAGAGCGAGAACCACATTATAGTGACCACAAGGAGGTTAACCCAACGTGACTCTACCCACCCTAACAACTGGGCCAACTGGTTGTGAGCTCATCTTAACAGAAAAGCTGAAGAGCGTCAGAAGACACACCAGTGTGTGCTGAAATGATGTCATTCAATAACTCACAAAATTATATCTGATGAAACCGCACATGAACGAACACAAAGTTTTCCCAACTTTCACCAATTGCGACTAGATTTGAAATTATTATCTGTACATTACATTTGCGACCATTTAAGTCATAGTCTCGAGCCCTGTGATTTAAAAATTTAAGTTTAAGTTTAAAGTTAATTCCTGGCTACTAGTTGCAGTACTTTCATAGTATATTTTACAGTAGTGTTTCTACAATTTATTACAAGACAGCTATGACTTCACAGTGAACAGTTCCAGGAAAGTATTAGCCTAGTGCTGCGTTGTAGAATCACAATGATCATCTGTATTTTTTTGTATCTACATATTTGTTAATTGATCATGAGTCATCATGAGTTTTATATGTTTATATAGGTGTTGATATCTGTGTGTGCCTGGTTAAGAAATATTTACTTATAATTTATGAAAGAGAAAACCAATCATATCATAGCCTAGCACTGCAAAAAATTTACTTTCAATTATGTCATACAATGTAGCTTACTCGCCATGACCACTCATAAAGTCAATCATTAAATTGAAACAAATTTTAATCACATTTTCTCCATACATCACAGTGCAAAAAATTTGCACTAGATGGAAGAAAATTAATATGAAATATTGTTAAGTCAAAGTTCCCATCCAAAGGTAACACTAAACAGTGTAATGGTAACTTCAAATGAAACACTATTATCCCACAATTCAGTGCGATTTTGTAATTTAGTTTTTCACAGTAATTGGTTATGACAAAAAATTACAGTAAAATACTGAATACAGTATTTTATTGTAAGAAATGACTGTTAAATATTATAAAATCCTGGCAATTTTTTACAGTTTAGATAGTTACTTATTTACAACAAGGCATACAAACACTTATTTTGCTGTTATTAACATTACACAAATCTGGAAAGGCATTGGAAGGGATTGAAAAACTAACTCTTACTCATCTCTGTTGTATTTTGACTAACTAAACAACATGTCCAGAAAGTTTTGGTTTCCATATCATCCGACCAATGCGCCATTCTGATTGGTTGTCCCGAGTATCAGGGCATGATCACCTGCTGCTAAGTTTCCCCTCCCCTGCACATTGCATCCTCGCATGCAATGCTGCGTCCTGAATAGAGGAACCCAAGCGTTATTGGCACATGATCACAATGTGGGCGCTCTCTGTGGACATAGCAAAGTTTCTTTCTTCTAAAATTAACATCAGGGAAAGAGGATGTTTTCATCACAACAGGAAGTGTGGCTGAAGTGGTCAAATTTTGGACACACTTTACATTTAAAGTTGTTGGCTTTTACTTCTCATTTATTTTTTATTTAAAGGCAGTTCCCCTCAGACTGAGAAGTATAACCTGCCCCGCCGCTGTCTGCGGAATTTCTTTGCGGTGAGAAAGTGTTTTGTGTTTCCTCGGCCTGCTGGAACGAAGGAGATGAGAAGAATGGAGCAGCTGACTGAAGCAGAGCTGGATCCAGATTTCCTGCAGGAAGCAAAAATGTTCTGCAAATATATCTACGGCAGTGCAGAGTCGAAAACTGTCACGGAAGGTCGCACAGTCACTGGAACAGGTCAGAACCTGTACCTCTCAGAACATATATAAAAAAGCACATACCATAGTAAGTTTAAGTAGTCTATTCTGAGTATTTTGCACAACATTTTAATGTTAATGCAACCATGCAGTTTAATTGTTCTGTCCAACATTACATTATTGTGCTACAAATTATGATTACTCTAAAATTGCTGTCACAAGCAACTCATGATCACACCCCTAGTAAAAGCATTCAGTTAGTGAGCCGGACAAATAGTCCATAGTAGAAAGCGTAGCAAATTTCGGAAATATCTTTGACCGACAGTCGTTAATGTTAACATTAATGAATATAATACAACTAGCATAATATTTAACTCGGACTAAATATTTATTTGTATGGGAAAGCACACTGAGAATGTAAGATGTGGCTCATTTGTGGCATTTTGTTTTTCTTAAAACATAAACAGAAAAGGAAAATTATTACACATATTTACTCTCGATTAAAACAAACCCAAATACAATATGGTAGGTTGTGAAGATCTTGAGATAATCTTTACAGAGTGACTTCACATGCTGAGCAACACGGCAATTTGTACAGGATATATTACATTATTATGTGTTCTCTCAGTGCAATTTGACTAGGTGTGACTTATATTCAGTTGCAACTTTATTTCCGGAATATTCAGTATGTTTATGAACTTTAGAATCTTTTTTTGTGTATCTTCTAGATATTTTCCAATAGCATTATTTCTGAGTATCTAAAACAAAGATCTTTAAAGAATGAAACTGCAGAATTTCATGACAACCTTAGATCACTCCTCAATGAACAGATGATAGAATGAACAAATAAAATGCTGGATAACCAATAAAAATTTTTGTTGTTTATTGGCAGTTCTGGGTAGTCTGGCTGAGTTGTATGTTGAGGCGATCCGTACAGGAAATGTTCCATGTCTGGAAAATGCAGTGGTGTCCCTGGCTCAGATCCATAATGCCCAAGCAGTAGATGAGGCCCTGCAGTTCTACAGGACTGAGATCTTCAGTTTGATCCAGATTCCAGTTGATCCAAAACAGCTATCCAGCCTCCATGAAAGTGCAGAGAAGAAAGCCATTAAAGTTTTCATGAGCACATCCTTCAATGACACAGAGCAGATATACCAACGAGAACTTGCGGTACCTGCAAACATATCACCAAGACAGAGAGAGACATGTTAGAGACAATATAGAGAGATAATTATAGAGACAGAAAGATAGAATAAAGATAATGCTGATTTTAATCAAAGGTTTTCTATGATTAGTCTCATTTATGCATTCGAAAAATGAATGAAATTGGTGTACACGACCGTGTCAGTCAACAGGTGAATGTTAACAGCCCCACCACTAACACCAACACTATGGGAATTGTATACCATAACACCATTCTACAGATTCAGAAACAATGCCCACTAGCTAAAAGCTTAGATAAAACATGTTCAACAAAATGGTAATATCAGATTCACAATGGAAAGAAAGTGTACTGTTGCGATGGACTATCTGTACATGAAATTAAATCTCCAACAGGTCCACCGACATGAACCAGTCAAACAGATGGACATGAGACATAATTTGTCTCAGAGTAACCATCATAAATGGAGACTGAGAGTCAATCACCCTCATTATGTCATGTCTAATAATAATAAAAAAAATCAAGTGAGCTTTAACCTAGCAAATATTTTATATGGAGCTGTCAGAATTAATGAGTTAACGCATGCGATTAATTAATGTCTAGCATGTATATTTTTCTTAATCACTGTTAATGTATTTACCGTTAATACAGCGTAAACACTTGTGTGAAGGGCGGAACCTGTGTAATGTGACCACACCGAGTGATTACGCTGACACACACAGTGCCAAATCCCCTCTACCATGTTGAGCCTACAAGCTTAGCATAAAATAGCATAATGCAGCGGTCCCATAGACATTCTAGTTGACTGTTACGCTCTCTCCTGTGATAGAGCCACGGAGGTTATCTCAATAAATAAAATAATATCTGACAGTACTTCCCTGTCAGTGATAATATGATGGAGAAAGGAGCTCTTAACACCATTTGATGTACAAAACAAGCACAGATGGGACTTGTGATAGAAATCAAGTGTTTTTCAGCCTATGTAAGGCACGTTTTAATTACCACAGAAGCACACCAAATCTTAACTATCACCAAAGTGCAGAATGAGACGTTTTTGTTTGCAAGCCCTTTTCATGATTAGCTAAAAGCGGCACTCGACACTGGCATTGCTGCTCTGATGTGAATCATGGACGCAGCTTCACGATTGCTTTAGGAATGTGTATAGCCACAATCTACTGGGAGATTAATATTGTGGCGAATGACAGTTTAAGGGATTTAATATCCAATGCAATGAATATGCAACCTATATGGAGACTAGTTCTTTCCATTTGTCAAATTCCCACTTAGACTCTGGGAAATGTTTAATGTTACTTGAATTGGTGCTATTTTAGTGCATTCTTTTTATACTGCTGAAGGCTTTATATGGAAAAAGTTAATAAAGCATTATATTGCTATATATTGTTTTGTTTCCTTTCCTAAGATGGAAATAAATGAATTTTGAAAAGAAAATCATATATATAGTGTCAAACTTCAGCACTTTTAAAATCGGCGATTAACCGTGATTAAATACAAAATAAATTATGTGATTAATCACAATTAAACATTTGAATCAACTGACAGCACTAATTTAATAGTAAACAGCCTATAGCAAGGTTTGCGTTAGTGATGGGAATCATGACTGGATTTTGATGGAAATTAAGCTATAGTGTGTTTTAAAAAATCAGAACAATTTGACCAATATGTAATATATAATTCTTTCCATGATAACCCAGTTGTGTATGTTAACTGAAGAGGGATACAGTACCTTGACATGTCTAATTCCCTCTGTCTATCCCTCTTACTTTTGCTCTTTGCAGAAGAAGATTCAAAAAGAATATGAAGATTTGTGTGAACAGAATAAGGAAGCATCTGTGAGAGAGTGTCAGACAATTCTGCTTCGTGTGTTTGAGCCACTGGAAAATGCCCTCTGTGATGGATCTTATATGAAACCTGGAGGATACAAACAGTACAGAGACAAACTTTCACAGCTAGCTGAGGAGTACAGATCACAAACACACACACAAATAATGGTACAAAATGAAGACACTCATAAATATAAAAGCACAATGATAGCTTGCATTTATAGTTTTTTCTTTATTGAAGTCAGTCACTCTGAGAACAGTAATGAACACTGCAGATAACATTTAAAAATACCTCCTAGAGATGGACAGAGGTTAATCTTAAGATCTTTGCAGAGCTGGTTAAGCACTAATCTCGGAGGTGTGGGGAAGCTTGACACATTTTGATCAACTTTGTTCTATTACTACTAATTTATGTTTAAAAGGTAATTTGTAAAATGAACAAAGTGATGGTCGTAAACTAGGTAAAACAAATAGACCTATTTTTTGGGGGGAAATTTAATAAAGTGTGTGTTTTCTACAGAGTGAGGAGGTGTTGAGTAAATATTGGGAAGAGAAGGAGGATTCTGGAATGATCATTTTAGCCGCTGATGATTCTCTAACTGAAGCACAACACCAGCAAGAAGGTAAAAATCATATTTACACTGAATACTTGCTTTAATGGAAATATGATTCAGATGTACACACTGATTGTGTACTGTGACAGGGAAGAGGGTGGGGCCGGGTCGTAGTTCCACACACCTGACCCCTAATCAGGCTAATCAAGCCTCAGAGAGGGATAAAGGCTGACTGGAGACTGCAGTGAGACAGAGAGAGAACGTTTACAGACAGTTGTCCGACATCTTTGTGTGTTTGTCTTTTTGTTTCATTTTATAATAAACTATTATTTATATTGTCAAGCTGGTTCTCGCCTCCTCTTTTCCATTAATCCCTTTACACTGGTGCTGAAATCCGGGAAGGAGGAGAGATGCGCCGGAGTGGAGTAGTGGAGTAGTGGAGTACTCATCGCTACCATCCACCCCAAAGGAGCAGCCGTGGCCGGAGGACGGAGGAGCCCGGCCACCTGGAAGCGGAGGAACGACCGCCGACCACGAGGGGAGGAGGGGCTCCCCATTAACCGCGGGGTAGACCCCTACCTTCCACCAAAAACGCGGCAGGGAGTTCCGTCCGCCAGGGGCTGGAAGTCTGCCTCCGATCCATCTGAGGCATGGCTGTCATCCATTAGAGGGTGGAGGAGTGGCCGAGGAACAAGCTAAGGCATAAGTGTTTTTATTCTCTCCTCTCTCTCTCTCTCTCCCACTGCCACTCCGTGTTGACCATTCCCTCTCTTTTTTAAATGTTTTGTTAATTTGGCACGATCGCCGTTACGGGGTGTAGGTGCCCCATTTTTTGGTTTCCCTCTGCTTGTCTCCTCCCTCATCCAGGTAGATGGGAATTACCTGCCGGCAGATGGGGCGTTAGGCACGCCCATCCCCAGGGAAAGAGTGGGTGGTGGGTGTCCGTCATGCAGGGGGCTCCCCGGCCTGAGAGAACGAGGGAGGAATGTGACAGGGTGGAGGGCGTTAATCAATTCGAATTACATGATATGCCAGTCAATTAATACAATTAATGGCATATATAAATGTTTGCTAAGAAAACCTCCCAAATGAAGATTCAGATGAATGAAGATGAATGTTCATGCAGTCATTATAGAGACAGATGAGAATCGTTCAATTGAAAACATTACAATAAGTGGCTTTTGGAGTACAAGTTTTGTTTATAATAGCCTATCAATGTCCACAGCAATTCATTTTGCAACTGTAAATCTGACCGAGGTAAAGGCCTTTCAAGCAAGATGCGTTGTTTTATTATATCTGTAATATTTTTTAATTGTTGGTCTATGTACACATGCAGACTGACGTCTTGGCTGCTGCGTCAGCTCTCTAAGGTCCCACCACAGCACAGTATCTCAGTGAGATTGAAATGTTAGAATATAACCTGATTATTCCCACAGCTTGATTTTCTTGTCTTTATAGTTGCAAGACTACAGAATGATGTCTTACAACAGAAGCAAAAGGGTCTAGAGGAACAAAACCTGGTAAATCTTCAGATGATTCAAGACATGCAAAGAACCCAAGATGAGCATGTTAAGCAGATCACAGAGAGGATGGAGAAAGAACAGGAGAGAATGAGGCAAGACAATGATCGAGTGATGGAAGCCAAACTTAAGGTAAAAAGTCTGTCTGTCTATCGCCCTTATTACACTCCCAGTGCAACAATATGTCATATGTAAGCTTTATGCTCAGAGCAGCTGATAAAAGGTTAAATGATCAGCACTGGACGTTTAGATGAAACAAGAATTGGAGATCGGATGTTAAAATCCTGATGGAGCATCCCTAATATTCATGTTGACTGATTCAGTGGGCTGAGACCCTATCACAAAGTGGACAAAAACAGGTACACAGTGGATGGGTACAATTTGGTACAAATAGCATTTTCAGAGGAAAATTAGCTTACACCATGCAAGCCGATTGGCTTAACTCATTACATGTAAGACAATTTTCTATCAGGTAACATGTTCAAAGGGCCTATCTTTTCACATGAGTTTCCAAGTTGGAAGTCCGACTTAAAGTGGCATTGCATCGAACTTTTCTTTGTAGGAAGTTGGAAACTGGAACGCAGAATCAGGCAGAGTTTGGAATGGCATACTACCCTCCCAACAAAGCAGGGAAGCTGCATAAGCACATAAAGCCTGACTCATGAAAGTTCAAATGTTGGGCTACTCTTACAGCTTCTGCATATTGCATACGTCATATTGTCATTTCAGTAAATGTGTGCGCAATTCCCTGTACAAAGTTAGGGCTTGGATCTGTGTCAGCTCTTCTATTCAGTTGTGTTTGTTTCTGTTGTACTGCAGGAGAGGGAGGCTCTTCTACAGCTTGGCTTTCAGAAGGAGGCTTCACGCCTGCAGATGGAGATCAACAGTCTGAGATCTCAGAGGAGCAGTGGAGGATTCTTTTGCAGCATCTCCTGAAAATACAAACTAAACCTGATCTGCTCTTATTGTTTTCTCATTTTTTTTTTTAAGCTTTGAAGTAAAAAGAAAATGTATTATGTTTCTATTGCTGAGCGGTAAATTATTTAAATGTTTGATGAGGTGTTCTTGTTACAGATATAACCATTATAATTTTGGCTGAGGCTTTGCTATTTACCAATGTAGATTTCTTATATTTGTGCATAATAAATACAAGCTGTACAGTGTCCCCAAAATATGTTTGGACACTTTTGGACATTTACATGTATTTATTTTGCAGACCCTATTATCCAAAGCATCTTAGAAATAAAGTACAACCACTGGTTTAAGTTCTCAAAGCTCTTGAAAATGTTTAATATATGGCCATCTGCTGGTCAGTAGGGTAAAGCTCAACTAGTACAGCTGCTCTTTTGCATTACAACAGCTGGTTTTACAAATGGTTCTACAAAATTGATTTTAAAACAAATAAGTTACAGTATAAATGCTGTATAGTTGTTATGTATTGTCTAGTCAAATATATTTAAATGAACCAAGGAAAGGGCCATAGTTAGTGGGGTGAAAGGTGATTCAAGGTGCCTACAGGTCCAGTGGGCCCATAACAAATTCTGAAATATATATATATATATATATATATATATATATATATATATATATATATATATATATATATATTGATATTATGAAATTTTTTAATATGATGGGACCCAGAGCAATATACAGTCAGGGGTCCCAGGATTCCTTGCTAGGCACTGCAATGATGTACCGGTAGCCGCGTGTGCTCGCTGGTCACACATCAGGCTCAGCCTACATAGATGAATCATGGATAACATATCTAAATGTCCACGAATGTCAAATTGGCAATATTAGTCCTGTGTTCACTTTTCCTGAGACTTGGTTTTTCTTAATATTGTTTCACAGGTGTTTTTCCGATCGCCACAATTGTTTCCTCCTGCTGATGGTTACAAATATGGAGGCTGCAAGGAAAAGTGACATCATGAAACATCTAGCAAACCTTTTATATTTAAAAATATATATATATATATATATATATATATATATATATATATATATATATATATATATATTATTAAGTTTAAATATGTAATGCTTTGTGTTATATTACAATGGTATTATATTAAAAACACAGTGAGTTGAACAGGTATTATCCTGAAAGTCAATCACATTTCAAACATTAAACTAACTTTACCCACTGGGAAGATCACCCCCCATGTTTTTTTTTAAACATGTTCTAATCTAGTCGAACCAAGTGAAATTTACACTTTCACATTTTATTTTAACAAGCCTGCAAAATGGGGACGTCAAGGAACCATGCCTTGTCGGCCTCTCTCATCTTGACCAGGTTGAGCCAAAAGTGGCACTCCTGGACCATCAAGGTGAACATCGCCCGCCCGAGAGACTGCGCAGTAACCTTTGTTGCCAAGGTTGGTCGCCAAGCGCAGTTCCTGCATCAATCCTGGGGCAGAACTACCCTCATGTAGTTCTTTTAGCGCCTTGGCTTGGTGGACTTGCAGGAGAGCCATGGCATGCAGGGCGGAGGCAGCTCTGTAGGCTTTGGCCATCAGGGACAACGTAAACCTACAGGCCGTGGACATGTGCTTCGGGCGCCCGCACCAGTTAGCAGCGCTCTGCGGACATAGGTGCACCGCAAGCTCCTTATCCACAGGGGGAATCACTGAATACCCCTTGGCCACCCCACCATTGAGGGTATTGAGGGTGGGGGAGCTGAAATATCGAGACCGGGCAGTAAAAGGTGCCTCCCATGACTTTGTCAGCTCCTCGTGCACTTCCGGGAAGAAAGAAACCGGGGCGGTGCGTGGCTGTGAGCGTCGCCGTGGGCCCAGGAACCAATCATCGAACCGCAAGGATTCAGGGGAGAGCGGAGGGTCCGGGAAAGCATGTCTGTTATTTCCGCATCAGCCTGTGACTGGGCGACCGTACCCGAGGGGGGAAGCCCAGCCGAGGCTTCCGCGTCCGACAGGACGAGCCCGCTCTCCGATGCTGTGCTCGAGAGCTCATCACCTTTGCGGGCCCCGAACAAGAGGTCGAACTCACCCTGAAACGAGAAGGAAGCCCGATTGGGGCAAACGAGCGTGCTGGAGAATGGGAGGTCCGTGGGGGAATACCCAGCAGAGGTGGTCCCATTGAGGTCCCCAAATCACCCGCAGTGCTAGCCGTACTGGCCCATATCCGTAGGTAGAAGGACCGAGGTGGGGTGGATCACTTTCTTATGAAGGCAAGCTGCGACTGCAATGTTCTCGCAGCGAGGACATGACCCATCCACGAACGATGTCTCCGCGTGGGCAGCACCCAGGCACGAAAGACAGCGATCATGGCTGTCAGAAGGCGAGAGATAACAACCTCTACCAGGAATAACACACAAACGGAAAGGCATCTTTAAAAAAGAAGTTTTCGTGTGTCGCTCTTTTAGAATACACTCTTTCAGTTGTTCTGCCGAAGCACCCAGGGGCGATCTCTGCAGTGCACCAGTGCAGAGGGGGAGAAGCCGCTGAAATGAGGAAGCGTGAGATTTCAGCTCAATGAATATCGACCGCTTGGCTCCGAAGTGAAAATCTGAATGAGCGGTTCGCACGCCAGCTCCTTTATACCCGTATGTCCGGGAGAGTGGCATGCAAATACCACTCGCTAATTCCCCTAGTGTCAATACATCAACACAATGTCGAGTGAGTGATAGATAGGGAACAAGATTTTGCCAAAACAATACTGCATGTGAACAGTACCAAAATACATGAATGGCTGTATCTGGATTACAGGAGTTTTTATCTATATCCTGCTTAAATTAACTGAGATCGTGTTTAGAAGTGTATATTCTATGAATGAGTTTAAAGGAGACCTATTTAACCTTGTTTATTATCAAATAACAGTTGGGCAAAAGCCAACCTTTTTTCCAATAAACATTGTTCACAAATTGATTCCAGTGTGAAATTACATTTGGCTGAGTAACAATGGCTTTTTGAATAACTGATCTGTTATTACTGTGTCAACAAGAATTTTAAAAAGAATTCACCTACAAGGGAGTATCTTGGTGTAAGCAGAGGAAACATTTGGTAGTTCAATCTCCTTTGTTGTCTGTATAGCATGCACACTCCAGAAGGAATGGCACCAAAGACCTTCACATATTCCCCTGATGGTACAAGAATATTGTAATGTGCTAAGAATTCATCATACGTAAAAAGAAACCCTCTGTTGAATAACTGATCTAATACAATGTTATGTTGGTAGCTATTTAAAAAAAAATGTTTTTGCTTATAAAAATGTCCCTGTTGTTTCAGATGAAGTATTTGTGGGTGAAAAATTGTGCTTGTAAATCAAGCTGCATGTCAAGAAAGCTTGGCGGTGAAATGCCGACAGTTTTGCAGGAATTATGTTGATGTCCAAATTACAAACAAGGAAAAAATCAATTAGACCCAAGTAAGATCAAATATGGAAGGGAATAGCATTCCAAATGGAGTTCCAAATCCAGTTGATTTTAAGTGTTATTCAATGTGGCAAAGTCCAGAAAATTTAGGCCACCATTTTCCTATGAGTTCATTATAACTTTTTATGTAATGTACACTTTTTCTCCAAACAAATTTAAATAAAAATGTATCAATCTCTTTAGATATGTTTTCATCAACCTGGAGAGACAAAGCTGTATATGTTATTTGAGAAATTCCTTTCGCTTTAGAAATCAGAACTCTACACCTTAACAATAAGTCTCTTCAATGCCACTGATTATTATTTATCAGTACCTGGTTATTTTTAAGATGATTAATTGCACTAAAAACTTCCTCGATAGAAATGGGCATTTTGCTAAATTTTACATCACTTTCATCAATTTAACCTCATAAAGGCATCTGCTGCTGATTGAGCAAAATTATAATTATCTATATAACTCTAGTTTAATTTATAGATCGGCTAACAATAATTTCTCTTCATCCAACAAATTGGCTGGGTTTTTCTTCATTAGCTTTGATATTTCTGTAATAATGTTTCTTTATATCTCCTCGATTTGGCCATTTGGTGACCTAAAATTTTAGGATTTCGCAGTTTGTTCCAAAAGCATTTCCTTTTTCACTTCATTGTATTGCAGTAATGAATGGTTTCCAATACGACCCATTATTATTACAACTTGTGTTAGACAACTTGAAACTAATGCTTATAACTTTATGATCTGTAAGTGGAGTAGACATAATATCCACTTCTACGTTATCTTTGTCAAAGCTGTCTGATAACAGAAGTCTATTCTAGATTGACTGGAACCCATTTTATTACTCCCCCATTAATGTCCATTCATTAAAGTAATCACTGCAGCTGATTGTTCAGATCCACGAGCAAACCATATCAAATTATCCCATTGTAAACTCCAGACATTTGTGTCCTATTAGTGGAATGAGCTTCTTGTACAAAAAAAGTTTGCAACAGTGCGTCAAGGTTCACTATAACAAAAGAACCTGGGCCCTAATGTAAAGGGTCCTAAAAAAGTTAGCAAAGGTAGTCTTCTGATGCCAGATCTTTTTTATCCTGCAATTTCAGTTCCTTTAGTAAAACCATGACCTCTGACAAAATATGCCAATTTATCCTCATCACGAGCTTTCTTGATCAATCGCCAGAGTTTCTGCCTACTGTCTCTTTCTTCCTTTGTCAGGTCAACCTTAAACTGCAAACTTTGGCTTCAAAGAAACTTTCCAGACTGCATCTCTGAGTCTCCTTGCAGTGAAATGGATAATGGTTGCATGGGGCCTCTGGTCATTAGCATGCTTAAATGCTAATTGGCGAGCAACGTCTATAGCATCAGGTAGGTTCGTCTCTTCCTGTGGTAAAATTTTTTGGTACACCCAAATAACCTCTTCCTGGACATTTACTTTGGTCATTTCTGGTAAACCATGGAGCCTCAGATTCCAGCGCAACCATACCTCTCCAGATTGGTCACAATATTCATGCACATTTTGGTTGCTTGTTCACTCCTTTCCACCCATTTTTCTATGTAGATCCTCCTGCACTTCAGCTCTTTTATTTCAGCACAAGCATTTGGACCATTGTTTCAAGTACATTGATTTTTAGTGTTTAAGATTAGTGAGCATTGCAACAATCTCATCTGGAGTAGATATATTTTCAGCCTGGAGTTTGGAGAATATAGGCAACTTCACAAGTGGAGGCTTGCTTGGGCTAATAGGTAACAGTGTGAAATCTTCTTCTCCGGTCATTTGTACTTTGCAAGTAATGTCCATTCTGAAGTCATGAACGTTGCTAGCAGTCACACGTGCATCCACTCTTCCAGCTTCGCAGGCACTTTTTTGTTTGATTGATGATAAACTCTTGTTGGCGCACAGACGCTTCTGTCCTAGCAACTCACTGTTCCCTGGCCATGGAATGTTAAACAATTAAAGTTCATCCATTCTCTCTGCCAAGGGAATTTAGTGTGGTTATTGTTTCCATTGTCTACATTCCTCCACAAATGGACAAATCAGCTGCTCTGAACTTACTGTTTGAGGCTATCGATGGCCTTGAAAATATACATCCTAAGGCTGCATTCATTGTTGTTGGGGACTACAATAGAGCAAACATGAAGAAAGTAATCCCAAAATTCTGTCAGCACACAGATTTTTCCATATGAGGTGAACAGACCATGGACCATTGTTAATCAACAATAAAGAGTAATTTCAAACCTCTCCCCCTCCCTGCTTTTGGAAAGTCTGACTATGTAAGCATTTTACTGCTGCCAGCCTACAAACAAAAACTAAACATGAAAAACCAGCTACTAGAGTGGTCCATAAATGGAGTGGCGAGGCACCCTACAGGACTTCTTTAGTACAACAGATTGACAGATGTTCCAAAATGCAGTAAGGGGTGGTATCAATATCAACCAATATACAGACTCTGTCAGCAAATACACAGATTAGGTTGTCCCCAAATTTACTGTCTGCATATTTCCAAATCAAAAGCCATGGGTCAACAGTATGGTTCGAGCAAAGCTGAAGGCACAATCTGAAGCCTACAACTAGGATCTGATGATCTCCAGAAAGCCAACACACCGACCAAGAATAACTACAGAGGTTGAATTGAGTCGTGCTACCAGAGGTCAGACACTAGGAGTATGTGGAGTGAACTACATACAATCATGGATTATTAAAGGAGTAAAAGGAATATTTTGGATATATCAGTCTCACTTCCAGATGAGCAGTGTTGGGCAAGCTACTCAAGAAATTTAGCAAGCTAAGCTGCAAACTACTCAACAGAAAAATTAGTTAAGCTAAGCTAAAAGCTACACTTAGCAAGTTGCACTACAAGCTACATGCCAAAAGTAGCTTGCTACATTTAAGCTACTTCATATTTTTTTCAACCCAGGATGCACGGAGCATACCGTCATAGACAAAGCATGTAAATATAAATAAATACCATATTTATGTACCATTCTGTATTTGCATGGTGCTTAAAATTACTTCAGAGAATACCATGTTACTACCATGGTAAATTGATATATGATTACCATATACAGATACTATTGTATTTACATGGTGCTTCAAGGTAACAAAAACAAATATACATATAATGGTACTTCGTGTCACGAACCCCGCTCCTCTGCCCCATCCCCGCTTCGTCGCACACACACTCACTCCCTCGACCTCACTCCCTCGCTCCGCCCCCTCGAGCTTTTCACGCTCTTTTTGCTCGCTCGAGCCCTCACGCCCACTTTGCGCCTACTTGCTCACATGCTCGTAGGTTATCTCCCTTCCTCGAGTTTCTCATGCACTTCCAATCCTCCTGCACATTAGTTTCACCTGCACTCGTCTCATCACCTTTCATTGTTTACACCTGCACCTTCCCCTATAAATACCACAGCACATCCGTTTCACAGGGGTTGGTTATTGTGTTTAGTTTCCCGTATCTTTGCCCCCACTAGTCTCGTCTAGTTCTGACCCCCCCGCTAGTCTCGTCTAGTTTTGACCCCCCTGTGATTCGTTACCCCTTAGCTTGCCAGCTCTCTTGTTCCCCTAGCTCCCCTGTTTAGTCCTTCCCGTTACGATACTTTGATTCCCCGGCTTTTGACCCTACGCTTCCCTCGACAACTCTTCACTGGATTTGCCCTTTGTACTTTTGCCTGCACTGCTTTATTTTTATTAAAGCAGTTTTTCATCCGACATTGTGACTGTCTCATCTTGTGTGTGTGTGTTCGCTACAGAATAACCAACCCCACCGTTGACAGTCACAATGCCCCGCGCTAAGGATTTGCGCAGCTCACTAGAGCGGAGAAGCACGTCACATTCGGCACGAGGAGCTACAGTGTGGAGAGATGACCACGCGCTCATGGCCCAGGGGCAGCAGGTATGCGCTATTTCTTATTTGTTTCACCCTATTTCACCTGTGTCTGCCCCTGAGCCCGTTTATGCCTCCAGTGCATTTCTGAGCGCCGTGCACTTTCCACCCCCGGAGAGGTTTTATGGCTCTTCGGACGCTGACCAAGGGTTTTTTATGCGAGGCAGCGGTTGTGTAACTCATAACCCCGCCCTCGACATTATGGAGCCAGTGGCCCGACTCGTGGGGTTGGGTCAGGGGAGTCAACCCTTGGAGGTTTATGTTGTGGATTTTTGTGCCCTGGCCAACCAGGTGAATTTTAATGAGGTGGCTCTGAAAACCATTATTCAACATGGACTGAATGAGCCAGCCTCATCATTCATGCCTGATAGTCGCTGCTCACTTAACCTGGCTCAGTTTATTGACCTCGCCCTACTGTACGCTGGTTCCTCGTTTACTGTAGGGGAGGCAGACACTGAACCAGCGTTCCCTACCATGGCCCCCGTCTTGAAGCCTGACACGGCCCCCGTCTTGAAGCCAGACACGGCCCACGAGCCAGCGCCCATGCCCGCCACGGCCAACGAGCCAGCGCCCATGCCCGCCATGGCCAACGAGCCAGCGCCCATGCCCGCCACGGCCAACGAGCCAGCGCCCATGTCCGCCACGGTCAGCGAGCCAGCGCCTGTAGCCTCGACCGCCCCAGAGCCAGCGCCTGTAGCCTCGACCGTCCCCATGGCCACGTCCCCTGTTGGCCGAAGACGTAAGAGAAGGAAGAGGGCCCCTTCTCCCCAGTCTCGTCTTGTGCTCAAGACCGCAGAGGTTCCCTCAGAGTCTTCCACAGCTCTACCGACCTCTGCTCCGCCCCCAGAGTCTTCCACGGCTCTGCCGGGTTCTGCTCCGCCCCCAGAGTCTTCCACGGCTCTGCCGGGTTCTGCTCCGCCCCAGAGTCTTCCACGGCTCTGCCGGGTTCTGCTCCGCCCCCAGAGTCTTCCACGGCTCTGCCGGGTTCTGCTCCGCCCCCAGAGTCTTCCACGGCTCTGCCGGGTTCTGCTCCGCCCCCAGAGTCTTCCACGGCTCTGCCAGCCTCTGCTCGCCCCTCAGAGTCTTCCACGGCTCTGCCAGCCTCTGCTCGCCCCTCAGAGCCCTCGTGGCCTCCGCCCCTCGAGCCTGCTATGGCTCTACCCCCCGGGACTACAGAGCCTGCCAGGTCGTCGCCTCAGGGACCTCCCACGGCGCCCCCTCCCTTGGCTCCACCTCCAGAGCCTTCCAGGCCTACCTCGCTAGAGCCTCCCACGGCGCCACCGTCATCGGCTCCACCTCCTGAGCCTTCCAGGCCTTCGCCCCTAAAGCCTCCTTCGGCTCCACCTCCGGAACCTTCCAGGCCTCCGCCTCTAGAGCCTCCTGCGGCACCACCTCCCTCTGCCCTGTCTCTTGGGCTCCCCATGGCGCCGCCTCCTCAGCCTCTCAGTACCCCGCCTGCCGAGTCTCTCACGGCTCCGTCTTCCAAGGCTCTGTCTCCCAAGTCCTCCACGGCTTTGCCTTTCACGGCTCTTCCCTGGCCCCCTGACCCTGTCCGGTGGCCCCCTGACACTCTCCCTGTCCTGTGGCCTCTTCCCTGGCCTCCTGACCCTGTTCCTGTCCGGTGGTCACCTTCCAGACCCCCGGACCCAGTCCCTGTCCTCCAGTCGCCTTCCAGACCCCCTGACCCAGTCTCTGCCCTATGGCTGTCCCCCAGATCTCCCGACCACCCGCCTATCCGCTATGTTCCTCCTGACCTTGCCTTGAAACTGCCCATTGACCCCATGGACTGTCTCATTTCCCTCTGTGCCCCTTGGACTGCCCTCAGTTTTGTTTGTGTGTTTTGTGGGTTGTCTATTCAGGGTTTTTTTTTGTTTGTTGGGATCATCCTGCACCGCCTCCCGCGGCCGTCAGGAGCCGTCCTATTCAGAGGGGGGTGTACTGTCACGAACCCCGCTCCTCTGCCCCATCCCCGCTTCGTCGCACACACACTCACTCCCTCGACCTCACTCCCTCGCTCCGCCCCCTCGAGCTTTTCACGCTCTTTTTGCTCGCTCGAGCCGTCACGCCCACTTTGCGCCTACTCGCTCACATGCTCGTAGGTTATCTCCCTTTCTCGAGTTTCTCACGCGCTTCCAATCCTCCTGCACATTAGTTTCACCTGCACTCGTCTCATCACATTTCATTGTTTACACCTGCACCTTCCCCTATAAATACCACAGCACATCCGTTTCACAGGGGTTGGTTATTGTGTTTAGTTTTCCATATCTTTGCCCCCCACTAGTCTCGTCTAGTTCTGACCCCCCCTGCTAGTCTCGTCTAGTTTTGACCCCCCTGTGATTCGTTACCCCTTAGCTTGCCAGCTCTCTTGTTCCCCTAGCTCCCCTGTTTAGTCCTTCCCGTTACGATACTTTGATTCCCCAGCTTTTGACCCGGATTTGCCCTTTGTACTTTTGCCTGCACTGCTTTATTTTTATTAAAGCAGTTTTTCATCCGACATTATGACTGTCTCATCTTGTGTGTGTGTGTTCGCTACACTTCGCTATATGATTACCATATTCATATAGCCTGCCATTGTATTAGCATGGTGCATCTAAGTAATGGTACAATAAAACATGTCCAATAAAACATGATAATGCCATGGTACTTTTTATGTGTTTTCATGTAGGCTAATATGTGTTTTGATCCTCTTTTGGTTGGAAAATACATTTACCTGCAGAAGAGAAGACGTTTACAAGCTGCACACGTATTGAACTTTATAAAGACCTTCTTCATCACTGGCAAACGATAGGATGCATTTGCAGGTTTAGTTTCCACTGATTGTAGATCCACTGCAACCAGTGTTACCTTTATTTCCATATCTTAAAATATTCAGTCTGCTTTCCTATCACTTGTGAACAGTTAATTTTAAAGACTCAGATGAGCGATTCATTTGTGAACGGACATCTTTAGTTTTGATTCAAAACTGCCGATAGTAAACACTGGGTAAAAGGCATGATGTAGCGGTGTAACTTTTCTCAACGCTATTGAAAGCTTCTTAATTTAAAAACTAGCGAAGCTACCACCTCACTACTCAGAAAGGTAGCGAAGCTACTGCTCATCACTGCAGATGAGTCAAATAATTTCCAGCTTCCAGACAGACTTCCAGCTGATCTAAATAGCTCTCCACTCCTCTTGGAAACAGCCGACGTGTACAGGATCTTCAAAAACATAAACTCCAGGAAAGCATCAGGACCTGATGGTATTCATGGCTATTTTCTCAAGGCATGTGCTCCCCCAAAATATAATTTCCTGCTTGAATGACTACCGCCCAGTAGCACTAACCTCCATCATCATGAAGCTGATAGTCAAAATACATATATGCTCCTCTCTCCCTACCTCCATGGACCGATGAATGCTGTTCATAGACTATTTGGCAGTCAATACCATCATCCCAAAGCATGGCACCAACACCATCTTGAAGTTTGCTGATGACACCCCCATTATAGTCTTCATCACCGATGGGGATAAAATGGCCTGCAGAGAGGAGTTCACAGGTCCAGCTGAGTGGTGTGGTGAAAACAATCTCTTCCTAAATGTCTGTAAAACCAAAGAGATTGTGGTGGACTACAGGAAGGTGCAGACGGTAGGCCATGAACCTCTTTACATCAAAGGAGTAGAGGCTGAGCATGGCTCTAGTGTGTCTTCAAATTTCTTGAGGTTCACATCTCAGACGATCTCTTTTGGTTCCTACACATGAACACTGTAGTCAAGGTAGCCAGCCAGCATCCTGCGGAGACTCAAAATGTTCAGCATGGCCTCTGGAATCTTCACCAACATCTATCAATGCATCATTGAGCGCATCTGTGTTGTTGCATTACAGCTTGGTATGGCAACTGCTCTGCTGGAGGTCGCAAAAACCTTCAGAGATTTGTGAGAGCTCATTATAGGCACCAAACTACAAGGCGTTGTGTAAATTAAGGCATATGCTCTCGGTTGCTGATGCCGAAAAACTAATTAATGCGTTCATGACCTCAAGACTAGATTATTGTAATGCATTACTGGGAGGATGTCCAGCAAGATCAATAAATAAACTTAAATTGGTTCAAAATGCAGCAGCCAGAGTGCTAACGAGAACCAAGAAATATGATCATATTAGCCCCATTTTATCATCGTTACATTGGCTACCTGTTAAATTCCGTATTGATTTTAAAATTCTGTTAACTACGTACAAAGCTTTGAATGGTCTAGCTCAGCAGTACTTAAGTGACCTTCTACCACGCTATATTCCAACACGTTCATTAAGATCGCAAAATTCTGGCCTATTAATAGTTCCTAGAATATCAAAATCCACTAAAGGAGGAAGATCCGATCCTTTTCATATTTGGCTCCTAAACTATGGAATAGTCTCCCAAACACTGTTCGAGATGTAGACACACTCTCTCAGTTTAAGTCTAGACTAAAGACTCATCTATTTAGCCAGGCATACACCTAATTTATCCTCCAACCCACAATTAGGCTGCTTTAGTTGGGTCTGCCGGAACCAGAAACCAGAAACATTGAGCATGATCTCTAACTCTGCAATAAATTAAATGGTATCTATGCGTACATCTTTTTATTTGTTTCCCTGTCTCAACCTCGGGACTCCTATCCTGAGGTCACCAGAACCGGCTGGATCCAGCACCATTCCTGCTTCGTGTTGGACTCCACTGTTACATGTCGCTGAATGATGATGACTAAATGCAGCCGGTGCCAGCCAAACATCACTTCAATCTATTATGACGGACTTCAGATGATGAAATGATGCCAACTCCAACCTGCATCACCTCGGTCTATTTATGGACTACGATCTTGAAATGAAATGCTTAGACTAACTATTGCCAACAAAAGCCTTCATCAGCCAATTAACAAGGACAATTGCATCTATGTGAACTTCTGCAATTAATCAAGATGGACTTCAAAGTCTTTGGTCATTAATCTTACAGTTCAAACACAATCGATGTTTAATCACTGACCCTTAACACTTAGTTTAATCATTTTAAACCATGATTTTACCTATACATAATTAATATTCACATTACATACATAATGTTAGCCAGAGGGGAACTGGCCTCCACAGTGAGTCTGGTTTCTCCCAAGGTTATTTTTCTCCATTAATCTACATCTTATGGAGTTTTGTGTTCCTTGCCACAGTCGCCTACAGCTTGCTCACTGGGGTTATTATTACAATTATCATTTAATTATTTTTAAACACTATTAAAAATCATATTTTATCTAAATTACACAATGATGATTAATTGACTTTATAGACATTACAGTTTTATCGTCTGTTAATGCTGATATTCTGTAAAGCTGCTTTGAAACGATGTGTGTTGTGAAAGGCGCTATACAAATAAAATTGACTTGACTTGACCAAACTCCCCTCCCTTCAGGACACCTACTTGAGGAGGTGTCTGAGGAAGGCACAGAAAATAATCAAAGATCATTCCCACCCAGCACACACGCTATTCAGGACACTTCCCTCAGGCAGGCGCTTCAGGAGCATTCAAGCTTGGACTAACAGACTTAAAAACAGTTTTACCCTCAGGCCAAAAGACCCCTCATCAATCAATAGGCTTCCACTCTAACATTCATCTCTATGGTACATATCTACTGATACTCTCCATCAGTTATGATATCATACACTTGCATATTATATTTAAGCTGCACTTTGTTCTGTTATTGTGGATGTTGTTTTATGTTGTTTGAATATTGCACTTGATACATAGATATATTTCTATTATTAAGTTATTCCTGCCCTAGTTTTATTTAATTTTGCTATTGCACAAAATTTTGTCATGTTGAGATAATAAGTTTTCCATGTTTATGTTAGCAGAGTCTACCACAAGAATTTCAATGCCCAATTCTTACCTTTTGTAACTTGTGCTAATGACATTAAAAGAGCTTTGACTTTGACATCACACAACAAACAGTACATAATCTAACATGAATTAACGAATATACAGTAAATGTTATAATTTATTAAACAACTATGAACATTGCACAATATATGTGGGGATAGCTGATGGTGCACCAATATTTTAATGTGGAGTATTCCAGTTGCCAAAGAACAGTGGCCCTGTGTTGTAGTTAAGCATATGACCAATCCCATGGTGCTTGGGTCTGTGCATCAAGGTCATCCAGAATCTGTAGCATTTCTATTTTTGCTCTTGTTTGTTCCCTTTTCCCCCAAGCACCTCGTTTGAGGTGCTAAACTTAAAAGGAAAGGGAGTCATAACATAAATTGTCTTAATTTCACATTGTCCATAAACATAACAATATTGTTAACCACAAACTGACTTTTGGCTATTTCAATGAATAAATGAGCCTAAAGAAAATGGGGGGAAAAGACTCAATGTAACACAATAATAGCATGCAACTGAAGTTAGTCATAAAATAAATGTAGCCTACACAAATATATATATTAAGGGTCAGGTATCTTTGTTTTATTGAACAAAACAAATCATACTGGTACAGCATAACAAATGTTGACAATGCTAATTGTAATAATAGACTTTTGAATCATGCTAATAAGAGATAAATGGTAATAATTCATGAAAACAAGATGAGGTAACAGATATAAATATGAAGGAAGTAGGGTTACGTATAACGTTATTAACGAAATATCGCGATACCAAAAAATTAAAAACTGTTCGATATTAAAGTATGCTACCATTAGCTAAATGTAATGTAATGTGAGAGTTTTGAGGTTAAATCAAAGATCATTTGAAAATAATAATACCAAAGCCTCTATATGGCCAAGTGTGATCATTAAACAGCAGAAGGATGTCATTTAATGAAATAATATACAGTCATATGCGCACCACAGAACTGAATGAGAGGCGCCTCTATGCTTTGTCATCTCCTTCACACAAATGTAACACACTCTACTAATGCTTGATTTTCATGCAGTGTGTCCAATAGTATCATCTGCAGAGATGCAGAGCAGTGTTTTGTGTATAATCAGCTGTGAACTCTCAATTGACTGTTTTCACTGAGTTGTAGGAAACTTAATATAACAAACCCTTCACAAACAGGAAAAACTTCAAATATCTTTCAAAATAAAAGTTCCGCTGAAATGAGAACTCTATTCAACTGATTGTATTAAATTGAAGACATTACAATGAATATTACTGCTGACATTACGAAAAATATTACTGCTGTATAAAAGTGTAATATTCAAAGCAGTCACAATAATACTCATAGTAACAATAATATAATATTAAATGGTTATTTTATTTTTTTCTCCCCTATTTGGAATGCCCAATTCCCAATGCTCTAAGACCTCATGGTGGCGTAGTGACTCTGGTTGATGGAAGACGAATCTCAGTTGCCTCCGTGTCTGAGACTGCCAAATCCCGCATCTTATCACGTGGCTTGTTGAGTGCGTTAACTCAGAGAGAGCGTGTGTGGAGGCTTCACGCTATTCTCTGCAGCATCCATGCACAAATCACCACATGACCTACTGAGAGCGAACCACATTATAGTGACCACAAGGAGGTTGCCCCATGTGACTCTACCCTCCCTATCAACCGGGTCAATTTGGTTGCTTAGGAGACCTGGCTGGAGTCCCTCAGCATGCCATGGATTCGAACTCGTGACTTCAGGGGTGGTAGTCAGCCTCTTTACTCGCTGAGCTACCCAGGCCCCAAATGGTTATATTATTAGTATTATTATCTGTAAGAAATATCACATAAGCAAGTGTACTGAATACCAGCATGTTGTGATTCAGCCATGGCAACCTTTTGCCTCAGGTTATCATATTGTTTTCATTTAATGTTGTCATTAATACTGTATAGCTCTAAGACGCTGACTCGGAGTCACAAGCTCAAATCCTGGGTGTGCTGAGTGACTCCAGCCAGGTATCCTAAGCAACTTGAGAACGTATACTTGTAAGTATACTGCTTGTTAACAGCAGATGTCATCACTAATGATCAATAATCACTCAGAGAGAGTATCTAGATTATTTAATTGACAGTTTGGTCAATTCAACATTAACACTACACAGAATATATTTAACACTGCTTCAGTGTTAGTTTAACACTCCTGTAGATTGGGACATTATGTACTCTGATGAGTGTTCATTTAACTCTGGGGATTTTGCAGTGCAGATGTCATCACTAATGATCTATCATCACTCAGAGAGTATCTAGAGTATTTAATTGACTGTTTGGTCAATTCAACATTAACACTACACAGAGTAGATTTAACACTGCTTCAGTGTTAGTTTAACACTCCTGTAGATTGGGACATTATGTACTCTGATGAGTGTTCATTTAACTCTGGGGATTTTGCAGTGCAGATGTCATCACTAATGATCAATCATCACTCAGAGAGTGTATCTAGATTATTTAATTGACTGTTTAGTCAGTTCAACAGTAAACACCATACAGAGTAGATTTAACACTGCAAAATCCCCAGTTAAATTAACACTCCTCAGAGTACATATTTTCCCAATCTACTGGAATGTTAAATAACACTGAACAGTGTATTAACTTGATTCTATATTACGTGTGTAAAAGGGCATTACGTACTCCTGTAGAGTATGTTTCAGACCTAAGTATGTACCTAACCTGTGGTAAAATCCGTGTAATGCCTTCTCATTCCCTCTCAAAGCTTATTGCTTTATTATATAAATTGAATTTAATTCATAGCAGTGGTATTAGGAAAGACAGACCCCTGAGCTGTTTCTGCCTCTGGCAATAGGTTGAGCATCCTCATGCACTCCCCACAGTGTCTATTAGAGTCTCTCATTTGATGTCACATCACACAAATATGTCAAAGCTCTGAACCTCCCGTAAGCTCCTCACAAATCCAGTCTTTGACAGCAGCTCTTTAGAGAGATGTTAAAGTAAATCCAATCAAAGCTGCAGGAGCAGGCAACAGGCACACAGCAGGACAGCCTGCCTTCAAATACTGCAAAGATGTTTCATCACTACTGGTTTTCCCTGCCTTTCATCCCAGGCTTTAAACAGAGAGGGTGGCTTGTTATAGTACGGTCTTATCTGTGGCTGTGACAGGGCGACTAGGTGAGGGGTGGGAGTGTATAAGTCACCGTTTTACAGAAATACTTGTATTCACACTTTGTTCACTGCGTGGGGCCTCTTTTGTTTTACTAGGCTTATATACAATTTGATATGGCCAGAGCAGACATATTTTTCCACATAGATTCTAAATCTAATGTTTATCTTAGATTATATGTTTATTTAGATGAGATATACACTTATAATGTTTAGATTATATATAATGTTTATTTAAACAACGTGGGAAAGGCAGTGTGTATTGTTTGAAATGTGGAGTGCCTATATTCACAATATATTATTGCCTCAAGTCCCTTATTAATTTTATAAAATAGAATAAATATATTAAAGACAAAAATTTTCATTGAAAGGTTGTTATTAACCCTCCTATGGCATTTTAAAAATGGCACCTTCCTTTGGTATTCAAGGTCATTTTTGACCAGAAGGTTTAGATGTGTATCCTTTTTTATGATGATAATGGGACAAGTTTTTCTTCCCTGAGGGGGGGGGTATTTTATGCTAGTTTGATCTTATTTACATGTACAATTCTAAATTTTACCATTAATTTGCACATTTTTGGAAAAACAAATGTAAAAATTCAGAACCTACAATTCTAGAAGTTGAAATATGAAATGTAACATAAATTGGAGGCAGATTGCAGCCATCCAGTGAGCAAAATTTAAATAATACGACTTGAAAACCTTGTCATACCAATAACAGCCAGTAGATGGCTGAAGCCATCTACTGGCTTGTTGTAACCTAATTTCACATTTTATCACAATATATACATTTCAATATATTTTTAGATATCAAACTATTTGTCATATTTTAGCATTTTAAAATTGATTTGACGTTTTTGCAGTTAATGTCATTATACTCGCAATCAAACCTGACCATGGTGTTACAAAGAGAAGACAGCATTAATAAGAATAAGCATTTTTCTACCAGTAATTTATTTCAAACATAAAAATGTAATAATTAAAAGTAAATGCAAAATAATGTTAAGCATATTAAGATCAAGAAACAGAAATTAACTGTAAAATTCAGACCTAAGCATGTCAATAAGCAGAAATTCAATTAGAGTATGAAACAGAAGAATCTGGGTACATTTTAGCAATTTTTAAATGTATATATTATAAATGCAAGTAAGTGTGTGTGTGTGTGTGTGTGTGTGTGTGTGTGTGTGTGTGTGTGTGTGTGTGTGTGTGTGTGTGTGTGTGTGTGTGTGTGTGTGTGTGTCAGATATCAGCTGAAAATCAACAGATGACTTGTAATGACAACAATGATGAAAAGATGTCTGTAGAGCTCCACTTACTGATGACCTGTTCTGTGTGTGTTCTGCATTGTGAGTGTGTTATCGTCTCACACCTTCTTTTCTGAATGTGTGTGTGATTAGCATTGTGATGTGACTGGTTTTATTTGACACAAGTGGGTTTTGCACTGAGGATGTTTTAGAGTCTCACCCCGTAATTTCTATCTGTTTTTTTTTCTTTTATTGATTGGATTTGACAGATAACAAAAAATTGCTCTGTTTTTTGGTCTTTTCCATTTATTTTCAATGGTCAGTCAATTTTGACCGTGAATACCAAAGGTGTCTTTTTAAAAAAAAAAAAAATAATTTATGACCACTTAGCCTTATGGAATCAAGCCCAATTTTGTATTATTATTTATTTTCTTTCTTAATTTGCATGTTCAAATGGCAAGTGGAGGAAAAGTCACCAACTCTTGTGCTGCTCAGATAAAGGAAACTGAACTCCTGTGCAGTGATATGGTGAACATGTGTTTTTAACCAAATAGCATTCAGTTTCGCACCTACAGTAGATAGTCAACTAATGACAATATGATCTGTATTGCCGCAGGCAGTACCGCTGCATTAACCCCGTGAATTCTCGCACGTGATTAATTCGCATAATCAACACCAGGTGGCGCAAAGGGACACTTATTGCACCATCGTGTGAAGAACGTGAAAGTTATTATGATTATCACTGTTAATTTCGTATTTATTGTATTTTTACATTTGATGTGTAGGAGATCTAACAATGAAAAATTAATGGCAGCATTAAAGTTATAGATAGCTCATGAATTTACCATCGGCATATAGAAGAACATGCTAGAATGTCTGGTTGAGTACCATCTGTATATAATATAAGTTTTATAATACAGATTAAAAAAGTCTTGTGTTTCAGTCTTACAATATTTTAGCACTATGTATAGGCTACAATATACATGCATATTAAAATCAGTCAAATCGTTCAAATGATTGTTTAAAAGATGCAATGAGCGTTTATGAAGCATAATGACTGCTAACAGGGCCACAGCATGCGATCTGGGTGCTGCAAACAGATGCAACCTAAATAATGACTCCATCAGGAATCTGTTTCCTAAAATAATTATGACTCTCAATGGATCAGTTGCCTTCCTGCCTGATGATACCATATGATGGGGGACACTGGGGTTGGCTGCCACCATTTTCATTCTTTGTTCAGTTTCTCTGATGAAGCATTCTGATAACCCAAATGAACGATTGAAAGGAATGTTCACTCAAAAGGAGATGATAGGCAGAATGTTAATTGTATCATATTTCCATACAATAAAAGTAAATAGTATGAAGAAAGTCATACAGGTGTAGAACAACAAAAAGTATTTCCTAAATATTTTAATATCATGAAAAAATAAATGAAGTGCAACATCGGGATTGCATGGCATGTTAAAAGACTAACTTTGCACTGATATAATTTGTAAGAATAATATTATTTTATAATCAAGGTGCTAAAAAATTCCAAAACAAACGTGGAGATGGATTTAAAATGAGTAAACTGTACTTTTGAAATTCCTTACACTGTTTGTCTGCTGTTATAATCCTTAAAAGTTCCTCCATTTCAGCATGAAATACAATGAATAAACAGCAGATGGCACTATGTTCACAGAGTGAGACATTTTCCTCTCATTGCTTTAAGACCACAAGACATACTCATTTCCCGTTTCCTAATAGCACAAACTATTACAATATGGTGATATTGTTCAAATATAATAGTTCAAATACATTTATCTTGTCCTCCACTGAACCATACATTCAATTAAGTAAGATTCTTGTGAAATAAATAATAATAATAATAAATTCAGTATGTAAGAGTTATGTGGATGATTTAAATTGCACAATTAAATATAGTTGAATAGGATTCGCATCCCTCATATGCCCTGAGTAAAATATTTTTTTTTAATGGACTAGATTTTTTTAAGGTAAGTGCTTAACTTAATTTGAGATATATATTTTAAGGAAATAGCCAATATTTTGGGGGACCTTAATATCCTTTAAATCATTTTCTTCCTACATACAGTACATACAATAAAAATGAATGTTTTCTGCTTGTTGAATTTAGTTACTTAAAATGAGTTATAGGATTAGTTCACCCAAAAATTAAAATTAAGTATTTGTTTACTCATTGTTATAACCCCCATACTACTGTCTTACTTTTTCTTAACACAAACGGAGTTATTGAGAAAAATATTTGTGCTCAGTGGTGTCATACAATGGCAGTTTATGGTGACCACCAATCTATCGCTCGCTTGTTTTCATTTTCGGCATCGCACAGGTAACTCTGCCCGTTGTGAACTGGCACCGCTCCAAAGACGTTCTCATTACAGTATATTAAAGCCATCATCAGTTTAAAAACTACTTGATTTTGGCTGAGAATGTTGCACCTACCAAAGTTTTTTGCTGAAGTCTCACAAATACTCACCAGTTCAGAATGGAGAAGAGATAACAGACATTCCTGCCTACTCCATCTCTTTCTGTTTAATAGAGGACTCTGGTTTAAAAAAGTAAGGCTGGGCATAGAAATGTATCAATTCTTCATCTACAAACTCTTCAGACATGTTTAGTAATTTCTGTTCTCTGTTTTTATGTGCAGCTGTGTTGTGTTCTGTTGTCGCTTTTGTTGTGGATAACATGTTTTTAAATAAACAAAAAAAGTTTTCGTTTGAACGCCCCAATGTCGCGAGGGGGCTGCGTGAACTGTTGCTCTCATGCCCTATCATAAAAGTGCAACAAAAAAAAAGCAGCAGAGGTAGTCTAAGTTACATTGCCTCAACATTATTAAACTTCTGACTTTGACAAATTGTCAAAAAAAATAGTTCTCTTACGAGAGGTTCTCTCGTATTGCGTAAGCTAGCTTACGCTACGGGAAAGATTCATCTTTTCTGAGATATTGAAGCCAAAAAATTATCCATAATTTTTGTATCCATTGTCAACGCAGTGCGGCAGCTGCAGACCTTGAGCGGGCTAGCTAGCGAGCTCATAGGTTGCTCTGCGGCAACTGCTGCAGCCTATAGACGAGCTTGGGCGAACTCGCGATCAAATGAGAGGCGTCCGCGCACACTGCAACAAAGCCCGCCAAAATGGGCGTGACTAGAGTGCATATAAGCGTAGTTCGTGAGGCTGGAACCCTGATTTTCATCTCTTCAGCGAAGCTCTTCGCGATCTCTGAACTGGAAGCCGTCGCCGCTCGAGGGGCATCAAGCAAGCGTGGACAGCGCCGAAGAAGCCGGCCGTCTTCGCCACCTTCAGCCGCCCTGCGAGCTACGCCATCCGGCGACGTATCCTTTTTAAAGCAAGCTAGTTCTTATGAACTTCACAAAAGAGTACGAAGCGTCTTTTTAAAGACGCCTCGCTCCACTTGCGCCTCATGCCGCGCTCTTTCAGCACCGGAGACCGCCACGCCATCTGGCGCTCTCTGCCTGGGACTGGGGCATGCAGAGCTCACCGCTGAAGGCGGATGCGATCTCTGCGAGGAGCTTCCGATGTCGACCCTGCAGGCTCGACTCGAGCGCCAGGACCGAGCCGCCGCCGCCTTCCATTCAGCCGCGCAGTAAAAAGCGCCGCCTCAAAGGCTGCCGGAACCAGTGGTAGAAGCGATTGCCTCGCCGAGCCCCTCCCTCGAAAGCATCGCTTTCACCCTCCCCGCCCACCCGGACGCCAGCAGTTGCCGCCGAGCGGCTGCTCTGCTGCCATCTCGGACTGAAGAAGCGGAGGATAAGGGCTGTTCCATCATGGCTTCGACAGCGAGGAGTGGTCAGGCTCACACGCCTCCTCCTCGCCCAGGAATCCAGCAGGACCCGCGCCGAGTCGGCGGGGAACTAACGCCTCCTCACACAGGCCGCCGACCGCCTCGGGCTCGAAAGTGGTCACCGCCCCTGAGCAGGCTCCCAACAGACTCCACGCCAGACCTTTGCCCGCCCGCCGAGATGGCGGTCTAAGCTGGTGCTCCCGCCTAAGGCCTGCAGAACTACTTCCGCCTGTGTTGGCCGCTCTATACCGCCGCCGCCAAGCCGCATCTGCTCTGCATTCCATGGCCGCCTAACAGACAGAGGCTGTTTCAGATCTGACTAGCCGACTTGGGAGAAGCTGAACGCACTACGCCGCTCTCTCTGTCCGGTCTCTTCGGTTCCGCGGTGAGTGGCATTGTTGACCGCTCGAGCTCAAGCCATGAATCTCTTTCTGCCTCGCCGCTAGTCTCTGCAGGCCTCCACGTGACCAGCCTCCTGCACGCAGCCTCTTCACAGCCCCAGCTCAACAAGCCAGACTTCTCAGCGTCGACAGGGCGGCCGCCTCGATCAGCGCTCAGACAGCCGCCGCAGACCGCCGCCTCTGCGGGCCTCGCCTAAGATTGTACTGAAACCTGAGCAACCGAAGTCCTCCTAGCGTTGTTGAGAAAATGACGGCTCAGTCCCGCCACGGCTGGACCACCGTCAAAGCTTTGCCCCTGTCAGTCCCCTTCTCTCAGGCTACTGCAGTGGTGGATTCAGCAGCCAACAAGCCGGGTGATACTACCCGCTTGCTCAGCACTCAAACGCCGCTTTCACGGCGACCCAAAGAAATCTTGTAAAGAGTAAACATGCCTTATGTGTAGAAAATGTGCCCACAATCCAGTGCTCACCCCTACACACAAGCATTACACATCCCGTGTCCCTATCAGAGCACACTCACATAAGCGGTTACGACCCGCCGAGTGTTAGAGTTAATAAACGCGCCCACGAGCCCGCGCGCTGCCTCTCCTCTGCCCGCTCTGTCACACGGCCAGCTGTATGTAAGTCCCAGACGCCTCTGTCAGTCCCCTTCTCTCAGGCTACTGCAGTGGTGGATTCAGCAGCCAACAAGCCGGTGATATTACCCGCTTGCTCTGCACTCAAACGCCGCTTCCACGGCGACTCAAAATAAAGCCTTATGTGTAGAAAATGTGCCCACAATTCAGTGTTCACCCCTACACACAAGCATTACACGTCCCGTGTCCCTATCAGAGCACACTCACATAAAGCGGTTACGACCCGCCGAGTGTTAGGGTTAATAAACGCACCCACCTAATCCGCGCGCGCGTCCATTCTCTGGCCGCTCTGTCACACTGACCAGCCTTATGTGTAGAAAATGTGCCCACAATCTAGTGTTCACCTCTACACACAAGCATTACACGCCCGTGTCCCCATCAGAGCACACTCAAAAGCTGTTACGTAACCACTCGAGTGTTAGAGTCAATAAATGCGCCACGAATACGCGCGTGCTACCATTCTCTGCCCGCTTCTGTCACACGGCCAGCAAACACTTCTCTGTATGTAAGTCCCGCGTTCGTGGCTATGCTTGCGCATCACTTAACAGACGTGACTCTTTCCCCATTCACCTCAATCGGAAGTCACTCACAGAACAGCTCTGTCCATGCTGTCTCGCGAAGCAGTCCAGCATAAGCACAGTAAGCGTGCCACACATTCTGTTCAGCTGCTGTAGCGGCAATCAGAGCGATTTGGCCATTCACCCTCTAACATTACGCTTCAAAGCGTGGGAAGATATTCCAGGGATATCCGAATGGGTGTTAAGCACAATAAAACAGGGCTATTTGCTACAGTTCGATCGCCGCCCTCCTTGCTTCAGAGCTGCTCGAACTACTTTGAACACGGAAGCAGCGTGCATGCTTCGCTCAGAAATAGCAAACCTTCTGTGCAAAAGGGCCATAGAGAGAGTGCCGTCCCCTGAGCTGAAGTCGGGGTTTTACAGCCGCTATTTTCTTGTCCCCAAGAAAGACGGCGGCCTCAGACCAATATTAGATCTCAGGGTTTTGAACAAAGCGCTTGCAAAAGACCGCTCAAAATGCTTACAACCAGCAAACTCCTCGCGATGTGCGCCAGGGGACTGGTTTATTTCTCTCGATCTGAAAAATGCATACTTTCAGATTCAGATAAATCCCCGTCACAGGCCATTCTTGAGATTCGCCTCGACGGCCAGGTTTATCAATACACCGCCCTTCCGCTCGCCTGTCCTTAGCACCTCGCACTTTCACGAAGTGCATGGACGTGGCGCCGCGACTCCCTGCGGAGTCAGGGTTTGCGAATTCTGAACTATTTGGACGATCGGCTGATTTTGGCACAATCACATACGGAGCTTCTGTCTCACAGGACAGTTCTCCTCAGTCATCTGAACAGTTTGGGCCTTGCAGTCAATTGGACCAAGAGCTCACTACAGCCCAGTCAGGCAATTTCCTTCCTTGGAATAGAACTAGACTCAGTGGCAATGACGGCTCGCTTATCTACACAGCTAGGCCGCGGTGCAGCTGACTAGTCAGCGTCATTTCAGATGAACAGCCTCACACCTCTGAAGAAATTTCAGAGAGTGCTAGGCTACATGGCCTCAGCCGCAGCAGTACTTCAGCTGGGTTTACTGCACATGCTCCGCTTCAGCATTGGCTAAACACCCGCTGCTCGCCGGGCTTGGGCCACAGGCCGCCAGCCCATCAAGGTGACTCAGACCTGTATTTCAGCTCTGCAGCCCTGGACAGTGGCCGAATGGTATCAGCGGGAGTGACAATGGGAGCTGTATCTCGCCGAAAGTCATCTCGACAGACGCCGCCCAACACGGGTTGGGGCGCGGTCCGCGCAGGGCTCTCCGGTTTTCGCCTATGGTCAGTTCAGGAAAAGCTCCTTCACATAAATTGTCTGGAAATGATAGCGGTCGAGCACGCCGCGGCGCTTTCTCCCGGTCATTCAGGGTCACCACGCCCTGGTCCGCTCGACAACAGATCTGTGGTATCCTACCTAAACCGCCAGGGCGGTGACAGATCCAGGAACCTCTTCCATCTGACCTAAACGCATACTGAGTTGGTCCCAGTGCCACCTGCGCCGCTGAGGGCGACGCACGTGCCAGGCCACCTGAACGACGGCCCGACAGACTGTCCAGAGACAATATTCCCCAGGGAATGGTCCCTGCACGCCAAACAGTCCAGACGTTATGGCACCTATTCGGCAGAGCGGAGATAGACCTCTTTAGCGCCCAAAGAGAACTCTCACTGCCCAATATTTTTCTCGAAGCGAGGACGCGCTGGCCCAGGACTGGCCCAGACGCTCGCTACGCCTTCCCTCCCGCCTCGCTATTGCCACAGGTAATGCAGAGGATCAGGGAAACGGCCACTCGGTGCTCCTCATAGCCCCACGCTGGGAGAATCAGACATGGTTCCCGAGCTTACGCAGCTGTCACTGACAGCCGCGGCCCATCCCAGTGAGAGCAGATTTCTCTCTCAAGCTCAGCGGCACAATCTGGCATCCCCACCCAGAGCGCTGGGCTGCATGCGTGAGTGATCAACGACCACCCGTCGCTCTGCCAGAAGGAGTAATAAACACCATCATACACGCTTAGAGCCCCTTCCACGAGAAGACTCTATGCGCCAAAATGGTCTGTGTTCTCAAAATGGTGCACCGACAGAGACCTGGACCCGCTGGACATGTGGGGTGTCGTCGCTGCTCAGATTTCTACAAGAGCTGCTGGATAAGGGCAGATCCCCATCCACGCCAAAGTGGATGTGGCGGCCGCTGCGGCGCTCGCTGAACCCCTGCACGGCCAGTCATGGGGTAAAAACTAGCTGGTCATCCGCTTCCTCAGGGGAGCTAGAAGGATGAACCCCCCCGCTTCCATCGGTTCCTATCTGGGATCTTTCTATAGTTCTCGAAACTATGAAAGCCCCCTTTCGAACCACTTCAATCCGCGGATTTGAAATACCTTTCACTCAAAACCGCTTTTCTGACTGCCCTGTCATCAGTCAAACGCGTGGGAGACCTTCACGCTGTCTGTCAGCGCCATGCGGTCTTGAGTTTGGACCAAGTGACTCCAAGGTCATTTTAAAGCCTAGACACGGCTATGTTCCCAAGGTGATCGGTACTCCTTTCAGAGCACAGGTCATTTCCTATCGGCGCTGCCAGCACCGATAGCTGAACGCGACGCCAATCTCCTTTGCCCGGTCAGAGCACTGAGATTGTATACTGCGCGCCCGCCGCTCAGACGCTCTGAGCAGCTTGCTTCGCTCGAGGGCGCACCAAAGGTCTCGCCACCGAAACAGACACTATCTAGATGGATAGTGGACGCTATTGCTGCTGCATACGCGCCAAAGATCTGCCATGCCCGCTGGGCATTAGGGCTCACTCCACTAGAGGCATGGCATCCTCGTGGGCATGGTCCAGCTGGATTTCCATTCACGACATATGTGTGGCAGCGGGATGGACTTCCCTCCACCTTTGTCAGATTTTACAATATGGAAGTGCCCGCTCTGCAGGCAAAACTACTAGCGGTTTAATACGCTACAGCTCCTGGTGAGCTGCACTGATGGGACACATTCCACACAGACCGGCACCGCCGCTCTGTCGCTCCTTCCCACTATGTGCTTATGTATTACACAATCAATGACCCGCATTCTTGCCGGCCAAATATTATTTCCCCACTCATAAGGGCTCCCCGGTCCCCCTTAATTCCCTGGGGCTCATACAGTGGATGCTTGAGCACGACGGCGCTGACAATGGGTTCCCGTGAGCGTAAGCTAGCTTACGCAATACGAGAGAACCTCTCGTGAAGAGAACGTATCAGTTACCTAACGTAACCTCGGTTCTCTCTAGATGAGGGAACGAGTATTGCGTGAGCCGGCCGTGCTCGCGCTACGCTGCTTACTTTTCGCTTCAGTCAATGAAAACCAGGGTTCCAGCCTACGTAACTACGCTTATATGCACTCTAGTCACGCCCATTTTGGCGGGCTTTGTTGCAGTGAGCGCCGGACGCCTCTCATTGGATGCGAGTTCGCCCAAGCTCGTCTATAGGCTGCAGCAGTTGCCGCGAGAGCAACCTATGAGCTCGCTAGCTAGCCCGCTCAAGGTCTGCAGCTGCCGCACTGCGTTGACAATGGATACAAAAATTATGGATAATTTTTTGGCTTCAATATCTCAGAAAAGATGAATCTTTCCCGTAGCGTAAGCTAGCTTACGCAATACTCGTTCCCTCATCTAGAGAGAACCGAGGTTACGTTAGGTAACCGATACGTTTTACATTATACGAATTTCAATGAATGTTTAGAATTTTTGAGTTTACAAGAGGACTTATATAATTTATTCTCATTAACTCAGTACTCTCCATCGTCTAAAATGTGCAGGACAGAGAATAATTAGATTTTTGCAAATTCTGTTCTTGTAGATAATCATCGAGCTATAATCTTGGTGGAATCAAAGGGACCATTTTCCCCCCAGTTTGGTATGCCCAATTCCCAATGCGCTCTAAGTCCTTGTGGTGGCGTAGTGGCGCCTCAGTCTAGGTGGCAGAGAAAGAATGTCAGTGCCTCTGCATCTGAGACCATCAATCCGTACATTTTATCACGTGGCTTGTTAAGTGCGTTACCGTGGAGACAGTGCATGTGGAGACTTCATGCTATTCTCTGTGGCATCCACACACCCCACACCCCACTGTGAGCGAGACCCACATTATAGCTACCACAAGAAGGTTAACCCAATGTGACTCTACCCACCCTAGCAACCGGGCCAATTGGTTGCTTAGGAAGCCTGACTGGAGTCACTCATCACGCCCTGGATTTTAACTTGTGACTCTAGGTGTGGTAGTCAGCATCTTTACTCACAGAGCTACACAGTATTATTATTACACAGAGCTACAATAGTATTCTCTTATTCAGGGACTTCATTTGTCAAGCACACATTTGACCTTACTGAATGTATCTCAATTTGTAAACCACATATCTGTAGTGGCCAGCAGTTATCAGCCTGCAGCTCTCACTGAAACTAAGCATGGTTGAGACTGGTCAGTACCTGGATGGGAGACGTCCTTGGGAAAATCAGGTGTTAGTGAGGCCAGCAGAGGGTGCTCATTCTGTTGCCTGAATGTGTCTTAACGCCCCCGTATAGTGTTGAGGACTGAAGGCACTGACTGTTATTTGTGTTCTTATTCTTGCCTAATACTAAAGAACTGCCAGTGATTTTGGTTATTTTTCAGCCAGTGTGGGGTTGTACAGCAGTTTTGATATAGTTAGCATTGTTTTAAAATGAACAATTGTATTATATGAACTACTCACTCTGTTTCTGTCTCATATATATAGGCATTTATGGAATTTGAAATGTACACTTTAATGTTTTATACATTGAATGAAAACACTGTACCACATACTGAGAGGTTGTGTAAAGGTTACTGTTTGGCTGTCTCATGTACATCACATTCAATTTAATTGGTTTGAAACTGGTATTAATGGAGCTCACAAGTTTATATAATTCACTTGTTTGTGCAGTATCTTGAGGATCAAAGTAAGTTATATTTCATATTTTAAAACAATTATGTGAATGACACAATTTTACAGAGATGAAAATACAGTTAATGTGTGAAGTACTGAAAATCAAATAATGTGGATAAATTTATACCCAAAAATTATCCAGTGATTATTTTAAATATTGAAAGTTACAGTTCTGAGGATTTGTGTCTGTTTATTAAAGAAATGAACAAAATACTTATTTTTAAATTAGAACCGTAACAGATAAAATTGGGCATGTTTTTTAAATTTTTTGTCACGCCCCCTTTGAAACTCGAAAAACATTTGCGCCCTCCTTCACGCTATAATCTAATTGAAAAATGATCGACTTTTTTGTTTTTTATTCTTTTCTTTTATATATTTATTGAATAAACTTTCTAAAAGCATTTCCTTAAGTTTTCACTGTTTTGCTGATAAAAAAAAAAAAGTTACATTCTTCATTTAAAATATATATATATTTTAACAGGATAAAATATATAAAATATACCTTTTGTGTAATATAAATAAAAATATTTTTTAATAGGATTAATATACTAAAAAGTGAATGTACTTGCAGAAGCAATGTTTATTTTTCACAGCTCACAAAAAAAAATCTTCATTTACTCACCCTCGACATTCCAAATCACTGTGACATTTTACATCTTTGAATCACAAGATTTAGGGATGATAGGATGGTGACTGGGGCTGTGAAGATCCAAAAGAACATAAAAGCACCATAAAATTAATCCATATTACTTGTTTGGTATATGTGTTGTGTTAGGCACACACACACACACACACACACACACATCTATATATATATATATATAAATGAATCAAAAGCCAAAGATTGCACACACCTAGCGCTGTTCTTTATCTGCACATATTATGCACATATGCACATATAAATAAATCCAGAGAACATTTAAATTGTTTTTCAGAAATATCTGCGTTTTCATATTGTAGTTTATATTGTGCAATTTAAACATATCCTTAATGAATGTGTGATTTATCAAAATGTCATAAGATAGTGGAGGTATGGCATTAACTGTACGTTACTCAAACCAGAAAAAACATCCTTTATAAAGGGTGTGTGGATCTGACCCTAATAGTGTTAAAATGGGTTCATGGATGTATTTTATTGCTCCTTTGGGAGCTGTTGGTTATACTCTTGATGGAGGAGTAGCAATTTAGAGCACATAAGAGATTGTGAACTGTCCCTTTGGAGCAATATTCACTGATACGCACTGCAACAGTGCTGAGATGCAATTATGTAATAGCTCAGACAGGCATCAATCACAGAGCAGGTCAGTTGTCAAAATCCTGCTCAAGTTCTTGCACAAAAACCATTAAAGAACAAAAAAGATTTTTTAGGAGAATGTACCGTATGACAATATAGGTTCACCATTATTTGAAACATGATGTATTTAGTTTACAATTTCTATGCCCAATATCAGTACAGCCATCAAAATGTATTGTATAATGTCAAAGTGGGGGAAAAAAAATCCACATTTTACGAAATTCCAAATCATGAATAGACAATAAATGGTAAATGGTCTGCACTTATATAGCACCCTTTGTCACCTTAGTGGTATTCAAAGCGCTTTACACTGAGTCCCATTCACCCATTCACACCAATGATGGCAGAGCTGCCATGCAAGGCACTAGCCTGGCATTGGGAGCAACTTGAGGTTCAGTGTTTTACCCAAGGACACTTCGGCATGTGGAGTCATGTGGGCCAGGAATCGAACCGCCAAGTTTTCTCTGAAAACGTACCTGTTTCACAAGGAAATGTCACATTACGGAAGTAACTTGACAATTACTGTTTGCAAACAGTAATTCATACTGAATTTAAAGCTGAACTGTGTAAAACAGAACTGAAAAACGTATCTTATTTGGCTGTTTTCAAACAAGTTTTACAAACACTTCCCCCATTTGCCAGTGTTCAGTCCAATAGGTTGTCCCGACCCAAACTCATGCCAATTGGCTGAGCCAGAAGTTGTCTGACTTCTCAACCACTCCGAAGGTGTTTTGATTGTGCTATAGAACCTCTGCACATTAAGCCAGTATATAGTACTCTAGGAGTAACATGTTTTAACAAAAAGTATTTATATAAGTATAGCTTTAAGTGTGCACACCTAAATGACCTCTAAAGTAACTAACTGACTGTTTAAACTCAAATATAATTTTTGGATAGGATTTAAGCAACTGGTGTATTTGCATGATTTCGGATGAAATACACATTTGTTCTGGGGGCATCTTTGCTCTGTGTAATTCCGAGACACAATGAACATTCCCAGCAGGCCGCAGACAAGATGCTTGAAATATGCCAACCAGGCCAAGGATATCAGAACAATTCAAAGGCACTGAATATAGACATTGAAACATTGAAAAAGTCAGACAATGCAGAACCACTGTGCATCTGCCCAGGACTGGTCATCCTCCAAAATTGAATGTCTGGGTAAGATGAGGCCAAGAGCCAATTTTAAGAAGTTTCAGGCCCCCCTGATGGTGATGAGACAGTGTGGATAAGACAACAATAGCACTCACACTTCATAAATCTGGCCTGTATGGAAGTGTAGCAGAGCCTTTATTGAAACAATCTCATATCAGCTCTCAGCTGGAGTTGGCCCAGAAGAATGTGAAAGACTCAGCAATTTGGAGGAAGATTTTAGTCTGATACAAGCAGTAAAAACCAGTGCCACTGAGAATTGCTCTGACAACGCCATCCGTACAGTGAAGCATGCTGTGAGTAGCATTGTGATTTGGGAATGCGTCTCTGTGTTAGATGCATACTGATTCATTTGGCCCCTTCACCCTCATACACTTTACTAAAAACTAGTAAAACCAATTATTTGTGTTGATGTGTGGCGAAAATTAAACATAAGGGTTCCATACCATTATGCAATAAAATGTGTAACTCTTCAAGAAAGTGAATACTGCTTGTAATAGTTATAATTTGACTAAAACTGGGGGTACTTCTGCAGTACTGTAGACACATTGTAATGTAATTTACACTATACAAACAACAAGTAAATCGTACAATAATATACTGTAAGTTATTAAATGTTATGCATTGGCATTTTTGCATTTGGCAGGCTTAGGTCACGTACACGCTAATACGTTTTCGTTTGGAGGTGGATCTTTTTCTCTACATTTTGGCCTTCCGTCTACACTGAGATGACGTTTTTGTCCACCAAGTTTTTAGAAAACACTCTCCCAAGTGGATACATTTGAAAATGCAGTATTAGCGTTGCAGTGTGAACAGGGAAAACTGCGATTTCTGAAACTGATTACATATGTGTTGTCTTGTAACAAAGTCATGTGATATATTTAACCCAAAATAATCAAAATGGTGGGCCATGTAGTAGCGGCATCGTTGTGTTTGAAATTCACTTTGATAGTGTTGTTAAAGATAAATGTTACTTTGTAAAACCTTCACATTGCATTCCTTCAAAGACGACGGGAAATGTTAGCGCAGCGTAGTTCTAGTGGGGAGACTAGCAGCTGTACCTCATCGCACCATTAGCTGGGTAATTCCTAGCCAATCACATGTAAGCCATTGCTTTATAAGTCTGCACACAATCTAGCACATTGCTGTTTCAGTGCGCTAACACGGCATCCTCCACCACCCCACCACCACCAGTTGAGTCCCGTCCAATTCGGGGGTAGGATGAAAATCTTTTGGAAAACACTTGTAGACTTACAGTTCATTGCAATTATCAATTTGTGTGTTCCCTGGGAATGGAACCCATGACCTTGCCGTCGTTAGAGCAGTGCTTCCATTTGAGCTACAGGAACAAATGGCTTTCAACCGAGGGGTTGCAACTTGTGACCCCAAAATGCAGAGGAGAATAAAAACAATCAACCTTGTCTCACAGAATCACGTTACTTTACCAACATTTTTGCAAATTGATTTTACATGGCTTGTTGTATATATGATGGCAGTTTCCTGGTGAAATAAACACTAGAGGCGCAATGCATTTTATTCCCTTTGATACAAATCATGATTAAAATGGCATATTATCAGTTCATTAAAACATACTTTTTGCACTGTTCCTCAAACAATGCTATCTTATGACATCTTAAATCTTTTACTTTAGTGCATGACATGTAAGGTGATATGTTTTAATGTTTGTATTACTTAATCAACTACGTTTATAAGCTTGTAAGAACATGATTGATTGCATGGTAGCTCACGACGCATGGGGCGGGTACGAGTCCCACAAAACATGTCATAAGCTGGGTTTCCATCTTACTAAAATTTTGGGATATTGAATAAAAAATGCTGAATGTCACACCAAGATGCAAAAAAAAACCACATGCTCGCTTGAGGTGGATACATTTTAATTTGATACGAAGAAATGCCCATAAACTACAAATGAAACACATTTACTGAATATATTCTTATAGAATTTATATATGAAAATAGATAACCAACAAGCCTTGTGCATACATAATATACTAAGAAAATATCATAAAAATCATTGCATAGCATCTGAAATGATACTCTGGTTATTATGAATTTCCAAAGCCTGTCATCAAAATGATTGGCTACATTTCCCTCCAAAAACTATCTGGCATGCTTTTGCCACTGAACGCTAGCAACATGAAGTTCATCAAAGCCTTTTTGTTTGCATGCTCTTAACCACAAATAATCAGTGATATTTTAATCAAAGAGCCACAGTGGCTTCAACTTCCATTTTCATTTCTATTTTATGGCAATTACCCCAGAAGTTAAACATATAGGATGGAAACGCTGCTTTATTCGCAAATAGTTTTGCAATATTCCAAAATCCTGCATAAATTATATTTGTAACTGTTAATGACACTATCCCTAAGGTTTAGGTCCAAGGTTTAGGGTAGTGAGGTAGGTTGTGTTGATTTGAAACTCGATAGAGCATTAATCCTTAAAACCTCATGTGTTTGTCAAAAAAATGTAACTCGCTTTTAGCGCTACACGGTGGATATTTCGCCTCGGAACTGATGCAATATGTGTAATGAACCACATAACATCATTTTGAAAAAAACGTCACCCCAATTCTGTAATTTTCATGAGATCAGGCTAAAAGGAATGCTTAATTCAAAGAGCAAAATACAATAGCTGTGTCCCAGATGACGCACCATAGACTTGCACATACAATATACACTATGCACGTTCAAAGTGTAGTATTGTCCCAAACTGAACACGTAACTTTTTTATATACTACACAGAAGCGTTCACGGTTAACACTTGATGGAAGTGACGTTTCAAACGTACGTGATGTGTTGCCACTCAGTTTAACACTTATATCTAAAACAATTAACTTATTCACACAAAATATGAGTGATGGTAAAGCATTCAACTCACATTTGTGCTGTCTTCACTGAAGTTTCACTAGTTACCACATTCTCCATTATTGACAATTGTTTTGTCAGATCAGCATCGCAACAACTCTGCCCCTTCCGTTTCGTATGGCAAGCCGCAATCGCTGAGTGCATGAAGAGTCCAACATCCACACTTCATTTTGATGGCTGAAGAAGTGCATCATCTGCATACTCATGGGACACTTCTTTTTGTTGTATTTTCAGTGTGAACACACTACTCGCACTCCTTACACTTCAAAATGGTGTAGAATAATACAGAAGCGTACAGTATTGGACGCACCTAATAAAACATACACTCACAGAGCACTTCATTAGGATTGTGATTATCTAATCAGCCAATATTGTGGCAGCAGTGCATAAAATCATGCATATACAGGTCATGAGCTTCAGTTAATGAAGTTTCACATCTACCATCAGAATGGGAAAAAATGTGAACTCAGTGATTTCGACAATGGAATAATTGTTGGTCCCAGACGGGCTGGTTCGAGTATTTCTGTAACTGCTGATCTCCTGGGATTTTCATGCACAACAGTCACTAGAGTTGGTGGCAAAAAAATAACCATCCAGTGAGTATCAGTTCAGTGGATGAAAATACCTTGTTGATGAGAGGTCAATGAAGAATGGCCAGACTTGTTCGAGGACAGAAAGGCTACGGTAACTCAGATAACCACTCTGTACAATTATAGTGAGCAGAATAGCATCTCAGAATGTACAACACATTGAACCTTGAGGCAGATGGGCTACAACAGCAGAAGACCATGTCAGTCACTTTATTAGGACCATAGTGTTCCTAATAAAGTGCTCAGTATGTGTATAATTGTGCATAGTTGCATGAGGAGAAAACACTCAATTCAAAGTTTACAGTATGTTGGTGCAAATGTATTTGTCTCTTGGTAGAAGCAAACTAAATTACACAGATATCAACATACGTCATTATATTAAACAGGATTGGAACTGTGTTGAGTTGCAACATGCTACATGAAACAAAGAGAAATTTCAAAAATTCAGGTGAAATCCAAGCTATGAGGAAAAAATTAATTCATATTATTGCTTGCAAAACTACATTAATCAATTATCTGGCCCTTTAAAATGAACTTAAGTTTCACAGTTTGAGTCAATGTCTCTTTGATTGTCCAACTGATCAGTCATTATCGGTTGCAAGCAGTTAGTTCAGCTCTTTGAATCTCTACATGTGATTCGGTGCTGTGGCTGACATAAGGAGCTACACACTTACTTGTTAATGCAGAGGCTGCTCTGTAATTCTCTTTGTAAAGGCATCTCTCGAGCTTGCAGTCTATGGGCTGAGCAAGCGTATGAGGATTTTACACAAGGGAGGCAGTCGGAACGTTAAGGTATTAGCATCAAAGCTGTTTGCCTGTGCATGGATCACAAAGGCATTAGCCTATATGAGCATAGAAGAAGAATACAGACTACAGAACAGCATAACAGATCAAGGCATATTGTACAACAGTTGTTGCCCTCCTTTCCTCTCCTCTGTTGCCGAATAATCTAAACTCTGAAGATTAATTAAAGATCTGACAGATAAGAAGCTAATTTACAAAGATTTTAGTATCTGACAAATTGAGCTTTAACTTGTGATAATAATCGTCAACAAAAACGAAATGAAAATATTATGATATGTTAAGTTTGTTGCCTGAACACAATTGGAAAAACTGAAACTAAAAACATATTACATGACTCCAAATGATATTGGTTAATGCTTTAACTTTTGGCAGCCCTAAAATGCTGAAATTAAAATAGAAAATGAATGTACTAATGAAACTAATACTAACAGTCATAGAGTGAAAACAAACAAACACTTATCTAAATTAAAAGGACAAACTGAAAATAAAATAGAGATGAGTACTAAATAAGAAAATGTAATGCTATAACTCTGGTAAGTGGCCAACCTCTCAACATGATCATGTTACAGACACAAACAGGAACAGACACTTGTAAGTATTTCTTTGGGCAGTTTTACACTTTCCGATTGTAGATTTACACAGATTTGCCTTGACTTATTATTGGATTTGTTGACTTTTGATTCTCTAAATCTGGGCAGTTATACGGACCTTTGGATTTGATTGTGGATTATCAGTAAACTTTCCAAATGGATCCCGACTATTTTCCTGAATCCAAGTTATTAAAATGTAATGTCTATCCGTTCAGTAATGAGGTTAATATGTTGCACAGCTGTAAACACCAGCTGAAACAATTAACCAATCCAGCTGTAAAGTGTTAAAGGTTTTCTGTTACATGGAGGAGAACTTCCCCTAACACCTAATTAATTATAGATTAAGCCTATTACTCCAACTGATGTAAATATCTCAATGGCACAACGTGAGGCTTAGTTATCATGTTTTATTTACTTCACTTATCAAACCCAAGTATTTTGCAACTCTTAGTCCAAGATTGCATTCATCGCATTGCTTCATGCTAGAAAAGAATTCCATATGCTAATTCCTTATGTAAGGCAAACTTCTAATTGAGAATTCGAAATCTTAAACTTTTTAAAACATATTCCAAGGAAATCCATTTTTATTTATTTTTTACAGCAAAATGGCTTAAACTGAGAGTTGTTTCTCACCAAAATATTTTTGGATGAACTACTCATTGAAACTCAATTATGTGTCATCAACAATATCTTTCTGGGAATTGATAAGATTATGCAAGTTATCTGACTATAGTAGGGCACACGCTGGAGGAAAGGCATTGTCGCATGAGGAAACTGTTATGTTTTTGTACCAGTGAACCCAAACTATCCAAGGGCCCAAACTGTCCAGGGAATAAGACAGAGAAAGATCTATTGCAACTTTGAATTACTTCACCAACACTCCTTTAGATTTGGCCATTAGGGACAGGAATGTTCAAGAAACCACAGCACCTATGGAACTAATTCCCCACACACATCATTAGTATTAGTTTACCCCTAAATTGCAGTTCATGACCCTGAAATTTCCAAGAAATATGGTGAATTAACTGGTTGGAGCCTCAGTGTTATGCTCTGTATCTCTCAACCAGTTAGAGTCCCTCAAGTACAGAGTTCCGCTTATAGTGTTCACCTAGATATTTTTTATCTAGAATAAAGATGTGGCTAAGGTATTGAGTAAAGCTGAAGCTTCTATATAATCCCTGAGACTGCAATTGATTTATTACACTACTCCAGCACAAGTTGGTTCTATTTTTTATTGATTCTTGTGTTGATATCCTAGAAGTGTATATGAATGACTGCTTTTATCACCACATATGGGCAATGTGAATACGAGATAATGCTGCCTGGCCGTGTGAATGCACCTTTAGTTCATGAGAAATCATAACCCAGTGATTCACCAATGATTGCAAACATATTTGTTATATAATCAAAAAGCTATGGAGAAACATGAAAAATGTAAGAAAGGCCCAGAAAACAGCTGCTAGATAATCACTTGTGTGTGAAAGCAGTGGACTCAAGGGACATTCAAGGGTAGCGTGAAGTAGGGCTACACGATTTGGGCAAAACTAAAATCAAACTGTGATTATTTTGACAAATAATCAGACTACCAACTAGCAAGTAATCCCTTTTGTCTCCAAATGAAATCATATTTTGCCAATGCTCTGCTGCCAAAAGGGTCACTGTTTAAAGGAAATCACACTTAAGTCCTCCCTAAAAGAACCAAATTTAGACCACTTTCAGTTTAATAAAAGTGAACTATGATCATGATTTTGGCTAAAACTGCATTAAACTCACAGATTTGAGCATGGTATCAATAATGAAACTAGACAACAGTTCTAAATGCTTTTAGACACATAGGATAAGCTTTAAGATAAACAATATTATTATTAGGTATTAGTGTGTTTGAATTGGATTGAAACAAAATTATTTGAATGGCAGAACTGGCAGAATGTCTATTTTTTGTTTTTTAGAAGCTGTTTTAGAATTTTGCCTGCTTTTTTTTTACATTAATATCCATATGTCCTTGAATCAAGATACAACTAAAACTTTTGGCATCACTCGGTGGATATTTCACCCTGTGTACACATGCCCATACAATCAACAGCACTTCCCACTTTGGTCACTGGGGCAGTGATTAGAATTTCAGTAAACACAGACCGATTTTCAGCAGCAGAACATTCAACCTACTATTTTCAGTAGACATGTTGCCAAAATCAGTCTGTTGGTTGAGAGGTTGAGTCATGTGCCTCCATAGGTTTAACCCACTTTAAGTGTGGCCTTTCTTGTCTTGGTATGGAAATCATTCAAGGACAAGAAGAAATGAATGGATAAGTGAGAGTTAAAAGTTCTAGGAAGTAGTTGTAATCTGCAGAGGTTTGCCTGACAGCAGAAGACTCCAGCTGATTCAAATCATTGCAGCACCCCAATATCAGCCTGGCCAATTAGTGTGACTTTCCATTTGACAGCTTTGTCTAAGACTTCCATCACAACAGTTAAGTCTGAGATTTACAAATGTTAAAAAAACAAAAAAACAGTAAATCCATTCTATCACCTATAGAACGTCATTTGATATCACCAGTGACAGTACAGCACTCTTTCTGTTGAAGTGGATGGCTCACCTCCTCCACTCTCTGGGGTCACCAGTTTAATAGACTTCGAGGGTTCTGGTCCAAAGGGTTTGACAGCTGAGATCCTTCCATGATTTCAGCTTTTCACCAATTGGTTATAGATTCTACCATAGTACGTGGGGGTTACTGAAGAATGTACATACATTATAAATAGTCTAGCTGCAAGCAAACCCTCAAATCTGTAACATATGGAAGGCAATTTAGTCTGGCAGCTTGCCTGCAGTTGCCTCCAAATTATTTGTCTGACTTATCATGGATTGACAACCCAAAATATTCAATGAGATTCATATCTTATATTAGCCATGTTGCACCATGTTTATGGTGTGTTGTTGGGGGTACTCACTATGTTCCAAACCTTAGTAAGCTACTAGAGGTACAGAGCTATTGTGTATTGATATAGTGTTAACAGTATGGTTTTATATAAAATAATTGGTTTCTAGTGGCTTATTGTCAGTGGGTCAATTTACTAGTATTGAACTAATTGCAAACAAAATCAACATGATCACAAACCTTGATATCGACTCTGACATCTGTAATATCAATTCAAATATTGACCTTTTCCTGTGGCACAACTGATAGCATGTTGTGTTAGTTGCCTTGAAGACCTGGGTTCTTGTCCTGCCTTCAAACCAGGAAGTAACCATGTTTGCATAATCAATGACACATGTGATTCAGAGGTTTTGTTTTCCCTCTAAGGTATTGACTCCACTGAGGATTAAGTTTAAGTTTGGGGGTTGCTGTATATAAATATGTATTCCTCTCCACTGTATTACATAATTTACAACTAAAAAAAACTCGCTTTACAACTTGCATTTGGCACACCTCTGTGGACATTTTACCAGCAAACTGGAGCTCACATGTGCCCATACATTCAACATCACTTCCAGCTTCGGCCACTGGGGGAAGTGGTTCTAATATTGGTAAGCACAGACTGAGTTTAGATGACGAACTTCAGACCTACTGTAGCTGAATTTACTGTGAAACCACTCTACAAATACAGCGTTGCTCAACTGGTAGTGCATGGTGCCAGCAATGCCAAGTTTGTGGGTTCTATTCCCAAGGAACCCATGGACATATAATAGTTATACCTTGAATGCACTATAAGTTGCTTTGGATAAAATGTATGTTTATCAGGGCTGCCATTCCGTTGATACATAGATAACCAAACTAAAATATGTGTGTCTAATAAAGTATAGTATTTATATTGCTGACACGAAAGAATTGTCTGCAGGAAAAGCAGAATATTCTGAATAGGCACCATAATTTGCAATCTGGTCGAATTGTGTCCTTTGAAAATTTGGACTCTGGGGTCTAGTCTGCCTTGATAAAACATCTACTTGTGTTCTTTAAAACAGTTCTAGTGTACATCAATGTTCATTAAAGTGAAATCTATTGAGAATAATGATCACTGGGGGTTTTTCTAACCATAGTGCTGTATATTTGTACACCCTGTGAGCTCAGAGTGTACTGTAACCAAAAGGGAAACTGCTGGATGATGGAAAATACATTTGTTTTTTCACCTTGAAGTGAAGACATACTTGAATGATAGTTTCCACATAATTAAATTAGTAAATAAGGATGTAACAGTTATTGACATTTCTGTTGCGCAAAGCTCCAAACACTTTATCTACCAAACTTGCAGAATAAATTGTATATTTTCTAAGCCAAAAGACATCACAATGTACCCATATGTTCCATGTGTGTCCATACAATTTCTACATCTACATCTAAGAATCCAAACTGGTAAAAGTGTTGATCTGATTAGCCAAATGATTTCAACTAGGCTGTCTGAAGTCTAATTTAATTTTTAATTTTCTTTATTTCACATTTGATCCTTTTTTCTCCTGTTTCTTTAATCTCAATAACTTGACTAATATATTTAACCACAAAACACTCAAAGTCAATGGGCATGGCCATGAAGTTTTGGTATTTACTGCAAGTATGCGCTAAATCTAGGCGCAAATGTGTTGATGAAATCATGTCCAATTGAAGGCGTTCTTCTCCAGTTATTGCACCGTGTGCGTCCTATTATATTTCTTGACAGGGAATGGAAAATATGGCATCCTATTCATAAGAAATTGGCAGTGTATATGTGGTTACCTGGGATAATGTCCCTGGCTCAAGGGTACAATGGTAATGGCTCTTGGGTCATCCTCTGTGAGCTTCAAACCTTCAACCTTTCAATGAGAAGCTCAGATTTATATATTTCCAGAAAATCATGGGTCCAAGAGACACCAAGTCGAATGTCAATAAAAAGGCATAACCTACTGCTGATGCTGTTACAGCCAAATGGTTTTGAATACATGATATCTGTTTTTTCTTTGAATCTGACTCAATGTTTGTGTAGATTGGACAACATTTGTAGAATCATTAGTGAATCATTACTGACATTTATCAGTTTTGCAGTGGTATACAGTATACCCTTTTCCTTACATTGAGGCCCAGTTTCCATCACAATGAATGTCAAATAAAAAAAATTAATATCCTGTGTAATAATGTAAATCTATACAGTAATAGTTTTAATTATGCCATTCTTTTGCCGTGGGTGACAAGGCACCATACTTTATTTTAAAGTAAGAAATTCTGTTCAAAAAGTAACAATCATAGTTTGGCTTAGCAGCATCTTTTCCAATGATTATTTGTCATTTGCACCAAATGAAATGAATGGCTTTTAATTTAGGTAAGTTCTTTTCAGCTTTTAATGACACTGAATGATATTCACATTCATGTACAGTATCAAGTGAACATAAGCTAGTAGACACTAGCACTAGCATAAATGCAGAGAGAAGTCTGATCTTGAGTAGTTGGGACTGGAACATTCTTCAGTCCAGGTTGGTACAGGTGAAAGCACAACATATCATGTTTTCATGTCCTCATGAACTGGTGCTCTTGCAATAAAGCAAATACAATTCATGCATTGATTATTACACAGTAAATATAACATGAGGCTTTTACATTTACTATGCTCATTTTGGCCTTTGTGGTGAGCAATTATGCAGACCATGCTGCAGAGTTTAAATTAAAACACAGTCCTTGAGAGTATAATGACAGTTTTAAATGTCATTAAATGTAGATGTTGTAATTTTCCCTTTGACAGAGATTTGCCATACGTATCTAAGTGGCATACATGATCGCATAAGTTATCTGGAGACGGGCAGGGCAGCCGCACTGGGGCCCACAGTCTATGGGGGCCCGTGATGACGGGGCCCTACCGTAAAATGTTAAATTGTCTGCACACTTTATCTAATTATATCTTTGTCAGCATACAATGCATGTAATTCCAAAATTGACAATTGGTGAACTGCTTTGTATTTATAGCTGGACTACACAATATGCATCTCATCCATGGTGACTTAAAAATTATTCTTAATGTAACATCTTACTCTAATACTAATTCAAATATTTAATTAGAAATTACTATTTTTAAATGATACATCGAACGATTCTTTGCATTTTTTGTTGAACATCATAGGGATTCATTCTTGTGAAATTTTACTGAGCCAGTGTGCAAGACCATGGTGCAAAATGGCTGACCATGATGGCGAGGGATATATTTTGGGACTTGCTGGAGGCAGGCATAAGTAAAATTATTTTTATTTTTAAGGTAAAGTTATTAACTATACAGTTCTGATTAGCAGACCAAGCTAGCTAGAGTTTAGCTAGATCACTCGCTAACATTGTTTCCCTGTCTTCAGATGGATCGGGAAAGTTTAGACTTGGAGAATGACATACAGACCCCAACAGAATCTTTCAGACCTGTATAATGCATCACAGAGGGTAATTTGCTGTTTGTGGCACTAGTAAAGAACAACACTCCACCATCCCAACAGCAATCCCTGGCCCTCTCCCTGTGTGAGGAGTTTCTCCATAATGCCATCTTGCACCTTATTGATCCAGAGGAACGTTAGTCAAGCATGGAACATGTTCCAGAAGCCACTGAAGCATTCAAGATCAGCAAAGAAACAAATTTATGTCAGCCATCATTGAAGACAGTGGGAAGATTTCTCCATACAGTATGTTGGCCTGTATTCTTTTGTTTACTAAACCATGTAGTTAGGGCTATCACAGTAAAATTGAACAATAATTGAGATTAGAATTACAGTTGTCACAAGTAACTAATCATGAAGAATGTTGATCAGTTTTAGGATTCCATTAAGGTGTAAGCCGCATTGTTTTATTCCCATGGTGTTTAAGTTGGGCCTGAGCGTTGTAACCAATCACAGGGCTTTCTGTATAAACTTTATTTGAAATTTGAATAACAGTTTTGTTTTCATGCGGCTAAAGCGACGATGATGGTGGTTCTCAAATCCAATCCTGGGGACCCACAGCACAGCACAGTTTGAATGTCTGCCTTTCATTCAACACACCAGATTCAAATCATCAGCAGAGAGGTCTGTGAACTGAATTGGGTGTCACAGTCACATCAGGGAGAAATAAAATGTGCAGTGCTGTGGGTTCCCAGGACTAGAATTGAGAACCCCTAAGCATTGTGAGTGTTACGAATGAGCAGCGAAGGCAGACGAGGAGATGCGGATCCAAATGCAGTCAAACTTTATTCAAACAGACAAACCAATAAACACAAAGGAAAACCCTCAATGGGGAAATAAACATAAAACTGAGTACACGGGCAGGGGAAACATACCAGGTTAAACAACATACAACAATCGACCAGGAGTGAACAAAAGGCAGGGCTTAAATACACACAGGAACAAACAAGGGAATGAGGGACACCTGGTGAAGCAATCAGGGAAGGAGAAACAATCAGAGGGAAACCAATCATAAAAAGAAACTACAAAAGGACTACAAAAACCAAACAGGAAACAGGAACTAAACTAAACTTCAACATAAAAGCACAAAAACAAAAGACAACAGAGAACATGACAGAACCCCTCTCAAAGGATCGGATTCCAGACGATCCCAAAGCACAAAAACAAAAGACAAAAAAGCCCACAAAAAACAAAATGAGGGCACCAGGGGCAGACAGACAGTCCAAGGGGGCACAGGGGGCAGGCAGGAAGTCCAAGGGGGCACAGGGAGCAGACAGGCAGTCCATGGGGGCACAAGGGGCAATTAGGCAGTCCACGGGGGCACACGGGGAAATGAGACAGTCCACGGGGCCAATTAGGCAGTCCCGGGGGGCACAAAGGGACAGGTTTAGGAGGTCTGGGAGGCGTCGACCGGGCAGGGACTGGTTCAGGGGGCCTGGGAGGTTGCCACAGGACAGAGGCCGGTTTTGGTGGCCTAGGAGATGGCCGTGGGGCAAGGGCCAGATCAGGGGACCTGGGAGGTGGCCACAGGACAGAGGCCGGTTTTGGTGGCCTAGGAGATGGCCATGGGGCAAGGACCGGTTCAGGGGGCCTGGGTGGAGGAGTGGCCACTGGGGGAGCCAAGGAGGGCCTCTGAGGCGGAGCCGTAGGAGGCTCAGGAGGCTCTGAGGGCGGGGCCGTCGGAGGCTCGGGTGACTCGAGAGGCGGAGCCATAGGAGGCTCGGGAGGTGGAGCCGTAGGAGGCTCAAGAGGCTCTGGAGGTGGAGCCGTAGGAGGCTCTGGAGGCAGAGCCGAGGGAAGCTCGGGGAGAAGAGCCGCAGGAGGCTGAGCCGAAGGGGGCTCGGGAGGCGGAGCCGTGGAAGGCTCGGGAAATTCTGGAGGCGGAGCCCTGGAAGACCTAGGAGACGGGGTTGAGGAAGGTGGCGCCGTAAGGGGCTCTAGAGGCGGAGCTCGGGAGGAAGGAGCTCTAGGAAGCTCGGGAGGCCGAGCTCTGGAAAGCTCGGGAGGCCGAGCTCTGGAAAGCTCGGGAGGCCGAGCTCTGGAAAGCTCGGAAGGCCGAGCTCTAGGAAGCTCGGAAGGCCGAGCTCTGGAAAGCTCGGAGGACGGAGCTCTGGAAAGCTCGGAGGACGGAGCTCTGGAAAGCTCGGAAGGAGCTGGCTCTTGGACGGTCATGGCTACTGGTACTTGGATGGTCGAGGCTACAGGCGCTGGCTCAGGGACGTTCGAGGCTACAGGCGCTGGCTCAGGGACGGTCGAGGATACAGGTGTGGCTCAGGGACGGTCGAGGCTACAGGCGCTGGCTCAGGGACGGTCGAGGCTACTGGCGCTGGCTCAGGGACATCGGGGGCTAAGGGCTCTGGCTGGTTGACCGTGGCTGAAGAGGGTTCAGGCTGGTTGACCGTGGCTGAAGAGGGCTCAGGCTCGTTGACCGTGGCTGAAGAGGGCTCAGGCTCGTTGACCGTGGCTGAAGAGGGCTCAGGCTCGTTGACCGTGGCTGAAGAGGGCTCAGGCTCGTTGACCGTGGCTGAAGAGGGCTCAGGCTCGTTGACCGTGGCAGGCGTGGGCCGGGAGGCGGAAGCCCATCTTCTCTCCCTCCTCCGGGCAGACGAAGTGGACCATGTGGGTTCTGGGAGCACGACTGGCGTGGGGGTCGGTTCGCTGACAGGTGGGGCTGGTGTTATAGGGGGCGCCGGGGGTGGCTGAAGAGACTCCACTGTGGATGGTGTGGTAGGGTCCTTCACAGCAACGCCCACAGAGAGCGGTGAGTCGCACACCAGTAGGGTCGCCACCAGGAAGTCGCGGAGAGTTCAGCCACGCGTCGCTTGTGGCAGCCGCTCCTTCAGCGAACCGTCCAGATTACCCCTGAAGAAGGCCACAAGGGAGGATTCAGGGAAGTCCGCGACACTCGCCAGTTCAATGAAGTCGCGGACGTGGTCCTCTATAGGTCGGCCTTCTTGCCTCAGGCTGAGCAGCCGGTAGTTAGCCTGCTGGACTGCAGGATCCATTGGTGGTCGATTGTTCTGTTACGAATGAGCAGCGAAGGCAGACGAGGAGATGCGGATCCACATGCAGTCAAACTTTATTCAAACAGACAAACCAATAAACACAAAGGAAAACCCTCAATGGGGAAATAAACATAAAACTGAGTACACGGGCAGGGGAAACATACCAGGTTAAACAACATACAACAATCAACCAGGAGTGAACAAAAGGCAGGGCTTAAATACACACAGGAACAAACAAGGGAATGAGGGACACCTGGTGAAGCAATCAGGGAAGGAGAACCAATCAGAGGGAAACCAATCATAAAAAGAAACTACAAAGGACTACAAAAACCAAACAGGAAACAGGAACTAAACTAAACTTCAACATAAAAGCACAAAAAACAAAAGACAACAGAGAACATGACAGTGAGGTGATTCAGGAACACAGTTCTCAGCTTTTTGGAATGTGTAGTCTACATAAAAATATGGCAAGCATAAGCTCCACAGAAAAGAAGCATTTTAAATGTAGCTGCTATTAAATGCAATTACACAAATAAGTAAATAATCAACCATTAATATTTAGGTCATAATTGTGTAGCTCTAATTTTAATGTTTGAATTTTAAAATGTTTAAGCAGTAGTAGTGTTAGATCTAAATTATGTCTTTTTTGTTTTGTTCTCTGAGGGTCAAGGCGTGCAACTCGTGGGGCAAAATGTACAGGAATACCTAAATTCTGCTGACAGTTACACCATCTGCGATGCCAAGGGTCTTGCAATAGCAGATACAAAGGTAATTGAACAGTATCATTATTGGCAGTAGTAGTAACATAGCCAGTAATAATATGAAACACAATATATTAATAATTGTATCATTTAAGATCTAGATTACATTACTATATCTGAGTCATATATCAGCGAGCTGCTATTCATAAGACTGTTAACTTCATCTCTAAGAGCATATGCATTTGGATCTACGGCGCATATCAGCGGCTTTCTCCTTCTCTGCACAGCAGTGCAGCTTTGCCCCTGGGCGCTTCGACAGCACTTTTAAAAGAGGCTGTTTTCCTAAAAGAGTTTATTTCTCTAAAAGAGCAATACACAGCTGGCATTGAACGTCCTTTCAGGACGCGGCTTTTTAAATATGTTTTTCCGACCCTGTGTAGTTTCAGGATGCGGTTGAATTTCTCTCCACTTCTGACGGTCATAAGAGCTGCCTCGTGTGCCTTGGCTGCGATCACACGCAGGCAGCGTTTTATGAGTGGTTCATGTTCTCAGTGCGAGAACATAGCCACGGCAATGTTGCTGTCGTGGCTTTCTTCCCTCAAAACGAGAGAGAGCCACTTCAGCCGCCCCCCGCGCCTCGCCTCCTTCCGTCGGGATTGGGGCCGGCTGGCGATGAAGGCGATTTGGGACATACAGCTGGCTCGGTTTCGCCAGGTAAATCGGGCCTCACGGCCAGTCTGCTTACTCCCTCAGACCCCGCGAGCTGGATGATGATTTTGCCGCTGCATCGGAAAGCATCACAGCAGCGTCTGATGCTGATGACTTGACTGGGCTGCCACCTCGGGTCTGCTCGTCCAGTGTGAGCCTCACATGCAGATGTCCGCTATGCTTGTCTGGACCGCCGTGAGCGCGAGGCGGGACTGGAACCCTCCGCCCCCCACCCCTCACAGCTAGACGATTAGTTCCGGGGCTCCTTTCTTCCCGGAGGTGCATGACGAGTTGAGGAAGCCATATAGGGCACATTTTTTTACTTTTTTTTTTTTTTGGCCGTTTTTACTGCCCGAAACCGGCTTCCTCGATCCTCCGCTCTCACTACCCTCGGCGGTGGAGCAGCTCCAAGCTGTCTTTTGCATGCCATGCCACCCCTGCAATCCACCAGGCCAAGGCACTTGAAGATCTGCACTTGGGTAGTCCTGTTCCTGATGTGCTGCAGGAACTGCGCTCAATGACCAATCGCGCCCCCCGGGGCCACGAAGGTTACAGCGTCGGTACTCGGACGGTGATAACCACTCTTGTGGTCCAAGAGCATCATCTTGGCTGGACCTGGTCGAGATACGGGAGGTAGACAAAGCACGCTTTCTCAAACGCCCCCATATCCCAGCTCGGTCTATTCGGCGGCACCGTTGACGACTTCGCCTAGCAATTCTCAGCGATGAAGAAACAGATGGAGGCCACATCATGCCCCGCTGCCATACCAGCGTGGGCCTTGCTCCACTAAATTTCAGGCAGCTCCGCTTCAACCTGGGCCCAACTCTCAGCCCCAGCGTTGAGCGCCCCGCAGGAAGTGCCCGCCCCCCATCTCCCGAACATCCTCGAGGACCCGGTAGGATCCCAAGCGTTCCTGAGACGGACGACCCAGGGAACGAGACGTTTGCTCCGGAGCTGGTAAGCTGACCACTGCATTCCCCAGTGAAGGGCCGGGAGGAGAACCTTCAGTTAAAGGTATTTTATGTGCTGCACCCCCTTCAGGCTGCTGTTCTCACATTCTCAATTATAGAGCAATTTCCTCTCTCCCTGGGTCACCTGGCCCACAAATGCCATCCACACAGCAACACGGCGCCACACTTCAGCAGTCCCGGTACCCCGGGCGCGGACCCACCTGCCTCCGGACCACGACGGCTGCTTCCCGGCCGGCCGGATCTGACAAGTCCAGAGGACGCCTACATGGGACCTCCTCCTCAGTCACTACCCACCCCCTGACAGGTGTGCAGAGTAAGGTAAGTGCTTGAGTCTTCTCTGAGCACCAGAGGCTCGGGACACGCTTTTGCCTCCTGACGTCACACTACCTGCCCACCCCGCTGCAAAGCCTCGCAAGGTACATCGAAAACGATCGTCCCCTTAGGGCCCCTCGCACGGAGCTTGGGCGCGTGGCTTTCACTTCCCAACCCGTCGCGCTAGTTGGCCAGGACCATCCGACACGGCTACGCGATTCAGTTTTCCAGGCCCCCGTCCCCTTTTCTGCCGGAGTCTGCTTTACCTTGGTGCATGGCGAAGACGCCATCCCCCTGCATGCGGAGATCTCGATCCTTCTACTTATATAAGCGATAGAGCCTGTCCCTCCAGCTGAGATGAAGAAGGGTCTCTACAGCCCATTCTTCATTGTACCTAAGAAAGGTGGCAGCTTACGACCGATCTTGGACTTGTGAGTTTTCAACCAGGCCTTGCACAAACTCCCATTCAAAATGCTCACGCAAAAACACATCTAAACTTGCATCCGGCATCAAGATTGGTTTGCAGCGGTAGACCTGAAGGACGTGTACTTCCACGATTCTATCTTGCCTCGACACCGACCCTTTCTACGGTTCACATTCGATGGCCAGGCGTATTAGTACAAGGTCCTCCCCTTCGGTGTGTCCCTGTCCCATTGTGTCCTCACATACATTTGCATACTCAACTACCTCAACGGCTGGCTCATCCTGACCCACTCCCGAGAGTTACTATGCGCCCACAGGGACCAGGTGCTCAGGCACCTTAGCCGCCAAGGACTTCAGGTCAACTGGGAAAAGAGCAAGCTCGCCCCGGTTCAGAGCATCTGAGTTAGAGTCAGTCTCGATGGTAGTGAGCTTCATTAACGAGTGCATGCAGTCATTGCTGAAATGCCTCACCTTGTTCAAGCCAAGCACGGCGGTTCCTCTAAAAACATTTCCAGAGGCTCCTGGGGCATAAGGCATCCTCCGCGGCGGTCGCGCCACTGGGGTTGATGCATATAAGACCGCTTCAACACTGTCCCCAGACTTGACATCTTCCTGAGATGGGGTTGGCACCGCGGCCGGCACCGTGTGTTTATCACCCCTGCCTGCTGCCAGATTCAAACCCTGGACAGACCTCTGTTTTCTACGGACAGGAGTCCCCTTACAACAGGTGTCCTGACACGTCCTGGTCACCACAGATGCCCCCAAACAGGGTTGGGATGCCGTGTGCAATGGCCACGCAGCTGCTGGCTCCTGGAAATGGCCCCCGCTGCGTTGACACATCAACTGCCTAGAGTTGCTGGCTGTATTTCTTGCCCTATGGAGGTTCCTCCCACTAATTCGGGGCAAGCACATCTCTACCAGGCAACTTTACCCAGCGAAGTGGCACTTGGTGTTCTTTGGTGTTCTTCCCGGTCTGAAGACCCGCAGAGATGCGCAGGTCAGTCAGTGCTTTCATCCCTGCAAGAGAGGTTGGAGGGGAGGTTGTCCCCCTCCACCTTGAAGGTGTATGTATCCGCTATCCCAGCTCACCATGACGCAGTGGACGGCAAGTCCTTGGGTAAGCATGTTTTGATTATCAGGTTCCTTAGAGGTGCCGGAAGTTGAATCCTCCCCAGCCAAGCTCTTTTTGTCTGCTTTGGTGGACAGCGGAAAGGGAACGCTATCTCCAAACAGAGGCTTTCCCACTGGGTCGTTGATGCCATAGCATTGGCCTATCACAACCAGGCCGTGCCCGCCCCTTTATGGGTTCGAGCACACTCGACAAGAAGTGGGCACTGGCCAACGGTACCTCCCTAGCAGACATATGCAGAGCAGCGGGCTGGGCAACACCCAATACCTTTACGAGATTTTACAATATCAGGGCTGAGTCGGTCTCATCCCGTGTTTTCTCAGGTCCGAGCCGGTAGAACTCGGAAATGCAGAACAACTGACCGGGTGTACCGCTTGCACCTAGCTCCTTTTCCCTCCACTGAGGCGATCATGTGCGATCTTATCCCAGGAGATCCCACTAACTCCCTGGATGACTCCTCCCTAGTCCTCTGGTCCGTGAATTCAATGGAGGAATTCCCCGCCCAGACCCACTATGAGTACTCAAACTACTCTGTACTGGAATAGGTGCTCCACAGGTCGGGCCCCTGTGTGGACTTGTCCCCCTGTGTGTATTTTTTGTGGTACGGTCCCCTTGCGAGCGGACCCGTGTCCCCTGGTCGGCATGTTTGTAGCAACTCCTGCCTCCCAATAAGGTAGGATCTACCACCGCGCCATTTTCCACATACAACCTGAAATCCGATGCAATGTATTTCACCACTCTTTACATCCCCCAGCCTGGGCAGATATGGAATCAGCAGGGTCTTTCCCCCCTGAAAGAATAGGAATTGGGAAAGAATGCCTTCCCCGATGCGTGTGATAGCATTAAGATGGCCCCAGCTGCTTTAGCTCTGCATAGAGAAAAATATATAGAGAAAAGGCGCAGCTGGTGCGGATTGCTCCCATGCTTGGCACGACGCCTTGTTCCCCCCATATCGGGGTGTAGGGAACCAGAAGGTTATGACAATTTTATGGGGCATTGGGGAAGGGTACGTGCAGTCTGACACGGCTTGTCGCTTTGACATGCAACTGCCTGCCCGCACCTGCGTCAGCAGCACACATACACGGTTCAGCGCATGGTGTGATTAAAAATGGACCCCTAGTGTTGCTTCTTCGACACAACATCGAAGTGAGCGACAGACGGGGAATGTCTAGGTTACTATTGTAACCTCCGTTCCCTGATGGAGGGAACGAGACGTTGTGTCCTCCACGTCGCTGAACCGAGCCACTGTTACGGCTGAACCTCTTTTTCGGCTCCTCAGGCATAATCCTGAGTTGACAGACGCATTTCCCTCCCTTTATACCCATATGTCCGGGGGCGGACATTCAATTTCTGTCTGCCAATTTCTCATTGGCCTTTTCTCAAGTTCAGAGATGTGCAAGGCTCTCAAGAGAGACCCCTAGTGTAGCTTCTTCAACAAAACCTCAAATGTATCGCAAAACTGCAATATGTATAGTCCCTTTTATTTATTAAAACGTTTTTGCAGGTTCTGCAATGGGTATGAAATCTTATGACCTCAAATGTAGCAATATTTTTTTTTACATTGTTAGACATTGTTAGATGCATCACACATATGATCTAGTAGAAATACAAACTGCTGTTGGGTGTGTAGAAATACAAGCTTTTTCACTTGTTTAGAGTGGAAACGAAGAAAAGCTAAGTTAAAGAAGTGGAGCTGGAGGTAAAGAATGCTGCAGCATGCATCACGGAAAATGTTATTGAACAATTCATAGAGCTGAACATTCTTGTGAACCAGTTAAATGCCAGTGTTGGACAGGTGTTCCAAAAACTTGATGTTCTAGATACAGTCAGTCAGAAAGTCACTGATTTATCTGATTCATTTCAGATTGTTTTCTCTCTGCGAGAAGCATTGGCCTGTAGAATCTGTACCAACATTCCTATTTCTGTCATTGTAATTGCTGCATGCTGTGGTAATATGGGAGGGTGTGGGGAATGTATTCAGACCTATATTCATGACAATGATAATTGCCTTCTGTGCAAAATGACACTGCTCTCCTACAAACTGGTCCTCCTCAGGGATCTGAGTGATGTCCTGGCCAAATTGAGATAATTCTCCACAAATTTGAGTTTTATAGCAATATCTGAAGTTAAACCCATGTTGAACTCATCATAATTACGTTTTCTACAGGTTAGTTAATATTACTGCTTGATAATAATAGTTTTAATGCCACTCTGGCAGGTAACACTGATTTGTTTTGGGATGCTCTGGAGACGTACATGAGCATAACACACAGCCTGGAGCCATAGGCCTACTAGCTGAAAGCTTATAGTCCCATATGATCATGGACCATGTGTGATTTTTCTGTTCAATAAAAATGTATTCCAAAACAGATCATAGTGTTTCAGTCTTATTTTATTCTGTATGACTTTTTCCGGTTTCACAGTCAACGTGAGTCAACTTTTAATGCAGTTATCTTCAGCTTCTCAACAAAGTATTGGCTCTTCAGCTTCCCAACAAAGTATTGGCTTTTCAGCTTCCCAACAAAGTATTGGCTATCAGCATCCCAACAAAGTATTGGCTATCAGCTTCCCAACAAAGTATTGGCTTTTCAGCTTCCCAACAAAGTATTGTCTATCAGCTTCCCTACACAGTATTGTCTATCAGCTTCCCTACAAAGTATTGTCTATCAGCTTCCCTACAAAGTATTGGCTATCAGCTTCCCAACAAAGTATTGGCTTTTCAGCTTCCCAACAAAGTATTGTCTATCAGCTTCCCTACAAAGTATTGTCTATCAGCTTCCCTACAAAGTATTGGCTAACAGCTTCCCAAAAAGGTAATGGCTATCAGCTTCCCAACAAAGTATTGGCTAACAGCTTCCCAACAAAGTATTGGCTATCAGCTTCCCAACAAAGTATTGGCTTTTCAGCTTCCCAAAAAAGTATTGGCTTTTCAGCTTCCCAAAAGAGTATTGGCTATCAGCTTCCCAACAAAGTATTGGCTATCAGCTTCTCAACAATGTATTAGCTTTTCAGCTTCCCAACAATGTACTGGCTTTTCAGCTTCCCAACAATGTATTGGCTTTTCAGCTTCCCAACAAATTATTGGCTTTTCAGCTTGACAACAACACACATAGAATCTAAGGTCTCTCTCCATCTCTCTGGCATTCTCAGCTGCCTTTTCAAGCCCGTTTTCATCGTCACTGTAATAAGACACAGGTTTTAAGCATCAATAATCACCAGGTGATGGCCCTTACCGCTTCCTTTCTCCCCAGTGACAGACACACGACAATGTCCCATTCCAAAATGAGTTTGGCCGCAACCACTGATCTAGAATAAGCTTTTCCCTTCTCTCAATTAGACTTCGATTTTGTTGTGAGGAAACATTGACCAGTGTTATCCCAGAGCAGCAATCAAAATTGTCGGGCCTATCAATATTAGCGTACACACACATTATGTCCATAGTCAGTGGCAAGAAAAATTATGGAACGTTGTGTTAAAAAATTAGCCGTCCCCGTGCTTGCCTTTTGGTCCTCAACATTCATATAGTAAGGCAAGGCAAGGCAAGGCAAGTTTATTTATATAGCACATTTCATACACAATGGTATTTCAAAGTGCTTTACATAGAAGAGATTAAAATAAGAATAAAAAAATAAGAATAATTGAAACAGTTTAGAATAAAATAAAATACAGTACAAACAGTCGGACACACAGTGGCACAGTGCTCATTTAGTAAATGCACAGCTAAACAGATGTGTTTTGAGTCTGGATTTGAATGTGACTACTGTAGGAGCACATCTGATCTCTTCTGGAAGCTGGTTCCAGCTGCGGCTGGCATAAAAGCTAAAAGCAGACTCTCCTTGCTTAGAGTGAACCCTTGGTATTTCTAGCTGATGTGATCCTAATGATCTGAGTGATCTGTTGGGTTTATATTCAGTGAGCATATCTGCAATATATTGAGGTCCTAGCCCATTGAGTGATTTATATACCAGTAATAATACTTTAAAATCAATCCTAAATGTAACTGGGAGCCAGTGTAAAGACCTGAGGACTGGTGTGATATGTTCATATTTTCTGGTTCTGCTCAGAATCCTGGCAGCAGCGTTCTGTATGAGCTGCAACTGTCTTATGGTCTTTTGGGAAGGCCAGTGAGGAGTCCATTACAATAATCCACCCTGCTGGTGATGAAAGCATGCACAAGTTTCTCTAGGTCTTGACTGGAAACAAAGCATCTAATTCTTGCAATATTTTTCAGATGATAGTATGCTGATTTAGTTATTGCTTTGACATGACTACTGAAACTAAGGTCTGACTGTAGAGACACACCAAGATTCCTGACTTGATTTTTAGTTGTTTGACACCTAGCATCAAGGTATGCATTCACCTTGAGAACGTCATCTTTGTTTCCAAACACAATGACTTCAGTTTTGTCTTTGTTTAACTGAAGAAAGTTTTGGCACATCCAACTGTTAACTTCATCAATGCATTGGCACAGGGAGTCAATGGGGCTGTAATCGTTAGGTGATAGGGCTAAGTAGATCTGTGTGTCGTCTGCATAGCTGTGGTAAGCAATTTGGTTCTTTCTCATTATTTGGCTCATTGGGAGCATATACAGGTTGAACAGGAGTGGCGCAAGAATTGAGCCTTGAGGGACTCCGCATGTCATGGACGTCCACTCAGACTTATGGTCTCCTATACTCACATAATAACCTCTCCTTCTAAGTATGACCTGAACCATTTTAGGACCATCCCAGAAAGCCCCACCCAGTTTTCCAGCCTGTCAAGAAGTATGTTGTGATCAACAGTGTCAAATGCAGCACTGAGGTCGAGTAGTACCAGTACTGATAATTTGCCTGTATCAGTATTTAAGCGAATATCGTTTATTATCTTTATGACGCTGTCTCTGTGCTGTGATGCGATCAGAAACCAGATTGAAAATTGTCAAAGTATCCATTTGAGTTCAAGAATTTGTTCAGCTGATTGAAGACAACTTTTTCAATGATCTTGCCTATGAAAGGAAGATTTGAGATCGGTCTATAGTTGCTTAATATGGTCTTATCCAGATTGCTCTTTTTCAAGAGGGGCTTGACAACTGCAGTTTTCAGGGAGTTTGGAAAACTCCCAGAGAGAAGTGAAGAGTTTATCACTTCTAGGAGATCTGCTTCTAAACAGTTGAACACACTTTTGAAAAAAGATGTGGGAAGTGCATCAAGGGCGCAGGTTGATGTTTTAAGGTGCTGTATGGTTTCTTCCAAAATTTTGCCATCAATTTCTTTGAAATCAGACATAGTAACTACTTTCTCAGGTTGTGGTTTGATTTGTCTGACCCCAGCACAACTCAAGGATGTGCTGATCACCTTTCTTTAGTAGGCTGAATGCAGTCTGTAGGCACTATTTCTTCCATTTCGATTCATTTTTCCATTATGGTGATAATTGTTCTCTTTGGTTAGGCACTTTGACCTGGCTTTAAATTACGATGGTCATCTTCTGGGCAGTATTGACCTTGTACTAGGTGTCAAAAACAACTTGCTTGTTTATGCAGTGGAATTTTTTTTCAGTTGATGAACACATATTTACACATACATCCTTTGTTGGTGCAATGGACATACGTCCCATCTACTGCGCCAACTACAATGGGCAGCCCAGGGATGGCAATGAATGCTGCCTTATTTCTCTGCAGTGAGTGCATATCCAGAGGAAAAGATGCATTTGATGGACAATGTGGGGAGTGGAGAGTGCATTTATAGTTTGATGGATGATTTTGCTAAGGGAAGACTGAGAAATCCCTAATTCATCCGTGCTACTCAGTTGCATTTTGCCTGTGGCCAGAGAGCGCAGAGTTGTCAAAACCTTTACCCCTGGTGTAATTGGGTTGTTCTGATTCATGGGGGAGGTAATTGCATCTCTAACTAAGAGAACAACTATGAAAACACCCTCAAGATTCAGAAGACACCTTTTTAAAAGTTCAATGTCATAATAATATTCTAATACATTGTTTTAATGTTGACTGACGACAGCAGCCATGCTTTGGGTTGTTTGTGATTCACTCATAAGGATTTAGAAGTCCTCAGGATGAGTTAGGTGCTACTCAAGATTTTCAAGTTTAAAACAAAGAAGAGATGTAAACTAAGCCAAATGTCTTCAAAGCAGAGATTTAACACAAGTAAATATACAGTAATGTATAAAACTGTGAGTTAATTCTGTTAATTAGTTCTTTGGGGCAAGTGACTTTTGAGTTCAGAATAATCAGTGAGGGTGTACTGTTGGTGCTATGCATGGTAAAAATGTATGACTACAGTATATTATTTTACATACAAAATACCTCTGATATTCAGAGCCTTGAACTTTCTAACCTAAATGAAAAAACGCAGCATGGTATCAGAGCAAAACTCAATAACACCAAACATGTGGTGAAGATAAGGACATAAAAGAGGATTAGAAATGGTGGTCTAGTACCATCCTGCTGAGGCAGACATGTTAGATGCTTTCTGAGTGGCCAGCAGGGCGGGGGTGAAAGATGAGGTAACAATGAGGCAGTGAATGGGGCAACATTTTGGAGGGTTTATAGGCAGAAATGTGAAGGTTATAATTTTATAAAAAAGCTCTTACATAATTTTTTCTGTTAAAACACATACATTAATTGAGCTTTATAGTTGTTTTAATAATTGTTTACGAGTATTACAGAGTTTACGGTCATGGCAAAGAAGTTGTCAAATTGGATAACTTCACACAGAAAAGGTTAGTAAGTGATTTTATCACACTAAAATCAAGCTAACATTCATTTGTTTATGTCTTGTGGCTATACTTTCAAAACAGTGAGTATTTTAACGTTTATGACCCCATTCACAAGTGCCTCACTGCAACCCAGATTTGAGATTTTTTATTATTTAAGAAAAAGAAGGACAAGTTGAAATAATTTTTGTGGTAATCAAAAATGTGCCACAAATGCTCTCAATTGAATGTAAGTTGTGTTGAACCAGCAATGTTCCTTTAAAAGACCAATGGAAGTCCAAATTAATTTCAATGTCCCAATGAACTATCTCACATTGGCCAAAGCTGGAACCACAGTCGTGTGCGCTGCAAGCAAATTTGCATTCTTTCACTGACTTCCATGAATGGATGTGACGTAATTTGACGGATGGGACATTTTAATATACTACTAACTCTAACCAAAACCCTAAACCTTACCCTAACATTACCAAGACCAAAACAGCATTCAAAAACAGCTGGAAATCAAAAGAAATGTGACATCAAAGACACAGTAAAAACTCCTTAATTAAATCATGTGTAGTGACCAAGGGCGTAGATTTGGCGTAGTTTCCCACTGGACCAAATTAGTTGGTATTCAAGCCTCCTTTTTTTTTTTTTATTAAATCATGTGATGTGACTCAAATTAGTTAATATATGACACATAATGAATTTGAACACAAGGTGTTTATTCGACTAATAATATTAAGCTAATTTACAGATATTTGTAAGACTTTAAATGATAAAAGTGCCATTTTTACCACCTTAAAGTAGACTATTTTAAAATGATTAATACCTAATGCATTTTTAATGCATTTATCAATATTTTAAATATTATTCCCACTCAAAGCATTTATGCATTTATGCATTAATTGAATATATATTTTGCATCGTACTAGATAAATGACTTAAAATGCACAATTTTAGAACAATATAATAATGACAATTTCTATACAAACTATGATCTCTATTCAATAGCCAATTAGTGTAATCATGTTACCCCTTTTCATCTTGGAAAGTTGGAAATGTTTATCCAAATATTGCAAGGTTACAGGCTAGGCCAGGTTTAATCTAGCAAAGGTCAAATTCTATAAGTGTGTAAAAAAAACTAGTTTGTTACATCACTCACAAACATGTTTATACATTATCAGCTCATCAGGAAAGGCTTTGACATAAACTGAGAATATAAAATGAGGGAGACAAAATGTGCAATGTTGGCTGTACTCCAGAACTGGTGTCAAGTGTATTTTGTTGATTCATGCTTTTCATGTCTTTTATTTTGAAAAGTTTTGTTCCTGTTTCATGTCATGTGATTTCATGTTTCCCTCCATGTTCATGTGTCTTGTTTTCATTGGTTTATTGTCTTGTTATATTGTTTTCAGTTCTGTCTGTTCATTGGCTCCCTTTTCATTGTTTTATCACTTGTCCATGTATTTAAGCCCTCATGTTTTCCATTGACCTTTGTCAGGTATTGTGTTTGGTAACATTGTCATGCCATGTCAAGTCAAAATCAAGTCAAGTCAAAGTCAAGTCAAGTCAAGTCAAGTCAAGTCAAAGTCAAAGTCAAAGTCAAAGTCAAGTCAAGTCAAAGTCAAAGTCAAGTCAAGACTATGTTTCATGTTTATAGTTAGCATCGTTACAACTTGACTGCTCATACCTGGTCTATGAGACCATTTAAGAAATAAAAGGATATTTGTCGACCAGTCCAACACGAAATTGAAAAATGTTTCCCAAAATAATTAGGTTGTCTTGTCTCTTTAATTTCTTAAAGAGACTTAAGGCAAATCAGATTTTTTTCTCAAATAAGATCTATTTCGGCAGACTTTCCACACTATTAATTGCAAATGATCAAATCAGATTTGCACGTTCAGACATAACCAACTTATCTGCATGGGTTGCTTTGGTAATGACGTAGGCGTACCCACGTGACAATGCTTTCAAAACAGATGCAGGAAAAATGGAGTGCATCATCTTACTCTACAAATAAGCGCCCTGTCCAGTCACTGCAGAACTCCTCCATAGCACAAAAAAACTCAGCGATGGAGGAGACTGGTAAATATTGTGCTATTCCGTGATGTTGTCACCGATTTTTGACGTCAACATTGTGTGTTGCGTTAATAGTGCGTTATTAAAAAAAAAAGACCATTTGAAATCCGAACCACCTCCCAATGTGGTTTGAATCAGATTCGGAATTTTTTTTTTGCTGTCAAGACTATCAAAAACTCATCTGGATACAATCTGGATATGCAAAAATGTGATTTTTAATGGCAGTTTGAAAACAAGGCCTTAAGTAATACAGTGCTGAGCCATAATAAAAAAAAATATTATCCGTAAACTTCATTTACTTGACACGCAAATAACCTTTTACCGTGTCTAATTATAGTTATATTATAATTGTATTTTCTTTGTTTTGTAGAGATGAGACACATTAGTCGCTTTTCCATTATCGGGCCAGGGCTATCAACTGACCAGCCAGGGCCAATAGCCTCGGACCTCGAGACCAAAATCGTTCTGCAATCCCACCAATGGGCCAATAACTCTGCAGCGCTGCCCAAAAACCTGCCCATAATATGCCGCTGCAGTGCCAACGTCACACACCCCGGCCCTTTCACAAGCAAGAGGGAAGCTCAAGCTGAGGAATCATGTTATCTAGTTATTTAGAATATCGAGTTTATATCATTTGTAGACATTAGTTTTTTGTACTTTTTGAATGTAAGTATTCTAAACACCAATTATCTAAATTGAAACTGTACAGTTACTTATATTTTGTATTTTAAATACATATTCCTGTTAATTGTATTTAATTACTCACCAACCCTGTAAAAGTCTTGGTCTCCCGAGTGGTCTCTCCACAAACAGTGGGACAATTTCCATGCACAACATCATCTTAAACCATGATCTTTGAGCACTGCTTTGTACATTGTGCGTTTTAACGAATTTGTACTGTACAAGCAATTTTTACAATTATTCTCAAAACTGTATCATTGTGCGCTGGATACACACACTGGTAAGCTCTGCGAAACTCCGCCTTTGGCATCGACACCACCTCACTCCCCAGTTGGCCTTGTTTGTACCAGGGGTAATGGCCTTTGCCCCCAAGAAATCCCCGAGGTGGCACGATGAAGCCCCGGAAGTGACAGTGGGAACGCAACTGGCCCTGGCATGCACTAGCACAACCTCATTTGTCCCGATAGTGGAAACATGACTAATGTCTTTATTTAGTCTTGCACAACAGGTTTGGATAAAAGCACTGAATACAGAGGAGGATCAGTAATGGGAATAATCTTCTAATATTGTGTTAATTGAAAATACTGCATGGTAAAGAAAACCTCACCTAATGAAAAGCTGGCTAAAGTAAAAAACACATTCACCATGAGTCACGAGTACAGGATATTGAAAAAGATAGTCCTCATATTGAGCATCTTATTATAATATTTATGAGTTGCAGGAGAGATTATGTGAGGTAGAAGTGAAAGTTTTTACCCAACAATAGTGTGCAATTGAATTTAAAGTATTACTCATATTGCTTGATTGAAAAGTAACAAAACTCCTATATAGTTACTATGACGTTTTGTTATCTATTTGGGCAATAACAGATGGAAAGGTTCGAAAAGATTTTTTGTGCCTATACAGAAATGAACTTTTAAAAATAAACCTACCCTGAGAAATATTCACTAGCATAAAATGTGTGACAACTAAACCCAGCAATATCCCCTAAAATAAATGTTAAATTATCCGTGTTATCTATCCATTTTTGGCAGGAATACACGGGAATGAGAGCCTTTTATGTAGCTAATTCCTTCCCATTAAGAAATAAAATGAACATAGAAGCGTATTATCGAGATATAAAGGCATGTAAGGATGCAGAATAATAGGAAAATGCTTTTCTTCCCCTTTGTCTTTCTCATGAATAGCATCCTGCTGTTGGCTTCTTTAGAACTCGGTGCAGTTTTTCCACAATCTCTTGATCGCTTTTTAAAGGCAAACAGATTTGTGCTTGTGAAATGCGTAAGAAGAGTGTCTCCAAGGCAACTGATTATAATGATCAGGCATTGCAAAACTATGGAGAAACCAAATAGGAAAACATTTAGAATCCCACAAGAATTGAAAAATAAACCATCATCATTAAAGTTTGGGCCAAATGTGTATAATTATTATAATAAATGTTTTATGATTATAATAACAAAAGCACAAAAACATGTCGAGGTAATATTTAAGCCCAACATCAAAAGGAAAAATACACAATTATTCGATTTACTTTATTTTTTGTATTTTTTTTGGTGAAGTATGACCCATGCTCTGCAAATAGTCAGTGGAAAAGTCATTGATATTCCTCTTCGCATTACCCCTGACAGAAATAGAAAAATGACGACTAAATATTACCACTGAAAGTCTGTATACATCCTGAAACTTTTCTGATGGGCATTTGAGTGTGAGACTGCATACCAGCAGCTGAAGATATACTATCCAGATACAAGCGGATATACTTTCCAAGAATGACTGGATAAATGTTTGGATTATATTCATACAATGCATAAGGAATGTCGAATGGTTAGTGTAACTGTTTGAATGGACATTCCAGAGAATTCCAGCGACATATTAGATGGTAATGTTAATCTGTGTTAGACCAATACGTGTAAAAGCAAATTGTTTGCTTTAGTGAAAATGTAATTCACTTGAAAATGTGATTATAGAGTATTTAAATGTAAGCATCTTTTCTGTCATCAAATCATTTGTCAGTTAAGCTGCTTGTGCAGGAAATCAAATTATCCACTTCATTATTTGTGCTTCAATTTTCTGTTCTGTTTCATTTTCTGTGGTCTGGGACATTAGTCTAGGTTACTTGTGGAACACTTCCTGTCGAGGTTTTTGACTTCCACTCAGATGTCTTGAAATAACGTGATTTGCACCATAGCTCATATAGGGGAGACGGGGGCTATTCGTCACACTTTTTACTCCATTTCTCAGGAGGGATTTATTTTTGAAAATCAATTTCTGTATAGACACATACACAGACAAGTTTTCGTAACAGAACCTGCCAAAACTGCCTAAAATGCTTTTAAGTCATATTTATTATACAACACAAAACAATCAATGAGACAGCTAAAAGGTAAAAGGTTAGATTAAAAAAAAATCTAACCATGTTTTGGCCAACATATATTGTAAAAATGAAATAATAATAATAAAAAAAAAAACATTGAATAAACATGAAAATGTGTCAACTTTCTCTGAAGGAACATTAATACAAAATCTCCTTGTTTTGATAACACAGTTCAAACTCGACCTTCATTATACAGTGGACCCTTGCCTGAATAAATGCCAGTGTGGTTTTATTGTGTTTACAGCATTTAACCTCTTAACCAGCACCCCTATTTTTGAGAATTTTCTGAAAATGACATACCCAAATACAAATGTCTGTAGCTCCTAAACCATATGGTCCACATTCATAACTCTGATATTTTTTTAAACTAGACACTTGAAACTTTGTTACCCAAGAGTCATATTAATTCAAAAGTAGCATAGGAACAGAGTAAAACAAGGTCAAATTTACATGAAAGTGACTCACGATTTCTATGAATGAACTTCATTTAGGGAAAAATGTATCAGACTTTTATGTTAAAGGCCTGAAAACACCATCTTTCTGCTGTTCTTCGTCGCTACTCCTCATTACCTCCTCCAAAACACTCTCAACACCACAAAAACTCCTCTTCAGTCGACGATCCATGATGTAGATTGTTAGATATAATGTTAGAACAAATCCGCGCGTTGAAACGAGCTCCGTGTAGCAAAACAATGGTAAAAACTGTGCGCGCTGTGCATAAAATGACGAAGAGCGCACGAGTGGACGCACTTGTATTAGACCTATGTATTAGACAGATCTTCTGAGGTAAACTAAGCAAACTGTCAATCACTGCAATCGTGTTTTAGTTGGTTAATACTCCCATCCATCAAAATTTTGCTGACCAGACATTGGGTGGCTTTTATCCAATCAAAAACCGAGGTGCGAGAGTGACAGGTCCCGCAGCCTGTTGTTGCGCTCCCTTCATATTTTGGTCATTACAGAGCCTGTGATTGAAGGAGAGAAACATGGAATGGCTCATTTTATCGGAAACAGTCCAAACTACGGGGGAGAGATGGTTTTTGAACATTGGAATACAAATTAGAATCGATATTTCATTGAAAGTGAACATGATGGATTACTCTAACTGGAAGCTCATGAAAACTGAGGAGGATATTTCGTTTTTTTCCCTATTTTTTTGTTGTTTTGGATTAAAAAGTGGGATGCATTTTGAAGAGTAGACCCTTACATTGAAATGTATGCTGGTGTTTCTTGGATTCGTCCGAACTGATCTGAACCATAGGAGATGAAAGATGAGTATTGCCGTTCATTTTGTTCATATTTACAGGGTCGGTCTGTCAGCATTTAATTTAACCCTTTCCTCTCTGGTGTATTGATTGCAAAAACAAGTTCAGAACATGATTTTTGAGTGTTTTAGCTATCAAATGATGCATAGTTTATGATAGTTGATTGAATATTTGTTATAAAACAAAGGTAATAAAATTATAAACACGCCCCCACGCCCCGCCCACGCCCCCCTGTGGGTATAAGGCGTTAACAGCATTTACAAAAACATTTGTAAGGAGAGTAGAATCCACCACAAGAAAATTCATTATTTTATTACTTTTTATTATTTAAAAAGATTTTGAACTAGGTGTCTAAAAACCAACATGCAAAACATCTGCTAGAGAAAACACACTTTTGCATTTGGACTTTTGACTCAAAACCTCATAGTTACTCCGACATAGCCCTTTTGACAACTGCCCAGTGTGACAACTTGCCCCAGCCTCCCTTTCACATTTTTATTAATTTGTCAAGAGTTCCAAGTTGTATTTTTTGCCCATATGACTATATTTTGACTTCATGCCTATGAAAAATTAGCCAACTTTTATCTTTTGTATCTCATTTTTCTTTTAGTTTGCCCTGTTGGTCTCTTTGTGTGTTTTACCAATTATAACCTAATATTCAATTTCTGCTTTTCTTCTAAAAGTCAAAGAAAGGCAGAGAGTGTGTGATAGATAGATAGATAGATAGATAGATAGATAGATAGATAGATAGACAGATAGACAGACAGATGATAGATAGACAGACAGAAAGACAGACAGATGATGACAGACAGACAGACAGACAGACAGATAGATAGATAGATAGATAGATAGACAGACAGACAGATGATAAATAGATAGACAGACAGACAGACAGATAGATAGATAGACAGACAGATGATAAATAGATAGACAGACAGACAGATAGATAGATAGACAGACAGATGATAGATAGACAGACAGAAAGACAGACAAACAGACAGACAGATGATGACAGACAGACAGATAGATAGACAGACAGACAGATGATAAATAGATAGACAGACAGACAGATAGATAGATAGATAGACAGACAGACAGATAGACAGATAGATAGACAGATAGACAGACAGATAGACAGACAGACAGACAGACAGATAGATAGATAGACAGACAGACAGACAGATAGATAGATAGATGATGGATAGATAGATAGATAGATAGATAGATAGATAGATAGATAGATAGATAGATAGATAGATAGATAGATAGATAGATAGATAGATAGATAGACAGACAGACAGACAGACAGACAGACAGACAGACAGACAGACAGATAGATAGATAGATAGATAGATAGATAGATAGATAGATAGATCATCTCTGCAGAGTCTACGATGCTGACCTACTTTTCCCTCTGTGTTTTTCCCCAGTACATCTGAAGGATTTTTCAAGCCAGCACATTTGCATGGAGTCTATTTCCAGACATCAGTGTAAAACATGTCCAAATTTAGAGGGATTTTGGGGCACAGCGGTTTTTAGGGTGGGATTAAAAGAAGTGAAGATATAGTCATAATCAAAACATTCATCTTGAAACTTTTAAACTATTATTACTTGTTCCTTTCAAACAGTTCAGTAAGATAAACTCATTTGTAAATAACATACTTTCTGGGTTATGTTATTGAAATTAACATAAGTCCCATATTCTCATGTTTAACTGAGCAAAAGCATTGCTTTAACATTTCAGTAACATTTTACATTAATGTCCCATTGTTAAGAGTTTATAAAGGGGTCTATTATTTATTAATAAACCACACAAATGTGTTATAAATAATTTATGTGCTGCAGTTATAACAACATGAATAAAAAGGGTGACTTTCAAGCAATACTTTACAAGTATTGAGCATTTTAACTTGTTATAAATGCTTAATAAATACACTTATTCACGCTTATTTAAATCAAAAACATAAATGCCATAATTCATGATTTATGTCCCAATGCACCAAAAATAGACTATTATAGTGAGATTAAAAGGAAGGATGATGTCATTTTGCTACAGTCCACTTTGTGTGTTTATAATCTTAATCACAATTTATTCATAATTTATTGAGTGTTGTCGCTTTCCTTGTCACATTGATGTCAAAAGAATGGTTTTACTTAGTCCGAGTTACCTAAAGTCCCCTGCAAAAACATGTTTCAGGTCACTTCAAAGATCATATAATAAAGCGTGATGACCATTAAACCATACTGAACTTTTGTACAGGTTACAAATGTTCAACTCCTTAATAAATGCTTCACAACTGTCCACTTTAAATGATGTACATGTTACTAATGTTGAATAAGTGTTATTAAGCATTTATAACATATGAGGTCAAATGGCTTACTCTTGAGCAGATATTGCATTAAAATGTCTTAAGCTTTATTCATGTTGTTATAACAACATATCAATCATTTATAATGCATTAGTAAATGCTGTATTAGTCATTAACAAACCCCTTTATAAACCCTTAACAAATGGAGCACCACAATCCTGCTCATTTCTTATAAGTATATTGAAATTTAAAACTCAGATCCACTGTTGAATCACAGTTAAGACGTAATCACTTCTGCGTAACAAACTGTAAAAAAGCAAACTGTATATTCTGCACGTTATGCATTAATAACCACTATTCTGATATTGAGGCCTAACATTGAAAATACTGACTGTTTCTTGGGGTTACTAAATTTTATTTAAAACGTATTTTTTTATTGTTCATGCTATATAATGTTACATTATGTTCTTGTTTCTGTAGCTTAACTGGTTGAGCATGTCAGGAGCAATACTAAGGTCAAGGGTTCGATTCAGGGATTACACATACTGGAAAAAACTTGATAACTTGAATAACTTGAATGCACTGTAAGTTTCTCTCAGTAAAAGTATCTCCCAAATGCACAGATGTAAATTTGTAGGATCAATACTGTTCCAGTTACCTGCTGTGCTTGACTGCACTTCCTCTAATTGTGTGTCCTGAAACTGTGTGGATTTTAAACAACCACTGGAATGAAACTGAAATATACTGTTGCATAATTTGAAGCAGAGTGGAAATAAACTGAAGAAACAGATTTAAATCTGCAACAACTGCTAACGTTTCTTCTTCAAGATGTCCAGAATCCAGAATTAGATGTCATGTAGCTGTGCTCTAATGCTAGCCGGTGCATTCTGCGTCTGCAAAGTCCTGAACGTGTTTCGAAGATAGAAACAAATACATGTTATACATGTAAAACACATTCAAACTTGTTGGTGTTCTGTGAGATGTTTTATGTGTATTTAAATAAGGTCACTGGAAAACACATCATGTCAAATGCCATTGGCTCTGATGTGTCTTTTGACCGATTGCGACACGCGAATGTTAGGATGTATATTTTTGAATGAGATGTGATTTGAAGAAAAACTAAACTTATAGCATCACAGAGACAGTAAAGGGAAGCGCATTGTTGTTCTAGCGGGAAGACTAGCAGCTGTACATCATCACATCATTAGCTGGGTAACTCCTAGCCAATCGCATGTAAGCCATTGCTTTATAAGTCTGCTCACAATCTATCAAATTGCTGTTTCAGTGTGCTAACACGGCAACCTCCACCACCCCACCACCCCACCACCACCAGTTGAGCCCTGTCCCACACGGGGGTAGACTCCTCGCCCCTGCCTCCTATTTCCGGCAGGACATGACGGTTCCGTGTACAACTCCCTCGGACCGCCGGACGGGGCCTACGCCAAAGAGAGAGACATTACCTTCTGTTTTACATTGATCAAATAAATGGCATCTTAAACTTCAATCAAGCCTGCGATAGAACTGGGTTTCCATCAAAATAAAACATTTTTTTAGGCACGTTCGACTAAAGAAAAAAGGAATTGTTGCGTGTTCCCTATGTCATGCGCATTATCTTGAGGGAGCTGCCTTGCCTTGACGGAGCATCTGAATGGCCTCCTTGGTTGGGGAGAGTTTTATTTTATGATTGGAGCAACTGTGCCATGTTTTATTAAATGCTGCCAGGAGATGCCACAGAATAAGTGCCATATCTGATATAATAAGGGCTGAAATACGCCAACAGCCTTCGCATACATTGAAGCGTGCATGCTCAAAAATTTTCTGGCAGATTGTGAGGACCCACTTTAAAGACCAGCTGTGGGTTAAACACTTCCGAATGCCAAGGGCTATGCACTAAGAATTGTGCGCCAAGGTCGGTCTTTTCATTCACATCAAGTTATCTCACTCTCATAACATGTGCACAAATGGTCAAAACATGTCATCGGTTGATGCGAATCTTGAGAGTTTATTTGCATATCAAACATTTCCATTCAGGATTTCGTATCATTTTGAAAATGTGCATAAAAATGGTTGGATGGAATCCAGCTGTTGTTTAGAGTTTGAGAAAATGTTTCACCTTCTTCCTCACACGTAGCTATCGTATGACTTCGGAGGTTTAAGCCCAAAGTCAAAGTCTCATGACGGCAATCTTGTCATCAACAGAGTGCTCAAGCTCCGAAGGCGAGCAAAACGATTATTTGCTCCTGGAATTATTTGCAATAATTAGTGGGTCCACAAGGTAGCAATACTCACATCTAAGCCATTGCTGTCACAAAAAGTGCTAGAAGATGTAATTTCCGGTAAACAACTGTAGACAAATCTGGAAATAACAACAGTGAATATGCATGTGTGAGGAGGTCTGGAGATACCTGTATTTGTATAACTTGAACCTATAAAAACATCTTTATGTGTCTAAACTCCTGAAGAGAAAGTCCGGTATCACATAGCAGTCGTAGTGGTGGACGCCAACCCACCTGTGTATGCACGCAAGGGGTGGCTGTGGCTCAGTTGGTAGAGCGGGTTGGCCACTAATCGTAGGATTGGTGGTTTGAATCCGAGCCCACACAACTCCACATCCCAAAGTGTCCTTGGGCAAGACACTGAACCCCAAGTTGCTTCCAATGGCAGGCTAGCGCCTTGCATGGCAGGTCTGCCGCCATTGGTGTATGAATATGTGTGTGTGAATGGTTGAATGAGTCACAGTGTAAAGCGCTTTGAATACCGTTAAGGTTAAAAAGGCGCTATATGAGTGCAGACCATTTATGCGCACACAGTCATATGGAGTATACTTTAACAGGCTTGTGTTCGACAGTATGCAGACGCTGAGCGTTAGAGTCAAAGTATACTTTGGGTTTTACGTGTAGGGGTTGGGCTAGGTGCTCTAAAATAGCTGCAAATAGTGTAATCTAACTGACTACATTTACCTGCCTGTTGCATGTTTTATACGGTTGATGAGTGGTTAGGTTTAGGAATGGGGTTGGGCTAAAGGATCTAAATTATCACTATGATAGAATAATGTGACTATGGTGAGTAAGTATAAAGAAACATATTGCGGTTAAATAGGCGCAGTAAATCCAAAGATTGCAGAATCTATGACGGAATCGTCGACTTTATTTGTGGCAGAATTTATGATTACCACAAACATTTATTTAAACGCATTCCTCCTTTTCTTTGAAAAAGCACAATTCTGGGTTACAGTGAGGCACTTATAATGGTAGTGAATGGGGCCAATTGTTGGAGGGTTTAAAGGCAGAAATGTAAAGCTTATTTATAAAATCAATTAAAAACTTTTATTTTGTGAGCTGTGAAGTTGCTTAAATTGATGTTTTTACAGTAATTTCAGGGTTTTACAGTTTACGGCGTTACGGCATCATGGCAACGAAGTTATAAAATTGGATATAACTTTACACAGAAAAGGTTAGTATGTGATTTTATCATACTAAAATCAGGTTAACACACATATTGTTTATGACTTGTGGCTATACTTTTGAAACAGTGAGAAATTTTATGTTTACAGATTGGCCCCATTGAAGCTATAATATTTCAGGAAGTATTCTAAGAATATTTGAAATTGAATTCTGCTACATGAAATTAATGGATGGGTGTCTCTTACCTAATGGGACAACTTTCCCCAAAAGTTAAGGTGTCAGGTCTGAAAATTGGCCCTCAAAAACATTTGCATACACACAATAAAATGGCTCCTTACAGTGGGATGCGGAGGACAGCTGGGGGCCATGGAGATGGTGACCAAAACACAATAATTGTGAGTCAAATCTTTACTGACACTGATCCTGTCTTGTATGGGTACTATCCCGGAATGTGAGGCATCTTAAGCAGATTGTTCCCGTCGCTCCTTGTCGTTCGCAGACTCTGTGCTGTATAATTTCCCAGCACCCTCATGACAAACCAGCGTTTCCCCTTTCGCTCGCAGTGACATAATCTATTTGTCAGCACCCGCCCATCTACCTCTCCGCTTCATTTTAACCTGACACGGCTTACTAGATAAATAGAGCAAGCGTTCAGGTTTCATGTAAATACAGCTGTCAATAGCACAATTACAATGTTGCGGACAAAACAGCGGTATACAAAACAACACTCAAAACACAACATGCCCCCTAGCGCTGCGAAGACAAGGCAAAACAAAATCAGTATAAGTGGCATAATGTAAGTGAGATGCTAAACCGAACGACCACAGCAAGAATGTCAAAACAAAGTATCCAATTGACTGACATTAGTGTCAAAGCTTCTGTCAGGCTTGTTTGAGAGATAGATACACCTAACAATGGGCGAAAAGAAGCAATTTTAGAAACTCCAAAAAAATTGTCCGCTCAAAAAGTCACACGGCTAAGCAAATCTTTCTCTGCACTGACAGAAACAACCCTCTTTTTGGGGGGGCGCCATTTTGTGCAGACAAAAGACAGACTTATGGTGACTTTCCTAAAATGTCGGCATGATCTTTATATTGACACCGTCTGACACCGTATCATTGGAGAAAATTGTGCAAATCTTCTTTCATTTGTGTTACTGAAGGGACTGCCATGTCTTATTACTTGTCTTGTTTTTATTTATTTTTTAATTTTTTTATGAATATATATGAAATCAGTGTCAGAAATTAACTTGTCCATTAAGGTGTAATATTTGCCCCTGTGATTTTTATTTTGAGGCATTGTTTACCTTTATGAGTGCATGTGTTTTCTAATCATAAATTTTAAAATAATGACAAACACCAAATTATTATCATAAACTGTCAATCTGTGTAATTATATCTTGTGTTTTACCTAGACCTGGAATAGAGAATTTAGTAAGAAATATATCAGATGTCACATTTTAGGCCATTTTTGCCATGAACCCGGTTCATTTCGGTACCCTTTTAAAAATATATAATTGTATACATTTTTTTACATTTCCAATTAATATACAAGCATAATATATAAAGTCCATTATAGTAGCTAGGCTTACCTAGAGCAAGATTTTTTGAATGTATTAATTTGCCTTTAACCCACTTATCAATATTGGAGAGCACAATATTTTAGCAATTTTTCATTCTCAGTCATTTAAGAAAATAGTTATTTCCACTTTATTGATAATTGCTGATTGGGTGATTATTAAATAATATTGTGCACAAAATGTAGCTCTATGGTTATGGTCATGTATTTTTAGTAACCTCTCAGAAGTTTTGATAAATAAATGCTTTATTGTAATCATTAGGGTCATATATCAAGGGGGGCTTGGGCCAAAAATGATACAAAAAATTACAACAATGGCCCTGAAATTTGCAATAGTCCTAAATATTCTATTATAGACATAGTTATACATATTATGGCATAAAATGTTGATTTAATGCTCAGGGTAAGAGGTACAATCTTGAGAATGTATGAATATGAATATATGTATATATACACGTACATACATTTTATGCTGCCTTTATGTGATTTTTGCAGCTTCAAAGTTCTAACCAACATTTTCTTGCAATGTATGGACCTACAAGAACTGCCTAGCCAGAACTGCCTCTGGTCAAACAAATTGGAAAAAAATATGCCCTCAAAAAGAATCCCCCTGAAAATCAATTCCAGGAACAAATATTTCCCCTTTTATATAAAAGTAAATTTCTGACTCTGATCAGCATACACAATGTTAATAATCATGCACAATATTAACAATCATGTTGTCTGCCCATCATCATCGCCAGCTCTAATCACTTCATCACCTCCGGCTGCATTATTTTCAACATCTTAACTAGATGACAACATCATGCCAGGGAAGTTGGCTGAAAGCAAATCATTCTCTAATCCCTAGCTGATGAAATCTAAATATCAGCTCCTCCAGCTGCACTAGTGCAGTCTCACCATACTCTTCAAGACTATTTTCCACACTAGAAATATCAAAACAGACCCCAAATGAACTTCGCATAGGATCAATAACTAAAACAGCCCAGCATCTGATAAGTGTCTTTTCTGTCCATCCCAGTCTGTTTATTAAATGTTAAGTGATACATTGATATTTGGATTAAATACTGTAATATTGGGCAAGGAGAGAGAGAGAGAGAGAGAGAGAGAGAGAGAGAGAGAGAGAGAGGCAGGATTGCTTTGCAGATGTGGCAGATTTCTCTATTAATGGGAAGTATGGGACGGGTAAGCTCCAGCATTTACACAATCATAATTGAATCATTAAAAAACTGTAGCATTCAGTGTAACATTCTCTAATAACAAGCTGTTGAGTTGAATCAGGTGAGTTCAATTAGGGAGACATCCAAAACATGCTGTGATGTGGGTCAATATTTCAGGGGTGTGAATTTAGTGATGACTGGAATGTAATAAAGGGGCAACACCACTCAAATAAATATACCAATGTACTTTTTTATTACCCTTCTAATACCACATGCTCCGACTGTTTGTCATTCTCCAGTACATATGGAATGATTTGGTGATACTATATCTCTCACTATGGACATATGTAAACTGTCTCTGTAATGCAGTAGGAGCCTGTTTGTTGATATTTTATGCTTTAATTAACCATGTGTTTATGATTTTCAGACATATCCTCTTTTAGAGCAGTGTGTAACGAGCCCAAAGACATCTGCAGCGATCGTGTCTGACAATTAAGTCTAGAGAAACTGTTGTCAACAAAGAATAACTAGAAGTTATTAACTAAACTAGCTAGTTTAGCATGCTAACTTTCAAAATTCAATCTTAGAGGTGGTTTGGGTAGCAAATGAAACAATGTTGGCAGTTTACTAGTAAATCACAAGTCAAATAAGCCTTTAAAGCATTATTCACAACCAAAAATGGGTTTGTTTTTTTATTTTTGAGGAAAACTGATGATTAACTGATGCTAGGCTAGTTTGTGTTACCCTATTTAAAATCAACATGAAACACTGTTCGAAACACACTTTAATTCCTTAGGTTGGCAAGCTTCATATTCATTATGCGTACGTATGTTTCAAAATAAGAGGTCTTGGTTATTGATTTGATTTTATTATTATTATTATTATTTTATTATTATTAATTTGTTTTTAGGGTACTCATAAAGAAAAATGTGCTTTTTTTCTGCACAATATATAACTTGAAACTTGAAAATATTAAGTAAATTCTACATTTGTACTCAATTTAAACATGTAAAAATGTATGCTCTAGCTTATGAGTAAATATTGTTTATGATTGTTTGGTATCGATTATGTGTAATCACATACCAATCCTGAAGTTTGTCATATTGAAATATGAACCTTGTCATATTTGTTTGCTAATTTGAGTCAGTTTCACAAATGATATTAGGACATTTTACTTCACTTTTAGAAGCTGGTGTTCCCAGCATGCCCTGCTTGAACAATTAACGAACATGCATGGTTTCACTGTTTGCAAGTTTATTTACACAGATTTAATTATGGATTTTGTTGTAACATTTAGGAACTTATTGTTTTGTTAAATCTGATGTTCATTTCCTTATAAAAATGACCCGTTTATGATTAAAAAAATGATATATATTGATTGTTACCATCATGGAGTTTTGTGCAGCAAGTGTTCAGGTCTGCGTGTGCAACTCTGGATCTTGTTTCTTTCACCAATAATACAGGGTGATATTGTCTAATAGACTACATAGGATGCATTAAACTTCCCTGTGAAGTCTTCAGTGTGTTATGTGATACATGACTAAGTAAAAAAAGACTAAATGTTAGTACACTTTTAAAAGCTTGGCCTAAATCAGTGCGTCATTGCTTAAGTAAAATGTACAAACAGAGTATTCAATTGACTTGAATCAGTATTAAAAATAAACTTTACTTACATTTATACATTTGGCAGACACTTTTATCCAAAGCGACTTACAGTGCACTTATTACAGGGACAATCCTGCAGTTAAGTGCCTTTCTCAAGAACACAATGGTGGTGGCTGTGGGGATCGAACCAGCAACCTTCTGATTAACAGTTATGTGATTTAGCCCACTAGGCCACCACCACTTGTTTACTGCATCTTCTTCTTCTTCTTTCGGCTGCCTCCATTAGGTGTTGCCACAGCAGACCATCCGTGATCTGCATATTTGACTCGGCACTTTTACACCGGATACCCTTCCTTACACAACCCCCAGTGGCTGGGGGACTCTCACTCACACAAACATGGGGAGACCAGGAAAACTACACACATGGATCAGGGATATTTTGCAGTGTATAGTGACAAACAGGTGTTTAGAAAAGGGCTGTCATAGTATTTGTTGCTATTTAGTGTTTTGGAAGAAAAGACAATCATGCTTATATTCTGGGGGCCTTTAGCCCCCTTGTACTCTAAATAGGGTCAATTTTGATTTCACGTTGACTGAAAGGGAACTAAAACTTAGATGTTTCCATTTATATGTTACATTTTTAAGAATAAAGCTTTTCACAGATTTATATAATAATTGGGAACAGTACCGACGCTCCCTATAAGCAGACTACACAGTCTGCGTAGGGCACCGACTCACTAAGAGGGCACCAGAAAGTCCACCGGCTGCCCTTACTCGCATGATATATGTTATTCAAGGACCTGAAAGCAGTTGCGGAACACAGATGATCGCTTCACGCTCATATCACAAACTGCAGGTTTCATGTTAAACTATGACAGGTTGAGTCTGTGCTGTTGGTGTCAGTGAGTGTGTATTGGGGTACATGGTGATTTTGATTGCAGTGAGCTGTGTAACGGGCAGTCATCAGTGAATGAATGGACACAAAGCTCAGCATGACACTTCCTGGACTCCTGCTGCTCTGTCCTCAAACTCCTCCAGTGAGCTCACAGAGGGGAGATGCTCCTCCCTCGTGCTTTTTGTTGTGGTAATGTTTTCCCCACTTTGCCTGTCAACTTGCATTCATTTTTCAGGTCTTCCTTAACAAAGGATGCGGCTTTTGTGCACAATCCTATTGGTGTCTGTGGCAGCGGGGCGTGGTCAAGCGCCCGTCCGGGAGAGAGAAGCGGTAAGGGCGCTCACACCTGGGCCAAATTATGACTAACACCTGTCTCTAATTTCAGTAGAGTGAGGAGAGCGGTTAAAAAGCCAACAGCCGGAGAGCAGAGACAGAGGGGAACAGAGCAAGCCAACTGAGTGCGCTTGTGTGTGTGTGTGTGTATATATAAAGTGGTTGTCAGACAGACGAATAAAAATTCCTTACCTTACGTTGTATCCTCCGTTTCTTGTCCTCCTTCCTGTGAGGGTGTCACAGTGTCCTCATCTGAGTGCGTGTTTCGGGGGAATCTTTACTCGTCTCACTCTGTTTCTAACCAGTATTACTTATTTCTGAAAAAGTGTTCCTTTTAAACCTGACACTAATAATACCTGCACCATTTCTGGATACTGAACAAGCTCCAATTCAATTTTCTTTCTATCTTTCTTTCTTTCTTTCTTTCTTCTTGACTTCCAACACTTTGAGTTAACACAAATCAACACCAGTGCCTTCAGACAAATCACAACCAGCTACAACAAAAGAACAACAATAGTCATAAGAATTAAAATGATAGACATTAAAAAAAAAAAATAATATATATATTTTTTCTACATAAGTTCCCTTGTTTTGACCAAACATAAATCATTAATTTAGGCATACGGATATTCCACACAGAATTAATTTCGCACTTGATCATTTTGAGTTTAAAAGACAAACCCAAAGTTTAGAGAACTTAAATATTTGAGTTATGATAACAAAAAATGACATTGAGTACTTTTTAATTACCACTTAAATGTTTTAATGAAGTACAGCTTTAGGGTTTATAGAGTTACGATAACTTCATTTAAGATACATTTTTAGGGGGCCTGGGTAGCTCAGCAAGTATTGACGCCGACTACCACCCCTGGAGTCGCGAGTTCGAGTCCATCCAGGTCTCCTAAGCAACCAAATTGGCCCAGTTACTAGGGTGGGTAGAGTCACATGGGGTAACCTCCTCGTGGTCGCTATTATGTGGCTCGTTCTCGTAACGCACTCAATAAGCCACGTGATAAGATGCGCGGATTGACGGTCTCACTACGCCGCCACCACGGACTTGGAGAGCACTTTGGGAATTGGGCATTCCAAATTGCGGAGAAAAAAAATGTAAGCTTAATTCTTTACTATTCTTACTAGTTTAAATTAAGTAAACAATTTTTTTACAATTTGGGCGAACTATTAGTATTTATAGTGAACTGATAGCGCACAACAATGAGCATTGACGTACATAAAGACAAATCACAATAAACAAATTCAACAACAGCATCAACAACCATAAAATCGTCAAACAGTAAATTAGAGACAGTAATACAGTAACCTGCATAACTTATTCATACTGCAGTGCATTGCTGGGATTTACAGTAAAAACTTTACAAATTACAACAAAAATAGCTTTTAAAATAGCTTCCCATGATATGCTCATTTCAAGTTGTTTGTAAATACCATTTTATATTAGTAGCACAGCATTATACTCATATACTGATTTAGCCTATTATTTAAATGTGAGCTATCGGTCACCTCTCCATTAGTTTTACAGCCAAACGAACTACAAGATTAAGTAAAATTGCATATTGTTGTAATTGTTGCTATAACTGCATATTATTTATTTTATTATTCCATTTTTATTATTATTATATTATTCCAAAGCACGCAGTATTTAGAATATCTCATAACTGCGCCCTAACATCCGCCTGGAGATTACCACACTGGCACTTCTGTACCCTGAAATGGCTGCTTCTGCAGCGCTGCAAGTGGATTTATCTCTGCTAACCCACCAAACCTTGACCTCTTGGACTGAACATGCAATCACTGGATTTTACCTCCTCAGTGGTAACAAATAAATGCAAATGTTTATTCACACATGTAAACAGCTTTGCAAAAAAAAACTAATAGTGAATAATTCAAATGTATTGGTGATATCCAGCTTTGAATAGAGGCCAGTGGATACAGTCAACGTCAGAGCCAGTTCAAACAGCTGTTATAAACATAGCATTCATTTGACCCTTGACCACACTGTCAATATGTTATAGACATTGGGCTGGCTGCATTCAAATTCACTCTCTCTTGATTTTCACGGTATTAACGCAACTTCAAAAGGAATATGTGGCAGGGCGGAGGGCGGGGCCGGGTCGTGATCCTACACACCCGGTCCCGTATTAGGCTAATCAAGCCTCCAAGAGGGATAAAGGTCGACTGCTGAGGATCGTGCGGGAGAGAGAGATCGTTTACGGACATGTGTGTGTTTGTCTTTTAAGTTTATCATTAAAACTATTATTTATATTGTCAAGCCGGTTCACGCCTCCTCCTTTCCATTGATCCCTTTACACTGGAGTGCCGAAACCCGGGAAGGAGGAAGGATACGCCACAGCTTGTTCCTCGGCCACTCCTCCACCCTCTATCGGACGACAGTCGCGCCTCTCCGGGAGGATCAGATGCAGACCTCCAGCCCCTGGCGGACGGAACGCCCCGCCGCGTTCTCGGGGAACAGAAGGGGTCTCCCCCACCCCTGGCAGCAGTTCTCCCGCTTCAGGCGGTCGGCAGCGAGCCACTCCCCGCTCGTGGTCGGCGGTCTCAAACCCTGGTGCATTTCATTCCAGGCGGCTGGGCTCCTCGTCCCCCGGCAGATGGCCACAGCTGCTCCGTTGGGGTGGACGGCAGTGGCGAGAACTCTACTACGGCGTATCCCTCCTCCTTCCCGGGCTTCGGCACCAGTGTAAAGGGATCAATGGAAAGGAGGAGGCGAGAACCGGCTTGACAATATAAATAATAGTTTAATAATAAACTGAAACAAAGGACAAACACATGACGGACATGTCCGTAAACGATCTCGCTCTCCCGCACGATCCTCTACAGTCGACCTTTATCCCTCTTGGAGGCTTGATTAGCCTAATACGGGACCGGGTGTGTAGGATCACGACCCGGCCCCGCCCTCCGCCCTGCCACAGAATAATTGATTCGAACTAAACGAAATCTTTTTGAAGATGCGAATGTGCTTTATTTTTTGCTGTATTATTCAATTGCAATATGCTTGCTGGATATTGTTCCATGCTTTGTACGTTGCTTCAGTTTGTCTTCTGTCTGTTCTGTATAAACGTTTCCTTTAAGTGCGTAAATTATACGAATATTGGTATAAACAAAGCTTACCGACCTTTCGTTGCTAAATGTGTCTTTGTCAGAACAGCATATGTGGTTTGCGGCGCATTAAGACATTTTAGATCAGCTCTGTTGGAGAACGTTTACAGATAGCTGGAAAACTGTACAGATGCCCTACGGAATTGGACAGTTCCATTGCTATGATTTACTCAAGACAGACAAGGTGCCCTTTGAAACGACACATCCCAACGATTATGTAGTCACCTTTTTGTGTTTCCAAATGGCAAGTTGAAATTAAGTGGTAGAAAGATGAATGCGGTGCAGTTCTTGACACAAACAAAATCATTGCGTTGCTAATTATGTTGTCAACAATGTTCAACCGAGCTACTTACGCAATTGATTATCGTGGGCTGAGTGCCTTGCGTGGCATAAACATATGAGAACATAGAGGAGTTCTGGCAGAGTATTGAACCTTTTAGTGCAAATTAATCAAATCACCATTGGCTAACAGCCTTGCGTGTTGAATGAATACGAACATTTGTTGTTGGGTACAAACTGTGACATGCAAATCCAGCATCATATCAGTCCTGCATGGACCAGTTACCCGTGCCTGCGCCAGATGTGTTTGTGGTGTAAATTCAAGTCACACATGAGAGCTAAATTACTGACAGGTGGCACAAAGGGATATTTTTTGCACCTTTGTTAAGTGTGAAGAAAGTGAGAGTGGTTATTATTTTTAACATTGATATTATTATTATTATACATTTTGAATTGTAAATGGAGATCAAACAATTAAATGAATTAATAGAAGCATTTTTTATTTTTTTTAAAAATGTAAACACTTTTCATACAACGTGCCATTTGAGAATCTGAAGAAATTAATGGAACACCAAATCAAGCAATAAGCAAAGTTGCGTTTTATCACGCAGATAAGGTTAATGAAGCACTAGATGATGAGATGTTACTTCAAGGTAATGAAGCAACACCCTTTTCCACGATTACTTTTCCAGAACACGGTGCATTTTACAACTCTGTAATCTATGAACAGCTGCGTCTATGTGCATTGAAGGCATAACAGGACATTCACACAGTCCAGATGCATGTTTCCGGGAGAAAACAAGTATTACTATGATAAACAGGGTTATTATTGTAGTTTTCAATTTTTAATTTAGTTTTCATTTATTCATTAAATTTCAATTAATTTAGTTTTCACTCTATGATTGTTAGATTTTAGTTTCACTTTAGATTTTTAGTGATCCGTTGTTTCAGTTAAAGGGACAGTTCACCCAAAAATGAAAATTCTGTCTTCATTTACTCTCACCTTCATGCTATTCCAGATGTGTATTGCTTACTTTCTTTTGCTGAACACAAATGAAGATTTTTAATGAACATTTCAGCTCAGTAGGTCCATACAATGCAAGTGAATGGTGACCAACATTTCAAGCTCTAAAAAGCACATTAAGGCAGCATGAAAGTATTCGACATGACTCCAGTGGTTAAATCTATATCTTCAGGATGTGATATGATAGGTTTCGGTGAAAAAATACCTTTTTTTAATGTATTTTTTAAATCAATTTTTCATGCCCAGTAGGTGGCAATATGCACAAAGAATGTGCTTCACCAAAAACAAAAGAGCGATGTGATTGTGAAAGTGGAGATTTATAGTAAAAATTAAATATTGATCCGTATCATATGCTTCAGAAGGCATGGATTACACCACTGGGGTCTTATGGATTATTTTATGCTGTTTTATGTGCTTTTTAGAGCTTGAAATGTCTGGTCACCATTCACTTGCATTGTATGGACCTTCAGAGCTGAGATATCCTTTTAAAAATATTTGTTTGTGTTCAGCAGAAGAAAGAAAGTCATACACATTTGTGATGGCATGAGGATAAGTAAATTATGAGAGAATTTTTATTTTTGGGTGCGCTATCCCTTTAAGATTTTCAGAATATTTCGTTTTAGGAGGCCTATTTAAGGCTGCAAATTGAATCAGTTAAAATTGATTTTAATATAATTTAAATATGTTTAACAGCATTACATTTTTAGGGCTATTTAATTTGATCACTATCTTGCTGCATTTTCATGTTTAATGAAGGCAGGTCATAAAGATTTCAATCTTATTTATACTGTGTATTAAAGGATAAAATGAGTTTGTGTCCTTTTTATTATTTTAGGGTAACACTACAATAGGACTATATTTGTTAACATTAGTAAATGCATCATGAACTAACAATATATTTTATCAGCATTAATTTATCTTATTTATTTAATGTTAATTTATGAAAAAACAATTGTTAATTGTTCTCGTTAATTCATAATGTATTAACTAATGTTAACATTCAACATTTCGTTTTTAAAATGTAATAGTATATGTTGAAATTAACATTAATCATGATTAATTAGGGTTGAAAATTATTGTTTATGCATCTGAATAGTCATCCACTCATTAGTCAAGCACTTTGATATTCATATTGCTTACAACCTAGGATGCCCACTTTGTCTTCTCTGATCACTTTGTGGTTCTACATAATTGCTCATGGCAATATGAACACTTAATGGCAGCAAACTTTTAAGATTGTGACATATTGAGTTCACCCCAAACAGCCTTTCTGCGTCATCATTCATTGCATCTGTGTGCTCTGGAAGCATTGGGCCATATGCGGTTCTGATCCTTTGCCAAGGTATCTGATTATCGTGTCAGCTGAAGTGTCTGTGCCATACAAGCTGCTGTAATAAAATCTCATGATTTCCAAACATGAGCAGCTATGGCAACAAGTAATAAGCCACAAAGCTTAGCGCATTTACAGCTGTTAAAAAAGAGCCATATCACATTGTTTTTGTTCCACAGACTTTTATTCATGCAGTCATCTGCATACCTTATCAAATAGGCATGTCTCTGTGTCAATTTGTAGCGGAGGGAAAAGCAATTTATGGCCTAATGGTTCCCTTGAGTACTGCTTTCACCGAATAAGGACAAATTTCAAAGTACAGTTGAGAAAGTCATCACGTCAATGGCATTTTCTTGAGTTTTATAAACACATTTGCCCATATACAGATGACAAAGTGTAACTTTAGAAATATCAGTCAAGTTTACCATTCATCTCAATGTTCACTTGCTGAAACACTATTTATTTTTCTTTTATTATTTTAACACCTTTAAAAATGCATGACTTTTTTCTTGATATTTTTTTTAAACATAATTTATGTTGCTTCTCACATTGTTACTTAAATCACAGATTTAATTTTGGTTAGCATTTCAAAAACGTCTACAATGCATGATGTCTAAATACATAATTTATCATTTAAATTACACAGGTAATATCATTGTTGCACACTGGGCGGTATTTTTGGGATGATAGGTTTACACATTAAGGTCTGATATACCTGGAGAGAGGTAACTGTTATCATTCCCATGCACCTCAAAGCAGTATGTGGAAGTTTGTAAACTGCTGCCATTTTTTCACATAAGCACTCAGTTCCGGAACTTTTTTTGAGCCTATCACCTGAGCCATAAATGCCATGTGACCATGCCACCACGCTGGAGCCGCAGCAAAATAGGAAGGCTGAAATTGATCTGTGCTTACCAAAATTCAAAGCAGTGCCCCCGGTGGCCGAAGCGGGAATATGTTTGATAGTTTGGGGACTTGTGAGCTCCAGTTTCTGGGTTAAATGTCCACAGAGGGGAGACAAAAGCAAGTAATAAAGCAAGTTGTTTTTGCTTTAAATTATGTAAAACAGTGAAGAGGAATGCATATTATATTAACTCTACCCCAAACACCAACACTAAACCTAACTGTTAGAGGAGTAAAAACGTATTCTTAGAGGGAAAATAAATCCTCAGAATCACACTTATGACTGATAATGCAAACGCAATTACTTCCTGGTTTCAATGTGGGACAAGAACACCAGTAACCTGCGCTGCTTCTGAATGCAATATCGGTCACGCCACAGGAACAGGTAAAAACATTTGAAAGCATAATGCGGACATTGTCACGGTAATGGAAATGGAAGCGTAAGTGGGGAGTAAGCAGGAAGACTCTGGATCCATACGCTTACATTCAATCAAGCAACTCATCCAATCACAATACAGCCTCCACTTCATAAGCCTGCACACCTGTCTCTACTGTTCGCATACTTCTGTTGTGTTCACCTTCCTCCACCCCATCTCCACCAGTTTAGGTCCCATCCTGGGTGGGGTGTAAGCTCTGCTCCCCTACCATCATGGTGTCTGGCAGGATATGACAGTTCAAGCAAGTATGCGCACTGAACCGTAGGATGGGGCTTATGCCAAATATTATACATTTCTGTACATCCGGAATAATTCCAATCATCTTTTCTGATAGAACACAACTTCCCATGTGATCATGTTGTTCTAATATACACCTACCTAATATGTTGTTGGTCCTCCGCATGCTGCCAAAACAGCGCCGACCAGCGGAAACATGGTCCCTACAAGACCCCTGAAGGTGTCATGTCGTATCTCGCACCAAGATAGTAGCAACATATCCTTCAGGTCCTGTAAGTTGTGAGGTGGAGCTGCCCTGGAATGGACTTATTGGTCCAGCACATCCATAGAGGTTCAATCGGATTGAGATCTGGGGAATTTGGAGGCCAGGACATCACCTTGAACTCTTCATCATGTTCCTCAATCCATTCCCGAACAATGTGCGCACTGTGGCAGGGAGCATTATCCTGCTGAAAGAGGTCACTGCTATGAGGGAATACCACTGCCATGAAGGGATGTACTTGGTCTGCAGCGATGTTTAGGTAGGTGGCATGTGTTAAAATGATGTCCACATGAATGGCCGGACCCATGGTTTCCCAGAAGAACATTGCCCAGAGCTTCACAGTCCAACCACAGGCTTGTCGTCTTCCCACAATGCATCCTGGTGCCATCACATCCTCAGGTAAATGGTGCACACATACACAGCTGTCCACATGATGTAAAAGAAAATGGGACTCATCGGACCAGGCGACCTTCTTCCACTGCTCCAGCTCTGATGCTTGCATGCCCATTGTTGGCACTTCTGACAGTTGGCAGGGGTCATCAAGCCTCATACGCAGCTTTGTATCACTTCAAAGCAGCTTTACAGAAAATCATGCATTAAAAAAACACACAAAAAACGATTCTGGCCTTAAAGTACTTGATATCGGACGGCCCATCCCTTGCCCCTGCCCAACCCCCTGCTCAGAGGTCTCCCTGATTTTTGTACCCAAATGTTGACAGGTGTGGTCCAAACCAAACCCTAAACTTAACCCAAACCATACAGTACTGAGACTAAAACAGCTTTATTTTAATTACTTCTTTGAATGGATGTGATGTCAAAAGCACAGCCTGTAGTAGTAATCACATTAATATACTCCAATCCCTAAACTTAGCCCTAACTATAAAAATACTGAGACTAAAAAAAACGTTATTTACCTAAATTCTTTGCAAATGTAGTATCTAGGATGTGACGTCAAAGGAACAGTGTAGGCGATATTTACTGCATTGTGGCACGTGTCCAGAATTCATCACATTAATTCTGACTTAAGCTGGAAAAACATTAAACAAAGTCCATAGAAGTCCATTTCACACTCAACATCTTCACACTGGAGGTCAGCATGTTCTTACAGAATGCTCCAGTATCCTGACATCAACCCCATTCTGCCAAGTTTCTGACAATTGCCATCTTTCATCCGACATTTTTACATTAGTTCAAGTGTGCTTACATTCTCCTGTGGCATGACTGATAGTGTGCTGCGTCAGCAGACACAGGTTCTTGTCCCGCATTGAAACCAAGAAGTAATTATGCGACTCCGTTATTCCATTTTCCCTCTAAGAATACATTTTTACTATACTGACGGTTAGCTTTAAGGTTGGGGTTTGAGGGTTGACTTCAAATATGCATTCCACTTCACTGTATTACATTATTATCAGATAGAAACAACACTTTTTTGTAATTTCACCCTCAAGAAATGTCGCCCTACTGTTTCTGAATTCACAGAGAGACCTGTCGACATACTTTTAAAGGCGCACTCAGTAATTTTTTCCTTATTAAAAAAAGCTGAACTCCATAAGAAATGAATTGCAATTTTGAAACATCTGGTTAAAATCATGACCACTCACAAGAGATGAAGACTCCAGTCACATCAGAAACCTAATAAAAGCTGTTTTATTCTAAATGGAGAGGGTCCATTCATGGGGGCTGCCATGTTAGTATCACATGACCAGCTGAATACTACATGCTTAATCTCAGTAATCACCTTGATATTGGACACTTTCACTCTTGGATTAAATTAACCATGGCTGACTGTGAATTTTTACATTGGCATTTGTAACTGAAAATGATTGTGTTTGAATGATGCTGCATCCACACTCCTAGGTGTCAGTGTAAGTCAAACATCCTGTCTATACAGGGCACGTCTGTTGACGCGATGCAAAGGCTTAAGGCTTTCTAAACTGAAAGTGTCCTCAAGCATGTTCTAAACCATTTATTTGTGTTGTCGGCAGTAGTAGCACCCAGCACTTTCAGCACAAAATGGAACAGGACACCCATTTACTGTCGGCACGATATGCTGCAACGGACGCTTCTAGTGTAGACAGCATCAATTATTATAATGGGGCCATTCAAGCTTTATCACAACAGTACATAAAATGCATACAATGAACTTTTATCATTAACATCTAAAATAACAACAACTTGACATATTCAAAACTTCTCATGGTC